>NC_081410.1:119643972-120247305 GCF_030272615.1 Cryptomeria japonica
ATATTTGATTATTTTATGTATGGACGACTTAGAAAGGGAGAAAATATTAATTTTTATCCTAAGTCTGCTTGGGCGAATTATTTCACCTTCTTTGTAGACACCAAAGTGCAAATTCAATAATATTGTTTTATGAACTTTAAGTTATTCCAAAAGTTTAAGGGGGTCATGTTTTGACGCCATATGCTAAGGGAATAATATGAAATGCAACACCTAAGGAGGTGAAATGAAATGTTAATGGAATTTGGGCGCCATTTGCGTGGCATTTGAATTTGAATTTGAATTTGGCTAGCGAGAAGTTATAAATAGAGGGCCTTGGGATCTCATTTTGGTATCCATTTGCTATTATAATTTATAACGAAGTGTTGTCGAAATACTATCAAACTCTTGCTTCGAGGAATGCATACCTCCTAGTGCCTGCAGTTTTGTGCTTGAGAGATAGTGCCTAACTGAACTTGTGACTGATTCTCATCCAGAGGAGCAGATTGAGCTCAACGAAGATGAAGATTTTTGTGGTGTTCTGATTTTGGAGTGCTGTTAGTCTGTTTTCCAGGTTGCTGGTTTGGTGTGGCTGTAGCATGTTTTCGTTTGCAGCTTTTTGTTCATGTGTCAGCTCATTCTGGGTAATGGCTCATTCTTTTCCTATGCCCCAGGCGATAATGTTTGTAAGTTGGTAGTGCTTAATGTTGAGTATTTATTTTTATAATGCAAATCGAACTTCTGCCTCGGACGTACTATGTTGGGCTGCCTGGGAATGCGTGTATAAATTAATATAGGGTTTTGGAATGCAGTTTGTTTGTTCTATCCTTATCGCCTACCTTGTATCTTTCATCTACATCCACTTGGGGCTTATTCTGTCGAGTATGGGTAGAGTTGTGAGTAAATTTGTGAGTTTAGTAGTTGCTGGTCTGCATTTTCCCAGCAAGTTGTTTGCATATCAGATTCTGAAGTTGTTGGTGTGGAGTGTTTTTTTAGGTGAGGTTGGTCTATGTTGGTTTGGGAGTGAATATCTATTATTATTTGCAGTTGTTGGACTTGTTATCAACACTTTGATTCATCATTCTTATCCATTTTGTAATGCTGGTTAGTAGTACTAATAGCAAGTTCCTTGTTTACTCTTAGTCCAACTAAATAAGTGGAAGAGGTTGGCTTTGCCACCTATCTTTGGACAATGATTTCTTATAATCTGAAAATCCATATTGTGCATTGTAAAGTTGATTTGTAGTACTAACAGCTATCTATTTTGGATTGTTGCTCTTAGTCCCACTACATAAGTGGAAGAGGTTGGCTTGCCGCCTTTTTTATTTATTGTAACATTGTCCTCCCACTGAATAAGCGGTCGAATTGATTGCAATTTCATTTTCAGTCCTCCCACTGGATAAGTGGTCGAGTGATAGTTGTCAATTTCAGTTCTTGTAATGTTGTAATTGACTAGTTGCACCGCCAAACTGCTGTAGAAGTTCTTTCACCTGCTGGATAAGCGGAAGGCACTGGCTAACCACCCAGTATTGTACTTGCATTGTAATTTCCAGCAGTTTATTGTGCTAACGATCCCCTTAGCACCGTATGCTCTCACCTTCCCATATTGGGCTCTTGGTGATCAGAAAGTGGAAGGGTTACTTTCAGCAGTGTTTGAATTATCCTTGTCTAACCCTAACAGGTGTTTGTGTTGATTGTAATTGTGAAAAAATGCAAAAAAAAATAAGGGGTATATTTCAAGATCACTAATTCATTCTTGTATGTATATTTATACAGATTACCATTATTCTTCCTATATACATATATTAGTATTATTATTTAATTAAATCTACATATATGAATTGTTAAATTTAAGTGATTAGATTATATGGATAGAAAAATTCACACAAAATACAGTGTATATCCTGGGAAAACCTTCCTCTATGAAGGTGAAAAACCCACCCAAGAAGTTCCTTATTATTTTATTGATACATAAAATGTTTATGCAATGAATTTGGCTTATTCCTTGATGCTAGTATCAATTCACTTCAATATACAATCCGCTAAGAATAAGTTCAATCTGCTACAGAAACTATCCACTTGATGTCTAAGATGCCAAAGCCATGTGTCTAGAATATCTGCAGGTAATGGATATATCGCAACACAAGGAGGAACACGATCTGTATACTGATTGTAAGATTCGGACTGTTGGAGATTGAAGGTTGTTTTCTAAACACAGAACACGATCTGCAGAATGTTATTCGATGTACTTCTTCAATAATTATGTCTCGATGCATATCCCATACATATAACCGATTATAGTTTCCTCCCAACCAACATGACTTCTCTAACAAGTTTGTCATAGCATTAATCATCACGTCTCTTCAAGGTGGCGGGATATATGAATTAGACTACCTTAACAAGTCATTAACTATAACCGTTTCATTGATTAATAATTCGGAAACATATATATAAGTTGAATAAAAAATGTGTAAGGCCAAAGGCCCTTTACGCATTTTATAGCGAAGTCGGGTTTTGGGAATCCGACCGATGCTATTCATCAACACTCCCTCTTAGCTAGGGAGGAATCCTTTTGGACATCTGAGTTACATAGTCATGGCCACTCCCAGAGGGTGAGTGCACTCAAATGCTAAGTCATGAAGTCTCTCACATGACATTCACCATACCTACTCACAGAGTGTGGAACAAGGGCTGGAACCTCAAACTTCTCTCGCAGAGAAGAATGCAACACAAGGGCTGATACCTCAAACTTCTCTCACAGAGAAGAATGCTCAACAAGGGCTAATACCTCAAACTTCTCTCTCAAAGAAGAATGCTCATCAAGGGTTGATACCTCAAACTTCTCTCTCAGAGAAGAATGCATGACAAGGGCTTGCACCTCAAACTTCTCTCACAAAGAAGAATGCATTATAATACATATCAAATAAATATTGATGCTGAGACTCCCTCTCTCCCTCTCAGCAAGAGCTTCATTTTCCACAATTCCAAGCTTGTCTCAAAAATGCACAAATTTCACTTTCGCAAGAGGCTTGGTGAAAATGTTGGCCGTCTGCTCCTCAGTACAAATGTATCTCAACTGAACAGCATTCCTTTGTACCATATCCTTGATATAGTGGTACTGAATCTCTACATGCTTCGTTCTGTCATGAAATACTAGATTGACTAAAAGCTTTACACAGCTTTGATTATCACAATGTATGATGGTAGGCTCCAATGATTGACCAAACAATCCTGCAAGGAGCTTACGAAGCCACACTGCTTCACGAGTTGCTACACATGCTGCAATGTATTCTGCCTCTGTAGTGCTTAGAGCTACTGAAGACTACTTCCTGCTACACCAGGAAATCATAGCAGATCCCAAACTGAAACAACAACCAAAAGTGCTCTTCCTATCAGTAACACTCCCTGCCCAATCAGAATCAGAATATCCTTCAAGAATCAGGTCCATACTGGAAGAGTATTTCAAGCCATATCCAACTATGCCACGCAAGTATCCCAAGATATGCTTGACTGCAATTAGATGTATCTGTTTACATTCACTCATGAACTGACTAAGTGCACTCACTGCATAACAAATATCTGGTCTAGTGTTAACTAGATACATTAGGGACCCAATCAATTGCCTGTACATAGTAGGGTCCACAAGATCTGAACTAGCTGCAGCTTCCCTTAATTTCTTCAAGTTAGTTTCCATGGGTGTGGACATGGATTTACAATCTGTCATTCCAAATCTCTTCAAAATGACGATGGTGTATTTACCTTGAGTTAGGATAATCCCATTAGGCCTCTGCCACACCTCCAACCCTAGAAAGAAGTGCATAAGTCCTAAGTCCTTCATCTCAAATTCTGAAGTCAGCTCCTTCTTACATCTAATAATGAGATGATCTTCTCCGGTAATAAATAGATCATCAACATAAAGTACCAAGATCAACATATCACCATTGAATACTTTGAAGTAAAGGTTTGGATCAGCATCATTTTTGCAGAAACCCAAACCCACTAAGCATCTATCAATTCTTTCATACCAAGCCCGAGGAGCCTGTTTAAGACCATATAGGGCTTTCTTCAATTTACACACATGAGACTCTTTCCCATGAATCACGAACCCCTCAGGTTGCTCGATGTAGACTTCTTCTTCAATCACGCCATTGAGAAAAGCAGTCTTCACATCCATCTGATGCAACTTCCATCCTTTAGCTGCTACAATAGCAATGATGGTTCTAATGGAAGTATAGCGAGCAACAGGTGCAAATGTTTCTCTGTAGTCTATTCCTTCTTGTTGGGAGAAACCACGAGCCACAAATCTAGCTTTGTACTTTTCAATGCTGCCATCAACGGCATGTTTTATCTTGAACAACCACTTGGAAGATACAATAGACTTCCCTTCTGGTCTAAGCACAATATCCCACACATTGTTCTTTAGAATGGATTGATACTCTTCATCCATAGCATCTTTCCAAACTTGTTGATTTGAGGCTTCTTCTACACTAGACGGTTCAGATTCAATAAGATTACACATTAATGCAACATAACCAGAGAATCTTTGTGGTCTTTTGCTTTCCCTGAATGTGCCTCTAGGAGCAGCAAACTGTTCTGCTTCTTGCATAGTGTTTCGTGCCCAAAGAGGTCTCTTTCGAGACACAACAATATCCCTGGGCCCATCAGTGGGATCCAAGGGTTCAATTGGATCATTGCTTATATCAGGTTCCGTAGAGTCCCTCTAAACCTCAGGAGTATGGTCAATATCCATGTCTTGAGGAGTCTCATCATCTATCTCCATGCATGAGCCCTTTGATTTTTTGAATGCAACATCTTCCTCAAATGTGACATCCCTGTTAACCTCTATTTGCTTTTGACCAGGAATGTAAACACGATAGGCTTTGGAGGTTTCACTGTAGCCTACAAATATTCCTCTCTTGCCAGAAGGCTCCAACTTGGTTCTCTTGTCCTTGGGAATATGAACATACACAGGACAACGAAATATTCTTAGGTGACTAATATCAGGTTTGATACCTGAGAAGGCTTCTTTAGGAGTTATATTTTGTAATATTCGATGAGGACATCTATTTTGAACATACACTATTGTTCTAGAGGCTTCTGCCCATAGAAAAATTTGTTCTTACTTTCAGCAACCCCATTTTGTTGAGGGTTGTAAGGAACACAGAACTCCCTCTTGATCCTTGCCTCAATACAGAAATCACGAAAGCTACCCGAGGTGTATTCACCTCCATTGTCAGACCTTAGAATTTTAATTTTCTTTCCAGTGATATTTTCTACAAGAGCCTTAAACTCTTTAAACCTACCTAGGACTTCATCAGACTCTTTAGACCTTAAGAAATAAATCCAAGTCTTCCTAGAGTAGTCATCTATAAAAGTTGCATAATACAAACATCCACTTAGGGATGGAATTGACATTGGACCACATAAATCTGAATGTACAAGATCTAGTATTTCTTTAGACCTAATTTCACTGCTATGGAAAGGACTTTTAACATTTTTACCCATAGCACAACCTTTACAAGTACCATCATTTACATGAATGAGTTTAGGTATACCTTTTACCATCTTCTCCAAAGATGGGAGAGCCCTGAAGTGAAGATGTCCAAGTCTCATGTGCCAGAGTTCGCTGGAACTTGCAGAATCATGAATAAGTGCTTGAACTGGGAGAGTGGAGAGTTTGTGTAAACTCTCATGTCGATTTCCAATCACACGAGCAGTCTTGATGCTGGAGTTCTTAGGCCAAGCAAGAACTCTTCCTTCAGAAAATGCAATTTGATATCCCTTATCCTCCAAGGCTGAAATGGATACTAGGTTCCTCTTGATCCCTGGAACAAACAATACATCATTTAGGTGTAGAGAAACTCCTGATTCAAGTTTTAGAGATGTAGCACCAATTCCTCTTACAGCATAGCGTGCATCATCCCCAATGATGACTTGGAGATGTGACTCTTTCTCTACTAAATCAGAAAGGTACTCCCGATGACCGGTGATACGTCAAGAGGCTCCACTATCAATTAACCATGTATCACTGTCCGTAGGAACATTGCTTGATAATGCTGATATGAAAAGAAAACCATTGGAGATATCTTCAACCTCCTTCTGAGATGAAACTTCATTGATGTTTGCTCCTTGATGATTAGGTCTTGTTAAACAATCCTTTGCAAAGTGACCAAACTTGTCACATCTAAAACACTGGATGCGAGAGAGATCTTTCTTCCTCTTTCTAGAATCAGGTGCAGAATCTGATTTGAAATCTCTATTCTTTTTGAAGTTGCCCTTCTTCCAATACTTTGGCTTCTTGGTAGATTGAGCGGCAAGAACATGTGTATCTTCATTTTGAGAACTCTTGACAATTCCTCTGGTAGTCAATCTTGATTCTTCTTGAATACAATCTGCTCGAAGTCGATCAAACTTAGGTAATTTTGACCTTCCACTTATGCTTTGAATAAATGGCTCCCATGAATGAGGCAGACCATTCAAGGCTAGCATGACAAGCTCTTTATCTATCACTTGATCCCCAATTGCACATAGTTGATCTCTTAATTCTGAAATTTTCATGAAGTAGGTTATGACTGAATCTCCTTTTCCCATCTTCACTTGGTGGAGTTGTTGTCTCAAGGCAAGAGCCCTACTTACGTTGTTAATCTCATATAAACCTTCCAAGGTCTTGAACATATCTCTTGCAGTTGTCATCTTGGAGATGAGAGGTACCAAGTGATCCCTCACGGAGTCGATTAATATCTTCTTTGCTTTGATGGCATTTTTCTTGAATTGCAATTTCTCCTCATGATCTTCACGTTCGGATAAATCCTTTTCCTCTATGAATTGAAGAAGATCATTCTCTTCAAGTGCAATGAGCACTCTAAAATTCCATGAGGTGAAGTTAGATGCGCCTTCAAGTCTATCTTTGACTTTAAGACCATTCACCATTTTCGAGACTTAGAGACATTGCACGGCGGGGAGAGAGAAGAGAGAATATTTAGAAGTTGTTTAGAATTTGATCACGATCTTCTTTCACCATGGCTCCGATACCATGTTAAATTTAAGTGGTCAGATTATATGGATAGAAAAATTCATACAAAATACAGTGTATATCCTAGGAAAACCTTCCTCTATGAAGGACAAAAACAAAGCCAAGAAGTTCCTTATTATTTTATTGATACATAAGATGTTTATACAATGAATTTGGCTTATTCCTTGATGCTAGTATCAATTCACTTCAATATACAATCCGCTAAGAATAAGTTCAGTCTGCTACAGAAACTATCCACTTGCTGTCTAAGATGCCAATGCCGTGTGTCTAGAATATCTACAGGTAATGGATATATCGCAACACAATGAGGAACACGATCTGTATACTGATTGTAAGATTCGGACTGCTGGAGATCGAAGGTTGTTTTCTAAACACAGAACACGATCTGCAGAATGTTATTCAATGTACTTCTTCAATAATAATGTCCCGATGCATATCCCATACATACAACCGATTATAGTTTCCTTCAACCAACACGACTTCTCTAACAAGTCGGTCATAGCATTAATCATCACGTCTCTTCAGGGTGGCGGGATATATGAATTAGACTACCTTAACAAGTCATTAACTATAACTGTTTCATTGATTAATAATTCAGAAACATATATATAAGTTGAATATAAAATGTGTAAGGCCAAAGGCCCTTCACGCATTTTATAGCAAAGTCGGGTTTTGGGAATCCGACCGACGCTATTCATCAACATGAATTACATTTGTTCTTCCATTTACATGTTCTATGATCTTACTTATTACTAGCTACTAGATAAGACCATCCCTTAGATCACCTAGGATCCGGATATAAACTGCATTAGTTCTTGTTCTTTGTCTTGAACAACATTCGTTTCCCTTCTATTCCTTCTTTTGGTTTTATCGGTAGCTTTCCAACTGCAATGTCAGCCCTTTTCATCCTTTTGTACTCCCTTCATACATTCATCGATCATTAATACCTGAAATATTTGTATAGAGTTAACTATTAGGCCAACAAGATACAAGCTTTGGCACCTACGATATTATGAATGCTTCTAGAATCAATGGCCATCACAATTCTACTCTTCTCATTGCTTTTTATCCTCCAAATCAGGTATTCAATGATCCCCAACATGAAAATAAGGTAAAGGATATTATCATTATTGATCTTCCTATGTTAATTTTCCCTATATTTAATGCATAACTCATTCAAATTCATGTGAAATTCTTATAGTGTCTTCAACCATTGTGTTCTTAGACCCGCATCAACCCCCACTAGATCCAGAGATAAGTGCAAGGTCATCTATTATTTCCTTTGACCAGATCAAGCGGAGAATTTGTTTCTCCATTACCTTTCTATTATTTGTTGGTTGATAGAGTAATTGTGGAAATGGCTCTGATATAAGGAAACTCCTGAAAAGCTTTAAAGTAATACAGATGCAAAAGCATATGGATTTCAAAGAATCGATGTTGTTCAATTAATCAAGGAGACAAAGCTCCTTTAAATAGAGTTACAAAGACGATGTTTCTAAAAGAAACAATCGTTAACTAGAGGTGAAATTAGAAACAACTTAAATGACCATTAATAACACAAAGAGAAAGAAATTATTCTAATACCCCCCCTTAATGGTCATCATTCTAATTACCAAGAGAAATAACAGAGAAGGTTGCCCCCTTCTTCTCAGAGCACGCTGCAACAGAAGACAAGAGCCTGCCACTAACTTTGCCACTTGAGATGAGTCCACCACCAACCCTCCCAGAAACTGCATAACTTCTGGAGATACCCAAAACAACACCAACCATCCAACCTAATGTTGGAGAACTGTCCCTCCCTGTAACCAGAGACACACCAAGAACAGTTGTCACGATTTTGAGGAAAAAATCGGCAAACCCTCCAAACTATTGCAGATGAGCAAGATGCCCGAAAATAGACTGCAAATAAGAGACTAGTGCAAATGTTCGCACAACAACTCTAAGTGTGACAAAAAACAGACTGCAGCAAAGTACATTTTTTAAGGAAAAAATCATAAACCCTCATGATTTTATTTTATTTTTTTACAGGGACAAAAAATATTTAAAAACCCACAAATAATTTTTTAGGACAAAATTATTAAAACCCACAGATTTTTTCAAGGGAAAAAAATATTAAAAACCGAAACAAACCTCGATGCCCATAAGCCATCTTCACGCTTTTCGAGGCACGGAAAACAAGGTACTGAGAAGATACTAAGTGCACAAAACCTGACTGCCTTCCAACATCATGTTGGTCAATGACGCCATCTTGTACGCTTCCCAATGCACGGAAAACGAAAAACTGAGAAGAGGCGCTGGCATGGAATTCAAAAAAATTGAATCCCATTGCAGAAACAGAGGGAGATGCAGGTACAGACTTCACAAAATGTACGGCTAACACAAATTTCAAGAAAAAAATTCCAACTAACCCAGAAAAATCCGAAGACAACCCAAAAATCTTTGCGAAAAACCCAAAAGGAATCTACTGTCGAAATCTGGATCCGTTGGCTTGAAAATCGAGGCACCCAGAAAATTTTGACGACAACCCAATTGAGATCTCGAAAAACCCACCACGAATCTATACTCAAAAAAAAAAATTGACTGAATCTGGAGGGTCAAAACCCTAGCCGAAAGTCAAAAAATGCGGGTTTGACCAAGTTGCAAGTTGCAGAAAAAATGGCGTGTCTATACCACGCCGAAAAATGCCGAAAACCCTCGCCAGACAGACGCAAACAGGAAGAATCCCGTTACACAGCATAAACACGGTCCAAAACGGACTTTTGAACACAAAAAATAAAATTTGAAAATCTACAGCAAAACTGGACTCGAACCTAGGACCTTCCATATGTTGCTGGAGTGCTCTACCACTGAGCTACTGGCCCCTCTTGGACCAATCCATCGTCGGTCCGGGTGTGGCTTAACACCAACACCACCCCTTAAGCCACACCTCTCGTGTGCTTGGCGCTCCTAAGCCTGGACCTGGCTCTGATACCATAATACAAATGCAAAAGCATATGGATTTCAAAGAATCGATGTTGTTCAATTAATCAAGGAGACAAAGCTCCTTTAAATAGAGTTACAAAGACAATGTTTCTAAAAGAAACGACCGTTAACTAGAGGTGAAATTAGAAACAACTTAAATGACCATTAATAACACAAAGAGAAAGATATTATTCTAATATAAATAAGCTTCTACGTGATGAACTATGTCCTTAAAAGTTGTAGACCTCAAGGCTTTGATAAAAACCCTGATGGATCATAGCCCTTTAGTTTACATTGCAATAACACATCAATGGAAAACCTCATCAACAAGTAAATAGGTTTGACAGAATTATCTTGGTTAGTATATCAAGGAGACTTGATACACCAGATTTTGCAGGCCATGAATTAATCTTCTTAGATATAATTCTTTAAGAAAAGTTGTTATATGCTAGTCCTCAATAGTTATCTATCACATCCAACAGCATTCTTACTTTTTCCTCCACAAATGGAGTGATTTCTTATTTCCAATCATCACCATCATGGGAGTCAGCACAGAAAGCCATCATTGATCTTCTAACAAGGCGATATAAATCGCCCAACACAATTGTTATGCTCCTAATAGAAATGTGCTATTCTTAGAGATGGAAAACATTCTGTAACTAGAATCTGAAATTCTGAAAGGTAGGAGGCAAGAATGAAAGCAAGCACTGTCCAACTATCAGGGAGGGGCAAGAAGTTAACATGGATTCGGCTTCATTCACCCGGTTGGAGGAGTTGTCAACTCGTTACTAGACCCGAACACCAGAGGTGCATCCTTCCCAGTCCTCTTGTACTCGAATGGGATAACAGAGCTTCTTGAGTTGCCCCGACACTAGAGTAGGGGGGCTGGCTATGGCCCCAGATCCACCCATGCCTCCACTTCCAATGCTTCCGTGGCGGTGCTTTGCCACTTTGGTTTTGATAAGTGGGGGGGCTAGCAACTATCGAGTGCAAGCTGATTCGGTGCAGTAGGTAAGCAGGTCAAGTTGCTTGCTTGTAGGTTAGCTTCAGTCTAGAGAATCTGTCAGGTGGGAGGAAGGTGGGAGGGAATAGAAGGGAATAGCAGGGGACTAGAGTAATAATCTGCTGCCCCACACATGCCATTTATCTTCCAGGGATCCTCCTCTTTGGGCCCTTGATAAGGTACTTCCCTTGAAAGAGGTAGATGTCCCCTACCCCCTACTATTTTAAGGTAAGGGTGCGGCAGGCTGACCGTACTCTAGCTTGGTAGTTTCCACCGCCTGTCCAGGGTTGAGCCCTGGGATTTGAGTTGATATGGTCAATCTCGTGGACATTCAAGGGCTAAGCAATTGCCCTACTATTCTATAGGCTTCCCTTGTATTCTCTCAGTCAAAGGATAGCCGCTCCCTGAGGTTGATGCCATACACCATTGGGCAAGGGTTAAGCTTTAGGTTGAAGCTGCCGGAATGCCCTTTTGACAACATCATTGGAACCCTTTCAAATAGTTGGGGGTCAGTGTCTTGTGGCTGTAATGGAAAGGGTGAGCCCCCTTAGGAGCCAGCCTTACACCTATCCAGAAAGCACGGAACCAAACCCAGAGAGGGGCACCCTGCATTTGAACCCTACTGAGCTTAAGAAAATGAATTTGAATATTGAAATCCTCTCTGAACAGAAATCTAGCATATATCTGCTGAAGCGTGATATAAAAAACAAAATCTGAACTAAACAAAACTCATTCTCAAAATATATAGATCCAGGAATGTGGAAGCTGAAAAAAGAAAACGTTGTTCATTTTTACTTTGAATTAAAACTGAAGTTGATTGAAAAAAGAAGTTTTAACACATAATATTGAGACTAGGACTCAGCTCAGAATTAGAGGACCATTTTGGGCTTGAACAGCCAAAAAAAATTGCATGACTCAGCAAATAAAATCAGTTCAAATTGATCAAAACCAACTAATGACCAAACCCACCCAAATTTGCCCAAATTCAGCCCTTCATTATGCAAATTACACTTGCCTCCTATGAGAGCTGCAAAACAGAAACTGAGATGATAAATGACGAAGGTGGGGCAGTTTGCAACTTTTAGGTCAGTTTTTCTATTAGTGTTAATATTTTTAATGAGTATCTTTGAGACTAACAAGTTTAGGAGTCTAACCTCACAGGTTTCCAAACTCACCAAGGCTTCAAACTCTTAAAAAATTTTGCGTTGAGGTAGCTGGACTTGTTTGGACTGACTCAGCTTAGTAATAAGTGGGTTCCTCTAGACTCACCAAGTATAATAGCTATGATACAACATATTTTAACAAAGAACAACCCAGAATAATGGAAACCACAAACTAAATCTCACATCCTCAATATTAACAACCTATAACACTGCATAAAAATGGCAAAAATGTTCTGGAAAATATATGAGCACCAAGTCAGATCAATTTCAGGAGCAGAGTGGGTGCTACACTTCACTAGACTTACTCTTTTAGACTCCCACAGACAAAAGATATTTAGCATAAGACAATCTATTAATTCCCTACCTGCAAAATCCTACCAAACGACCTGGGTATATAAACATTGACCAAAAGTTCAGTTGATGGTCCCACACCTTAAAATATGGGTTGTTGGACCCACTGCCAGAAACAGGTGGGATAGCCCCTTAACCCTAAAAGTGGTTTCCCTACATACATAACTAAAGGCTGGGTTAGCCCCTTAACCCCAAAAGTTGTTTCCCCACTTACATAACTAAAGGCTGTCTAGGCCTATTACCCGATACAGTCATTATTATTGGAATCCTAACAACAATTACATAACAAATATGGAAAAAGGAATTCAGACATAACAAAGACCAAAATTAACATCATGGAAACCACATGATCTTCTAAAATAATGAAGGTGGAAACTAATAATAATTAATGGTAATTTCTAGAAAAAAAGTTGTATCCAGTCTGGACATTCTTTTATGTTTTGAAGTATTTAATTATAAAATCATTTTTTGATTTATAAATATTCAACTACAAAAAATGAATAATAGCTTAAACTAAAAAACTGTTGACTTAGTGGTCAGCACCTCCTGGGGCACTCATAACATGGCTTAACCGCCTCCCGTGGGTCAGGTTAAATCTGACATTTGTATCAGGCATTGATAGTTCAATCTTTTGGCGCAACAGCAAAACGATTCCATCAATTGGTATCAGAGCCAAGTTCACGGGTTTGAGTCTTCCTTTAGTGGGTGCTGGAGGCTTAGTTGGTGCTGAGGGGGAGATTGTTCACTCGGTGGTCAGCACCTCCTTGGGGACTCATGACATGGCTTAACTGCCTCCCGTGGGTCGGGTTAAATCTGGCATTTGTATCGGGCATTGACAGTTCGATCTTTTGGCGCAACGGCAAAACAATTCCATCAAAAACATCAACAGGGAACTAGAACTAAAAGATATAATAAAATGTATCCAGATTATAAACCTCAGCCTATTTGTACATGTTATTGCTCTTTTTTTAACTAATAAATTTCTGTGAACTGAAATAAAAAATTAAAAAAATCCTGCATATTTTGCATATGTTACTGTTATATATTATTTTATATTTTTTGGGGAATACACCAGACCTTTTGAAAGCAGTAAATTTGGAGGTTTGTTGTTTGGATTGTAGAAGTGGAGTCTCCGCGTGTGTATTTTTTCTATTTAGATACATAGAATGTGTAGCAAACAATTACTAAGTGAAAAAGTAAAGAATTAAAGGAAAAAGTTGATACTTGAAAGCTTTAAAGTTTAAAGAATAAAGTTATATCTTAACAAATTACAACTAGGCCAGCGGGACTCAAAAGTACAGCAAGCTATGGTAGCAATAAAATAGAGTGCATAGATAATGACATAATTGTTTGCTAAGCTAAAATGAAATCTTGAAGTTGTTTGAATGTAACTACTTCACCGATAGCAACAAAAGAAAAAAAAACATGAAAGAAATACTTTTGAACACGCTCATTCCTGTTGAAACAAAATACCCAAAAAAGCATCAAATTCAGCTTCTAGAAGATAAAAGTGTTCGTAATGTACCTCTGGTGCCATGTAACCAAGAGTTCCTGTCTCACCAATCATGTCCTTGGGATTCTGAGCCTCAACACGTGCAACTCCAAAGTCTGCTATCTTAAGCGTTCGACTTTTGTCCAGCAGCATGTTTTCTGTTTTAACGTCTCTATGAACTATCTTTTGTGAATGAAGATAGCTTAACCTGAAATAGATGAGAATTATAAAGTTAAACTTATAATACATAACAACTGGATAATTCATAATGGTTGTCAAGTTTGATGATAACAAATAAAGGATAAAATGCTACTTTAGATATATATTAAGACACATGACACACTTAATCAAATTATGTTAGTTAGTTCTAGACGAAGTCATTTCAACAACTACATGCATGTATATGAAGAATATGATAGGAACTCACCCTCTGGAAAGGTCCAATGCTAACTGGATCACAACATTATAAGCAAGTTTTCTTCTCCGGTTTTTTATGAGGTAGTTCTTCAGTGTTCCTCCAGCAAGATACTCTACAACAACACAACAAGCATTGGATGGACCCTCAAGACCACCTTCAGTATCATTTGAACCGTGCATAAGGTCTGAAGAACCCATTGAGGCACCTATAAACTGTGACAGCAATAAAACAGAAAGCTTAGAGCATATAAACACCAATACACCTAGTTTGAATCCAAGAAGAAAAACAGCCAAAGCAGTTTTAATTTGCATACCGATAACCTCATCCTATGGTTTACAAGTGAGAACAATCTCATATATAAAAGAGAATTCATTACCATAAAAAGTAATGCACTCACAAGCTGTGTGTAAAGTAGAACTGTAGTGAATATTCTATCAAGAAAAAAAAACATAAAATGCATAAAGAAGCACTTTTACCCGATTTTGTTATGTCAAATGTGATGGCCTCATTGATAAAAATGTACCAAGGCAAAACCATGGAGCTAAATCCAAATGAAAGAGAATAGGCCAACACTGAGCACATACCTTTGTTACATTTGGATGGTCTAGTTTATGCCATACAGCCACTTCTTGTCGAAATGCGGTCCTCACTGCATCTATCTCAGCTGCTGTTTTGGTTTGTTCTTCTCCCCAGTCAAGCAGTTTCACTGGATGGCAAAAGAAAGAATTGAGTTTAATGGTAAATATGTCTGAATCCTACAGCCTTATCCAACAAGCAAGCAAAACACAACTGCAAAATTGCCATGATGGTTACACAAACAAAAAAATATATATCACTACACGTACAGAGCATTCCAACCAAATTCTGCGAGAAGAAATTTGCCTCAAAATAAGTAAAATATAAATGTAGATAAACAAAGCCACAATCCTACTTTGAAATCAGGAAAAACGTAAATGATAAATATTTCTGACAAAGTTGGCATTCAGAACATTGCAATGCTACCTTAAGACTAAAACCAAAATCATGACTTGCAAATTGTGACGGAAGCAATCTGAAAAATCCTGGCCACTTTACTAAAATATTATGCTACAAAAGTGACCTTTATATTCTATTCAGGAAGGATATAATCTGGATTAATGGCATTTTATTTCATTGAACTTCTTGGGTAGCTTTTGCATCTCAAACAGAAAGAATCTTTACATCCTAGGCTTTGAATAAAAAGAAAGATCTCGCAAACAAGTATAGTCCTACAGATGCAACACTGATGTCAAAAATATTGCTTATTCATACCCCGATTGGAACAAAACAGTATATAAATGGATTTTAGTGTGCAATCAATTGAGCTTCAGAAGACGATAGTGTGCAAGGTTCCTACTGTCAAGCACCATCCTAAACTGTTGAGAACCATACTGTCTACCAGTTTAAGGAGTCGAGAGACGTTGAAGCTGAGACCAACATACAACCATTGTCAACTAGTAGCCAATATATCAAAAATGGTCTGCCTTAATTATACAATAATTGTTGGAATTGGCACACAAATATTGGTCTATGCACCCAACTAAAAAATGGAAGGAATAAGAAACTTTGTACAATATGTGGTCAAGAAGTGCTCTATGAAATGATTAAAAGCATGGATTTAATACCGATACTGTAAGCAACCTCTTTCCAAGATTGCAGAAATCAACGAACTAATGCCTACTGAAGTTTAGCATGCTTCTTTGGGTGTAATATACATCTGCTATAGGTCAAATCCATCACCCAGAAACGGTAAAGGGCAAATGCCATTATTTTCAGCATAATATTACCGTATCTAATACCATTTTAGAAATGCAAAACCCTCTTGCATGGTGTGAAGATGGGAGACCAGTGAGCTTTAAATGTTTGCAGAGCTGGGGTAATTCCTCTTACAACTTGGTCAAATCTGCAGGCTACCAGGATTACCTGAACTCCGACAACCACTTGTATCCCCTGTAGGGCATTTTCTCTGCAACAATGTTTTGAACTTGGATATACTGATAAGTATAGATTAGCATTTGTGCCCCTAGCCTCACCAGCTTAAGAAACAATTGGACATTATGACCAACATCTATTGAGCACTAAACTACTGGACAAAAGCTGCTAAGGAGCAAATGTTGCTGAAAGTAAACAAGACAGACAAAATAGCGTTACTATTGTATCAAACGAGTTTTCTGAATGGTGAGGAATCGTACTTTTCCCATGGTTGACAAGAATTCAAATAATGTTGCGGCTATAATCATCAAAGGACAGGCTTCAGATACGCTGTTTACTGTAGACATGGATTATATTCAAAGCAAGCATGCTTATCTAAAACTCAACATGCAACGGATTGAACCATTCCCTCACTATGGAAAATGAAAATGATCCTAAGAATTGAAAAAGAAAGAAAAGAACTGCTAAAAATTCAGATCACAAAAAGCAATAGAAACTAAAACGCAAGGACACCATACCCGCAACATCCTGGCCATCAAAAACACCTCTATATACAGCTCCAAAAGTGCCTTGGGCTATTTTTCCCTTCAGAACTAATTTCTTAAGGTCAATTTCCCATTCCTCCTTTGCTCTTTTAGATTCTTTTTCCATAGTCCATACCCTACTCAAGTGTTTCTCCAGCTGGGCATCCAGATTCTTCAGATCAATCTGGTCTGCCCTGAAAAATCCTTCCTTCTTCTTGGAGCTCTCGCCACCTTTGCCAAGACCTTTCACCCCGTTAGCCATATTATTTTCATCCGGTTTCCCATTTCCAAACCCCTCCTCTGTCTTCAATTCAGAATCTTTCTCCATTATTTCACCAGGCCCAACAGATTCCTGTAATACAGAGCGTATTCCTCTGTTGGAGATCGTCTGGGATTGTGAAGAAAAGAGAACTCAGTGTCAGTCTCCACTAGCCAGGCCTTAAATCTGACACGTTGATATACGTGTTGCGTGTGTTTGAGCCCTGATCCTCTACAGCTCAGATTCGACAAAAGCAAAAGAAAACCTGAATCCAGCTGCTAGGACTACCCAGAACGGACTGCAGGACACAAGTGACTCTGTGAGTAAAAGTCGCGAGATGTAAAAACTCATAGAAGGCTGCCACCTTTAACAGTACACCCACAATGTCGGGTGCCAGTCCAATACAGACTGTTACAATTCCCACCAAATTCCAAGACGTAGATCAATTAGGTACTGCAAAAACACAATTGGGTAGCACAAGAACACCAATGGGCGGATGAAAAATCTCAATAAAGGGACAAAGCTACATAAAAGTACTTTACCTTTTACAGGTCTTGGGATCGAATGCCCTACCATCAGATTGGCTGGAACCTCAATTCGAATGGATTCATAGTACTTTGTTGAAGGAGATACATCCAAGCATCTACAGATGGATCATGAGGGACTTGTCTCCTGACTGCACTCATGGAGTCAAAATCCAACAAAGCTTCCAACTGACAGGAAACGATTTTATATTATTATCAGCATTGTTGTTAAGGAAGAGGCCAGTGAAGATCCCAAGGGCAGAAGAAAGTAACAGATAAGGAGATCATCGGGATGGAGATTCGGAGAGTGTGGACGAATCACGCGGAGGAAATTTTAGCTTAGAGAAAAAGGTAAAGCGAAAATATTGATTATGGCCTAAAATCTTTGAAAACTAGAATCAATTATTAACTCCTCAGGGTGAAACTATTTAAGGACAGAAGTCTTCTATATTTATCTTCTTGGTGTTCCTTTTTAATTATGTTTGTGGGTTGGTTGGCAAGTGTATTCTCTCAATCTTCTTAAAATCTGGATTATTAAAGGTTTCGGTTGCTTTTTGAAGTCAAATTTTAATAATTTAATTAATTATTATATATATTTTAAATATATCGATCTTAAAATATTGATAAAAAATATATTGATCTAAAACTAATTAAAGATATCAATTTTATTTTATTTTAATTAATAAGTATATTTATTATTTAAGTATTATTTTATTTTATTTTAATTCTAAGAGTAGGAACTTTTTTTTAATTTCTTGAATCTTTTTGATGAAGATGAATTGTTTATAATCAACTTGAACACCAAAATATGTTAATTTAGCATATAGAATGTTATTAACATCACATATCATCTAGGTCGGTTGATTGTCTTTAAGGGCACATTTGAGAAGTGCATCAAATTATATTTATGGATCCTGATCCTTCTTTTTGAAATTTTATAACCATGAGATCAATGCCATCAAAATTATTAATTAAATAATAAAAAATAATTAGTTGATTATGTAAAATAATAAAATAATAATAATCTAAAAACTATTATTTCTTTCAAAAATAAAATAAGTAAAATAAATCAAAACAAAATCTACAAGATTAATTCAAAATAAATGAATTTAAAAATAAAATACTTTTGTATGTAGAGGACCTTAAATAATAATGTTTTTTTCAATTTATTTTAATTTTATTAATGTTGTGTGTGGATAATATCATCAATTTTATATTAGTATTTATATGTAATTGCATGTTAAAATAGTTTCTTTTATTAGTTTGTATGATCTTATTGACTTTTTTTAAATGAAAGAGAGAAAATCAGATTTTTAAATAAATAAAAAAAATTGTAAATAGGGCAAAGGAACAATTATTGAAGGGGGGATGAGGAGAATGGGGTTGAGCACTTGCAAACAAAATTAAGACTATAATTTGCAAGCATGTAATTGATTGCTTCACATGTTTTTCTATTCATGTGATAGTTGTCATTATTACAACTATCCTCCGCCATGTTTGAATGGTATTCAAGACTAATGGTTATATCTTTTTAGCATTTATATTCAATTTTTTAATGTGTTCTCATTGTGTTTCTATATTTATCTCTTCATTATGTTGCATGGTTAAATGTCTTGATATTTATCTAACATCTAGATATATAATCTTATTATTGTTTGTTAGTCTCGTTTATCTATAGGTAATCAATGTTTTCATTTCATTCATTAATTTGCTTTGATAATTATGTCAAAAAAATTATTCTATCTTTTATCTTCATTTTTTATTAAAATCATTGTTCTCTTTGATTCGCTGATATTTTTTTTCTGAGGTTTTTATTTTTTCATTTAAAAAAAAACTAGGAGCAAGGAAAATATTGGAATGGTTTTCTAATGTTTTGTAGATTATGGTATTGAATTTTATTTTATATTCATTCTTATCCTTATCCTTGAGAATTCAAAAGCAAGAAGAAATTAAAATATTGGAATGGTTTTCTAATGTTTTGTAGATTATGATATTGATTTTTATCTTATATTCAATCTTATCCTTATGCTTGAAAATTCAAAATCAAGAAGAAATTTTAGTTTATCCTTATTCATGCAAAAGGAATGGTTGCAATTCACTCTATAAGTTTTAGATGCGTGTTAAACAATACTCAAGCTTTAGCCAATGAAACAACATAAAATAAAGTAAATAAAACAAATTATACCTTCATGGATTATGTCTTATTGTGTATGATATGCAAAAGCTATGGGATAATATGCTAAAATTCTATGAAAATGATCTATGTTAATTTACTCAAAAACTCTAAAATTCTTAGACAAATGAACTCACAGATGCAAATATTAAGACTCCTAGTTAACTTAGACTATTGGACATTGGGCTCAAAATGCACTAGAACTCCTCTTTTTATAGATTTTTTAGTGTATAAGCTTAGGTGGCAAAGATAAACGGTCATCATTAAATCTTGCTTTTTGGATGGCTATGAACAAGAGGCTGAATGTTGAGAGAAAGGGAGAAGGAGAAGACAAGTGTCACTCGTCTCATATTGACTGCAGGGAAGGTGAGAGAATCTAGGATTGGTTGGAGAATATTTAGGGATGGAGGGACAAGTGGAGATGGACTGGGGTTAGGTGGATAAAACCTCCTCTGAGAATATAGGAGCGTTGGAGCAAAAATAAGGAGGTTTCAAATTGTATGCACATAAAAATGGCTATGAGTGATTAAATAAATATTTTATATTTATTTAATGATTATTCTTCTATTAAATAGTTAATTTGAAAATATTAATTTATTTAATTATTTTCGTGTCTTTCTATTAATTAATATTTTATTAATTAATTCATCTATCCTATTCTTCTAAATATTTAATTATCCTTTTAACCAAATCAATTAAATATCTAATATTTAATTATCTCCTTCAAACAATAAATTATCTAATATTTAATGGTTATTCTCCTATCCTATAGTCTCAAATATTATATAATTTCTTAAATTATTTAATGTCTCTTATCCAACTCACCCTCCATCTCCACTTCATCTTCCCTTTGCCAATTCATCAAACATGTGGCTAAGGAAATTAATATTTCTTAAATATTAATTCATCATTTATCTTCAACCTCCAAATTTAATGAATATGGTGTACGTACACATATTTCATAACCATTTCCTATATTCTCTCCAACACCCCCTACATCTTAGAAAGGACTTGAGTCCACTTGTCCTATCATGCCTAAATCTTCTTCAACCATCCCTATATTCCCTCAGTCAGCAACCCAGTCAAGGTGAGATGAGTGACACTTGTCTTCTCCTTCCCCCTTTCTCTCAACCTTCACCTTTGCTCACAGGCATCCAAATCTGCAGATTTGATCATGACCGTTGATCTGAGCCACATCATCTCATCCTATCAAGGTCTATAAAATCAAGAGCTTCAGTTAAGAGAGAGTTAGACTTCAAGAGACTTCAAGTACATTTTCAAGAAAATCATTTATAAAACTTATGCATCCATGAGTTTTAATCTTGAAGCAAATAGCAATTAGCATTTTAGCATAATCATGTAGCATTGCATATCATAGTATCAGTTAACTATCAGTTATCAGTCCATTCTTCATATGCCATCTTGGAAGCTATCAGTGCATTGTCTGATAGTACACCATCTGCAACCAGGAACAGTGGAGTTAGGACACAATGAGACATAAACCATGAAGGTAATATTAGTATTTTTATTTATATGTATTTCATGTAGTTTCATTGGTTGAGTTTGGATTTCTCGTTTCTATTGGTATTTTGTGAAACTAACTTGTTGCAGGTAGCATTCTAAGGATGAAATTCAAGTCAACACACAAATATTATTTGCACGTACACATTTTATTCATGAATATGGGAGTTGGAGATAAGTGGCTCATAAATGATTTATTTATTTATTTGATTTTATTGATTTAAATTAGCCACATGATGGATGAGTTGGCAAAGGTGGAGATGAAGGATGAGTTGGAAAGTGGTAATTAAATAATTATGAAATTATTTAATAATGGAACTATAGGATAGTGAATAGTGCATAGATATGATAAGGAATGATAATTAAATATTAAATATTTAATTATTTGGCTTAGAAGAAAGGGGGATAACGAATTAATTAATTAAATGTTTCAACTCAATTAATTAATAGAAGAATATTAAATGCTAATGAATTAAATAAATTAATATTTTCAAATTAATTATTTAATAGAAGAATAATCATTAAATAAATATAAAATATTTATTTAATTGCTCATATCCAGTTTTATGTGTATACATTTTGCCCCTCTTTGAAATGATGTTGAAACAACATTGTTTCAGAGATTAAATCAAGTCTCAATGATGCCCTTGACGATGATGAAAATCTTGATTGTGTGCCCCCTCGAGAGATTGATCATGAAATTATGAAAAAAATCATTGAGCAATTAATCTCACGATAATTGATTGAAAAGATTTGATTAAAAATAGGCCCTTCAATTAAATAAAATTGCC
Source organism: Cryptomeria japonica (assembly GCF_030272615.1). NCBI lineage: Eukaryota > Viridiplantae > Streptophyta > Pinopsida > Cupressales > Cupressaceae > Cryptomeria > Cryptomeria japonica. Next base: position 119,666,112 of record NC_081410.1, read on the forward strand.
CCTTGAAAAATTAATTACCCCTTCAAAAAAAAAAATCAAAAAGGTAATAATAAAATTAACCATGGGCTCATTTTATTCTCATTTGCAAGTTGTGAGCTTTTGTAGAGAAAAGAGAAATTGTCTTGCAGTGTTGAGCTAGCAAGATGGTGATCCTGTATGAGAACCACAAATTTGAGTGCATTCGTCAATATCAGCGACCTGTCAAGTACGGCCCACTGGTGAGTGACCTATCCCGAGCTTAGTTTTTTTTAATTTCATCCAAGTTTCTTTGTTTTTCACATGATTGAATGTCTGTTTGAAAATTTTCTTTTTTTCTCGCTTTTGTTTCTCACTTTAATTTTGTAGGTTAGTGCTTTCATTAGTTAGGTTATCACTTTTATTAGTTTAATGCATTCATCTTTTATGTTCACGCCTCTGTCATTTGGGTTAGCGCATTTGCTCGGTTAGAGCTTTTGCATGTTAAGGTTGCGCATTTCTGATGTGAGTTTGCAAATTTACTTGAGTTCGCGTGTGTGCTTGTTTGGTCGCGCATTATGATGTGAGTTAGCGCTTATACTTCGTTTTTTGCCTGTTTATAGTATGTTACCGTATATGTTAAAATGCACAATGCTTTTGTTGAAATAAATAAACTTTTTGATTGATGCAATGTTTGAATTCACTCTAATGGATTTGATAGGATGCTTGATGCTCTAATTTGATATATTGATGTTTGATTTGATAGATAGATTGTAGATTAATAAGCAATTTGAATGCTTGATAGATGTTTTGATCGATAGGATAGTTGCTTGTTTGATGATTGATGGTTTGATAGGAGCTCTAAGAGACCGATTTAGTCTCTAATGAAGAGCTTGATATGTTGATCATTTGATTGATAGCATGAGTTGCTTGATAGATAAGATTTGCTTGAAATGTTTGATTGATAGGATAGATAATTGATAGACAAAGTAATCTGATTAAACAAGAGAAACTTGATGTTCTCCAACGTCGGGAGAAACTCCCAGCAATGTGCCACTTAGTGCCAGAGTTGAATCAGGACGAGATTAGAAACATATATGCTTGTGGTTTGCATCATCTCCTATATATGCTTGATATCACGCATAATAGGGGTCTTTTGACAGCATTAGCCGAGAGATGGCACAGTGAGCATAGCATGTTTCACCTACCCACTAGTGAGATCAATGTTATGCTAGAGGATGTGTATAGGATCTTACATATCCCTGATACTGGCGAGCTTGTCTAATATGACTACTAGGATTTAGGAGGCATTGAGGCTTGCAGGGCATTTTTTGGAGATGAGAGCATTGATGGCGGGGAGATCAAATGGGAGGATATGATTATGCATTATGAGACTCTCCCAGTTATACTCGCGGGTTTGATTGGTGGATTCATCTACCTAGATAGGAGATCACGAGAGTTTGTTGTTGGATGGGGCGACATTCTTCAGGGTACGATGGAGCATCGTACTCGATATGCATGGGGTATTTGTAATCTCACACATCTTTATCATGATTTGCATCAGGTCATTTATGATGGTGGGGCTAGTCTATCTACTGGGTGCACACTCCTCCAGATCTAGTGTTGGTAGCACATTGTCGTCACATGATGAATTCATGATAGAGTTCAAGGTGACGGTCAGTCTTTTGTTTACTTGTATAGAGGTATCTTTACTCAGCCTAAGCTGGGTAAGCTAGAGTATTGGAGATGGGTTCTCGATTCGATGGATACAGTTATTTGGCGGCCATACATACATTATGAGCATTGGTTAGAGGATACTTGTGTGTTGCCATTGATCTTGCAGAGCAGTTTTTATATCAATCGTACTCCTTTCATCATTGAGAGACAGTTATTTGGTCAAATTTTGAGACAGTTTGAGATCATTCAGCATATGCCTCCTGGTGTGGCCATGTATGCGCGAGCATACAAGGACAGGCGAGTTTGGAGTCCTTCCTTGTCTTTTGATATAGCATACGCATAGCTTTTGGTTATTCCTATTATTTCTTATGATTCGAGACCTCATATTTTAGATGCGGGTATTGCAATTGATTATGCTCAGTATCTTCTTAGTCATCCATTCCTTCGTATTACTGATCCTGCGGACCCTCCTCCCAACTCAGGAGGTGAGGAGTCAAATTCTAAGGATCTCATTGTTAGGAGACGGAGACAGAGGCAAGAGCTCAAAGATACATGGAAGGCTGGGGAGATGATGGGGATGAGAGTGGTGATGGTCGCAGAGGGAGGTGAGGATGGAGAGGAGGTAGGGCTAGAGTCCGAGGAGGACCTTTTAGACAGTTTGGCAGGATTGGCACGATAGGGAGACCACTTCCTATGATAGGTAGAGATGTAGGTCGGTTTGATGGGAGGGATGCAAGGAGGGATACAAGCAGAGGCAGTGGCAGGATTGGATCAGCGAGGGGACTACCTTCTCCCGGTTTGGGTAGAGGCGGTGGATTGGATAGAGGTTGGGGGAGGGGATTGATTTTGGTCAGATCCGTCCAGATCCTAGGGTTACAGCAGTGCATGGAGGCTAGGATGAGGGGGAGGAGGATTCAGAGGACCATGTGCCACTGATTCGTCGGTGGATCATGAGATCCACACAGGTTCAGACTCCAGTTGGTGGAGAGGTAGTGAGGTGGGTGGTGAGGTGGCTATGCAGGATGTGACTATGGATGATCTCAGAGTGCAAATTAATCAGCTAAGAGTACAGGTACATGCTCTCACCCTTGAGAGAGATAGAGAATTGAGGAGATACCAAGATGTATAGGGTAGACTCAATCATATATATGAGGTTGGTTCTGGTGCACTCTCAGCTGATGTTGTTAGAGCATTATTATGGGTTGGGAAGGAGACTACGCATTGGTGAAGATTATATGAGAATTTGGTCTCAGAGAGCCAAAGAGTAGGCAGCTATGCGACCACAATCAGGATGGATACCAATAGTGGTTGGGTTATGGGGCATCCTTGGAGAGGTAGAGACAAGGATACAAGAGTAGGACCATCTGGTGGGTCTTCTTGTCCACCTCCATAGAGATAGACATATTCAGGCGGTAGTGGCACTAGACACCCTTGATTTGTATCTTTGGAGACTTGATTTGAATCATGAGACAGTGCATTTTATTGATTATTGCTTTGTGATATCATTGGATACTTGGAATTTTTTTATGTTTATGATGATATGTAGACGTGGACTTTATATGATGCTTTGATTCATGATTTATTATGCATGCTACTTTGATGATGATGACCTATATGCATTGATGTACATGAATGATTCTATGATGATCTTTTCTTTCCTTCATGTTTTATGATGTTATAATGATCTATATGCCTTTATGTGTAGTGTCATAAAATTGAGACCCTAGCAATTTTAACCACATTTGAGGTCCTCACCTTGGTGACAACATCTTCCTTCCCAACTGAGACTTCTCTCTGCATTTTCATCTTGAATGTCTCCTTGTTTAAGCCTTCAAATGGCCTTAGGACCCTGTCCGAACCCCAAGATAGGGTAGGACAGGGGTGTGGTTCCCCTGTCCCCCCTCTTAGGGTGGCCCCAAGATAGATCCCCCGAGTCTTATCTGCATTTTGGGATTCCAAACTTCCCCGATGTCGATCCTAGGTGAGATGAATTAATTCTCTGAGGCATGTATAAAAGGGATTTAGTCTTCTCATTTGCAGGGGGAACAAGAAAGATACAATAGGTGAAATTCAAGCGAAAGGTCTTCTTCAAGCATCCATCTAGTTTTCTTCTTCATGTGTCTTCTTCATTCATCCATCGAAGCAAAATTTATAACATTCATTTGGAAGCATATATGTGTGTGTTGGGTTTTTGTCATGTTACATGTCATTTCATGCAGCACTTGTGATTTCATTCAAGAAGCAAAGCAACCATCATCAACAAATTGCAGATCTACAAGGTATACATTTCCATTGTTTACATTCAAGCATTTGCAATCACTTTCTTTCAAGGTTGATTCCTCAATTAGGGTTTGACTAGGGCAACCCCTATCCACAACCCTTCTTCCCTTTTTTTTGTGTGTGGGTTGCAGGTGCGCAGTTGTAGTTTCAAATTTGGACTCCATTTACAGAGGCAGAAGAACCCTTTTCATTTCACAGATTTTGCGGAGGACCGTGTGCACTTTCAACACGGTCCTGACGACTTTTCTCCAAATTTGCAAGGCAAATCTGTATTGGTCTAAATATCTCAGATCCAAAGTTATAGCGCAATCCAAAACCAGTAGCTCCTCATTTCACTCGTTTTATCTCTCTTTCCTACATAGTCAACAAGTCAACTTTCTCATTTACAAAAGAGGGTAAATCACACTTCAACCCTTTCAATCCACTTGGAATTCACATCTTTGTTTCCCTTGGATTTGGATCTAGTGGATCCAAGCCCCTCTTTTGAATGCAAAGTTCCTCCAAGCGAAAATCATCCTAGTGACTTCCTTTCTCTCTTCTAGGTGGGGAGTCACTAGGGTTAAATTTTCCACTTTACACTATGATATGATGATGATCTTTATAAAATGATGCTTATAATGATAACTTATGCAATGGATGTTTATTTCTATTCCATGATGTACATGCATATGATGATGAAATGATACTAATGAGATGCCTTTGATCCTAATTTGATGATTTAGATGATGTTTATATATGATAATGTAAATGCGTTTGACGATTAGATAATGAGATATTAATGATGTAATAACATGGTTAATGAATCCAAATGTAAAAATGCAATTAAATGAACCTAATAGATAAATGATTCTAAAGGAATTGATTATAACTAGATGCAAAAATGATAATGATAAATGAACCTAATGCAACTAATAATGATACGATCAATGCAAATTGCACTCTATTCAAACTAATGCAATCCTAATGTAATTAAAATGAATGCAACTAATGAATGATGATTATGATATGATGATCATGCAAACCTAATGATTCAAAAGATGAAATGAACCTAAATAGTTGAATGCAACCTAATATGATTAGTGCCAATTGTCTTTATTTCGACCGTGGATCTCGAATGAAATGGGATGAAATGCTTATAATGTAACTGACAATGAATCATTATAATGCAAATGACAATGAATTCTTATAATGCAAATGTGAATGACACTAATCTAAAATAACCTATCGTAAATGATACTACCGTTCCTCGCATGCTTTCTTGTAACAGTGCTTGATTTCATCATTGAGCTTTTAAAATATAGTAAGAAAATACAAGCAACTTGAGGTAATGATTTGAGTTGACATGAGTAAATCATACATGGATTTTGATATAGCAAGTTAATACAAGCAACTTGATATGATGAACCAAGTTGACCTGAGTATTTCTTGCAGAACAGACAAGGAGTATCCCCTTTCATGCATGACTTGGTACGTCCTCCATGATCTTTTGTCAATCATATCCTTAGACAAGTACATACATTACTAAGAGATAAACCACAGACAACAAACAAAGAAAATAATCATGCCCCATAATATCTCCTCTAGTCATGGACATCATGGAGTTGCATAGGGTACATGATTAGCAAAAATTGAGATATAAACATTGAATCATGTATGTCGTACACGTGTTCTCATTGTCATTAACAGATATAGTCATTTTGATTGAATGATCATTGATAATCCTTCATTGCTTGCTGGTTGAATCTTTGTATTATGAGTTTCACAATTCAGTTGTTACAAATGTCTTGATCTTCGTTGCCTTGTTGCTCATCATCTGTTTCAAAACCCTAGGTGTTTTGGATTTTTCTAAGTTTTTGAATGTTTTTGGATTTTTTGAAGCTTTTAAAGATGCCCTCAGCAAAGGTTTTAGGATTTTGCCCCCGGCAGAAACAAACTTTATGATGGGTATACAAAGGATAATCCAAGCCATAGTGGGATGCGATGCATATACGATTGACTCTAATAAAATCCAAGACAGTGATTACGCTAAGTATGTCAAAGATTGATAATTGTTGATAAGCTACAAATTTCCTGCTAATGGTTCAAAGCAATGGATGATAGATGAAACGGATATGCTAGGACAGATAGATGCGATAAGATGGATAGATGAGCAAAGCGATCTCATAGATGGAAGAACCCACTTTCAGATAGCGCGTGTTTACCAGGTTTTCACCATCTAAATTTATTGCATTTTTCATATATTTGATTTTTTTTTACTCTTTTCGTTGTTTTTGTATTTTTCTTTTTATACTTTTTAGGGATTTAGCCGCTTTTCTGGTTTTTAGACTTTTTCTGCTCTTTCTTCTTTTTTTCTTTTTTTCTTTTTCTTTTCTGTTGATACTTTTACCCATAGAATTTCTTCATATGCATAGTATTGATAGGCTCATTGAACCAACCACCTTCTAGTGTCGATAATATATATGCTCCTGAACCATATGTTGCTACCAAGACAAAGGGACCCAACCAGTTTGGCTCAAATTTGCCTTTCTTTTCTCGATCTTGCTGATTGTATGGATTTTCTCTTAGGATTAGATCTCCAATCTGAAAAAAATAAAATTGTGGCTTAACTTTATGGTTGTAGCTTCTCTCCATCGCCATCCTTTGTTGATATGCTTTTTAAGTGATCTAAAGCATTTTGGCAACGTTCCTGAATCAGTTCAAGTTATTGAAGCCTAGAGACTCGTTGTTCTTCCTCAGGGATAAGACCTTTCAAGGACATTCGTAGAGAAGGTATCTCTACTTCTATTGGTAATATTGCTTTTAATCCATACACAAGGCAATATGGAGTTTCCCCCATTGGTGTACGAATGCTAGTTCAGTATGCCCATAAAGTAGGATTTAGCTGAACATGCCAGTCTTTACCAACTTCATTGGTTGTTTTCTTCAAGATCTTTAGGATTGTTTTATTTGATGCCTCGGCTTGACCATTTCCCTGTGGGTAATCTAGTGTCAAAAATATATGTTGGATATGGAATTGCTCACATAGTTCCTTCACGTCTTGATTCTTAAATAGGCTCCCATTATCAGTTATGATGGTCATAGGGACTCCATAGCGACGGATTATGTAATTCAAGATAAATGATGATATTTGCTTTCATGTCACCTTTGTCAAAGGCACTGCTTCAATCCATTTAGTGAAATACTCAGTAGCAGTCAAAATGAACTTATTTCCATTAGAAGATGAAGGATTTATCTTACCCACTAGGTCAAGTCCCCATTGAGAGAACGACCATGATCCTGCCATAGGATGCAGTTCTTGTGCTGGTGCATGGATGAGATTCGCATGGATTTGACATTGTTTGCATTTCTTGGCATATGTAAATGAATCTCTCTCAATAGTAAGCCAATAATAACCCAATCGAATAAGTTTATTAGCCAACGTTAAGCCACTTGAGTGCATGCTAAAAATACCTTCATGGACTTCGTTGAGAACTTTCTCAGATTCCTCTTGTTCAAGACACCTCAGTAGAGTGCTATCTAGACCTCGTCTATATAAAGTATCAACAATGATAGTATAGCGAGATGACTGACGGATAAAATTTATTTTTTGATTGCGAAATAGGTCTGCGGGAAGGATATTCTCCTTTAGGGATCAATAAGTTTGGCTATATAAGGATTGATCGGTTCTAGATATGTGGAAAATCATGTGGGTGTTCTGGGACTCAATAGTAGGATGTAAGATATCTTCCACCAGGAATTCGTAACATTGTTGATTCTCTTGGGTCTGCAAAAGAGATGTTATTGTAGTCATTGCATCTGCTGCTTTATTCTCATTCCTTGGGATCTGAGTGAATGATATTTCGTTAAAGTGCTCTTTCAAATCTTCAACAATCTTTTTATAGGGCATCAGCTTGTCATCCTTGGTTTGATAATCATCGTTTATCTCGTTAATTATAAGTTGTGAATCTCCATAAACATGTAATTCCTTGATGTTTCATTCAATGGTCATTTTGATCCTAATGACCAATGCCTCATACTCTGTAGTGTTGTTCGGGCATGGGAATTGCAGTCTATATGATTTTGGAATCGTGTGGCCTTGAGGTGTTATGGACAAGATTCCTACACTGATCCATGTTGTGTATAGGAACCATCAAAGTATAACTCCCAAAAATTTGTGCTAACTACCAGAATGTTTGCTTCAAGAAATTCAATGTGCAACGGTGTGTAATCTTGCAGGGGTACTTCAGCCAATTGATCAACAATTACTTGTCCTTTGATAACTTTTCGATCAACATATTCTATGTCAAACTCACTTAGTATCATAACCCATTTGGCCAATCTACCTATCAATATTGGCTTGATTAGCAAATACTTCAATGGATCTATTTTTGCTATCAATTTCACAAAATGAGTCAGCATATAACGTCACAATTTCTGAGTTGCAAATACAACTGTTAGGAATGTCTTCTCAATTGATGCATAGTTCAATTCATAGCCCATAAGTATTCTATTGATGTAATATATTACTCTTTCTTTTCCTTCTCCATCATGTTGTGCTAAGAGATCTCCTAGTGATACATTTGTCGTTGAGATGTAAAGAAACAATGGTTTCACTTTGATTGGTGATACCAATACCGAAGGATTCACCAGATATTCCTTGAGTTGAATGAAAGCTTCCTCACATTTATGATCCCATTTGAATGGAACATTCTTGTGTAATAAGTGAGTGAAGGGATGACATCTATCAGCTAGCTGGGAAATGAATCTTTTGATTGACTGTAATCTCCCTTATACAGAACACAACTAGCTTATGTTCTTAGGTGACTCCATCTCCATGATAGATTTAACTTTCTTAGGGTCTACTTTGATTCCACGAGCTGACATAAGGTACCAAGAAGTTTTCCTGAGGTAACTTTGAATGCACATTTCTTTGGGTTCAATATTAATACTGTTCAAGTCTGTCAAAGATCTTACCCAAGATCTTCAAGTGTTCTTTCCTTGTATAAGATTTTGCAAGTATGTCATACACATAGTCTTCCATTAATGTATGCACCATGTCATGGAAAATTGTTGTCATGGCTCTCTGATAAGTTGCTCTTGCATTTTTAGCTCAAATGGCATGACATTCCAACAGTAGGTACCCCATGCACAAGTGAATGTTGTCTTCTCCTGATCTTCAAGGGCGATTTTTATTTTATTATACCCCGAGAATCCATCCATTAAGGAAAACATCTCATGGCCTGCTGATAAATCTACAATTATATCAATGTTTGTCAATGGGAAATCATCTTTGGGACATGCTTTGTTCAAATCTCTAAAGTCGGTGCAAACTCTTATGCTTTTATATGGTTTTGACACTGGTACAATGCTTGAGATCCACTCTAGATAAGCAACAGGTCTTATGAAATCCACATATACTAGTTTCTTTAGCTCTGTTTTGACAAGGAGAGCGATATGTGGATGCATCTTCCTTAGCTTTTGCTTAACTGGTTTTGCTTTTGGATCTACATTAAGATGGTGCATGATAAGATCTGGATCAAGTCCTGGCATGTATGCATATGACCAAGCAAATTTTATTTGTCTTTGTTTGAAAAACTCTATGTAGTCTTTCTTTTCTTTATCTAATAATGATGTAGCAGGCTGAAGGACCTAGGGATCCTTTGGTGTGCCAATGTTTATTGCTTATGCTGGCTCTATCAATATGACATATATTTCCTGAAAATATGTAGGAAGGGTGTCAAACCTTCCATATTTAGGCACCTCAAGGAGGTTTACACCGTTAGATGCGTCCTTATTTTTTCTCTCGACTGATCTAGTGTTGCCATAAAATGGTTTTCAACACTAGGTCTTTTTCCTTGTTTTATTTCAATTTCACGACTGGACAGTTTGGCACCCTCCTGACTATAAGAAGCATTACTTGATTCATCGGTGGAAGATATCTTAGGTGTGATTGGTTTAATGGCTTTAAGATATACGACTAAGGCATGATCATTGGAAAATATATCAAATTTAGGGTTTTTTTTAAAAAAAAAATAAGTAAATAGCTACAGAGGAGCAACACCCTTGTATTACAAAAGAAGGAGAATACAAGGTCTGATTCAATAAGAGCGGTAGGGGGAAAGAATCAGGAAGAAAACCCCCTACCATAGCTCTAATCCATGGAAAAGAGAAATCATTACAGGACTGGATGAGGACAACAATATACCGACCTCTTAAAGACGTAGAGGTCATAAGACAAAAATAGACAATCTCAAAAGGCAGAGAGACCAGAGGGCTTAGAGTCAGTCGGAGTCATAGAGAGTCATCGAAAGCATCATCCACGAGCGCATTGGCCGCATCTAAGATAATGGGACATTTAGGGCCACAATTCAAATGAGTTGTCGATTTTGCCTTCTCCTTAGCGAGTCGATAGTCATTTGGATACCATTCTTCACCCAACCCAAACCCCCAGTTGTTTCCATCCACCAGATCACCATTCTCAAGGATCCTGAGGTCATCAGTCACCGCTAAATCTTCACCACAGAGAAAAATTGCCCTCTAGTTCGACGTGAAACCGCTTTGTATACCAGTCGCTTTCAGAAGGAACTCAATGTTCCTGGAGATGACGGGCCGAGTTGCTTGGAAGGATACAAAATCCAGAGAATTAACAATCACAAGTTTCTTCACCTCTGCTCCGTCAAATTTAGGGTTTTTAGTGCTTTCCCAATCAACCAGTTCTGGATGAAGCATAAGTAGGTCATTGTCTTTGTCATCGGTGAGTATTTCAATATTCATGATGTAATAGTCATAATTTGGTGTTGAGTAGGTGATGTCATAGATAGAACTCTCTTGAGGATAATCTCTCCCAAGTGCTCTCCAATTAGCTCTAACGAAGTCAGGATGGATATTTCGCAATTCTCTCTCAAGTGACTCATCATATGATGTTTGTCCCTCAAATGAATGAATTGTATCAACACGTACATCTTTGGTACTACAGGTTCCCTCTGGGTCAATTTGATTAGATTCATTTGTGGCTTGAAGTTGACATACTTGTGCACATGGTGTAGAGGATTCTATTACTATTTTCTTTGCTAGCCTTTGCCTTCTCTTGAACTTAGCTTCTTCTGGACTAATAGTCATTCCTTCTTGACTTTCTATTAGTTATTCTAGAGTTCTTCCATATTTTGGTGTTCCTTGCTCAATGTTTGATATAAATCTGATATTCGTTGATCTTTGGATGATTGATTAGTGACTTTTTGTGTTCCCTGTGTTGTCATTTCTTGATTTTTATCTTTCTCTTTTCTTTGTTGTCTTGCATATACCTCTTTTCTTTGAATCTTGATTTATTCTTGTCTTCTTTCCAACACTCTTCTCTATTTTATGGAAAGTGTGTCTTCACTCGTAACAATAGTTTATTCCTCATTATTATCTTCACTTGATGCATTGAATAATGGGTCTAGACCCCATTCATACTCATTTGAATATGTCTCTGATTCATTGTCTAGAATCACTCCACTATATCTGATAGGAATGTTATATGGCAAGAACAATTCTTTAATTTTTGTCATATGTTCTTTTACTGTTTCTGGAATATCTTGATCAGGCTCCATGCTTGCTTGTATTCTTTGGACTTGTTTGTAAGATTCTTCCTCTTCTGATAGCAAGCTCTTCATGTTGTCTCTCATATTCTTCTTGTTTCTGCTTTTTGTTTACTGTTTTTGCTGCTTGATGTAGTTTTTCTTGCCATGCTTCTTCCTTAGGAATTGCTTTCTTTCTCCATTTTGGGTATTGATAATTGTGTTGCTTTTATTTTTATTGAGGATACCCAAGTCCTAATTTATCTTTCTTAGATTATGTGTGAGGACAAATGGGTTCTGAAATACCTTCCTGGCGCTTACCAATTGGTACTTTTCCTTCATATCTCATCCTTTGCATGATTTTGTAACCATTGCCATATTGCTCCATGGGAATAATAACTTCTGCAGCTATTTCTATGGTTTTGTTTTCATCTTTGTACAACCATCTAAGAATGTCCTTGTCTTCAATTTCTTTTGAAAGTGTTCCAACTCTACCAAATGCTCCATTAAACATTTCAATTGATTTTTGTTGGATCCATGGTTGAACATTTGTAGGTTTTCCATATGATTTAGGTGAAAGTGGTAAGTTATGAAAAGAGTACTTCCCCATTCCTTCATCATTTAGTTTGAGCTTTTTCTCAAAGTTTTGCCATAATATTTCTTGAGTTTCCTTGGTGGGATAGAGTGCTTCTCTATTATGTGGAACCCTTGCATCTTGTGCTCGTTTTAGATTATTGCAATATTGGTTGGAGTCTACTAATATAGTAATTCCTTCTCCATTACGAGGAAACTTAACACACCGATGGTATGTAGAAGGAACCACTTGCATGTCATGAATCCATGGTCTTCCCAAAAGAAGGTTATAAGATAGATTCAAATATAGAACCCGGTACAATGTATCTCTTTCTAATGGTCCTATTTTGATTGGCAACACCATAGTCCCTTTAGAAGAGCGCTCTTCCTCATCATAGGCCTCGATAGTTGTCTTCTTTGGATCCACTGCATTCTCTGAATATCTCAAATCCTTTATTAAACTTAATGCACAAATATTCAAGCCAACTCCACCATCTATGAGTACGCGTTTGACACAGGTTGTATGAATGGTGACTTCAATATGTAGGGGAGCATTGTGAGGGTGTTGTAAGGATGTGTCATCATTTTTAGAAAAGGATAAACAATGAGGAGCTATGAGGTGTCCCACCATGTTTTGGAATTGATCCACACCTAGGTCTTTTGAGACCGTTGTTTCTACTAGAGCTCTCTCCAATATTTCCTTATGCATAGGTGAAACTTTTAGGAGCTCCAAAATTGATATTTGGGCAGGTATCTTTTGTAATTGTTCCACTAAGTTGTATTATCTCGAAGTGGATATTGATTCATTTGTTGTACCCAAAAATGTAACCTTTGCTTTGCTTCTAGTAATGATGTTAATAGGTTTTGAAGGTGTTTTGTCTTTGACAATGATGATATTGACCACATCATCATATGTGTAAGTATAGTTTACCTTGGCTTTGCCCTTGTCGTCCTTTGGGTTGGATTGTTCACCTTTTTCATTATTTGGGAGTAGAGTTCTGAATACTAGATGCGATTCATTCATTTTATGACCATCTTTTGTGATAGTTCCATTATCAATTAATTATTGAATAAGGTGCTTTAATCTTTGGCAATCATTGGTTTGATGTCCTTTGTTTTGATGATAGTTGCAAAAATGATTGTCATTCCACCAACTCGGTTTGATTTGAGGCTCCTAATTTATTGCTTCTGGTAAGGTAATCAATTTATTCGCAAGAAGAGTCTTCAAAGTCGATTCCAATGGTTCCCCAAGATTTGTAAATTTCCTATGGGGATTGGAAAAGAAAGACTTGGGTTTATTGTTCTCTTGATTGTTGTTGTTTGGCGCTTGACTTGATAAGTTAATGATTGGTTGTTGTTTGGCAACATTGTTATCATCATTTCCTCCATTGGTAACATTTCTATTCTTTGACCAGAATTTAGGTTTGTCATTGTTGTTGTTGTTGTTGTTATAGGAATTATTGTAGAGTTTTAAATCCCCTTTCTTTACCATTGCATCCTCTATCTTTAGACCATTTTCAATCATTTTTGAAAAAGTAGGAGGACATTGTAATTTGAGACGATAACTCATTTCACTGGTAATATTATCAATGAAAATGTCCATTTTCTCTTGATCTAGTACATTTCTTGGATACCTATTAAACAATCGTCTTCGTCACTGTAGAAAAACCATGAAAGGTTCACCATTCTTTTGTTTAATATTGCATAGGTCTAGCATTGTTATCTCATTTCTTATGTTGTAGGAGTATTGTGAGATGAATTTGTTCATAATTTCTTCAAAATATTTAATCCCAGATGGCAATCTTGAGAACCATTCCATTGATTGCCCACTTAAACTTCTAGGAAATAAACACATCAGGTAAGTTTCATTATGTGTAAACTTCATACTCATAGTACAAAATTCCCTAATATGATTTTGAGGATCAGATTTCCCATCATATTTATCGTATTTCAGTATTTCACAATGTTCTGGGAATGGTATCATGTTTAAATTCTTGTCAAAAATATATGGACAAATGTCCTCCAATGAATATTTCTTAGAACTTGTTCCATTTTGCATATCTTGTATTTGTTGTTGCAAAGTTTGCATTTGTTGAGTGAGAGTTAATAAAGGATTATCAACACGAGTTCTTCTTGTATCCTCATAAGTTCTCCTGTCACTTCGCTCCCTTCTTGTTTCATCTTGGTTCCTTGTATCATTGTGGTCTCTTCTTGTTCTATCTCCTCTTGTTTCTTCTCTATCTCTTCTTGTTTCTTCGTGGTTTACCCAATTCAAGTCATCATCGTTGTGATCATCAGTGGTTTGATTATGACTTGTTTTTGCATCTTGTTTCAAACTTTCCATGTTAAAACCTTGTGGAAATTTTGCTCCTGAATTTGCCAACATTAGGATATACTTCTATTTTTGTTTTTCCAAGAGTTTTTTTATTAGTTTGTCGAATCTAGAATCTTGTTCAAGGTCTCTAATGGTATTATTGACTGGCTCTTCATCAACATCTTTGTATCCAAATTGATGAAACATTGGATTTTCCTCTTCCATTTGTTTTTGTTGTCTTCTCAATTGCTCGTGTTGATCTTTGGTCCAAACTGGCATATGATTGACTTGAAACTTCCCAAGTTTTGATTTTCTAGATATAACTCAATAGGTGATCACTAGTTTAGGAAGACAGGCTAAGTTGATTTTACCACCCTTATTAGTGCATTGAGACAAGGCGTCTCTTTGTTGAAAAGCATGTGCTTGTAAATTTTCTTCATCAAACTTTATTTAGTAGCCATGTAGATAGTTAAAAAAATGGCGTAGGATGTTCTATGTTTTAACAAGAGTTTGCGATTGATGTATAAGAATCTCCTCTTCTTCAAGATAGCCTTCCAACTTGGTTTTCTTTTCTTGAGGCGATCTCGAAAAGTCATATAATGATTTACAAGTTGTTTGATCCCAAAGTGAGTGCAATTTTGATTTTGATATAACCTAGGTCCAAATAGGAACGATATATCCAAGATAATGAACAAAGGTTGATATGATCTAGTTTCGTGATAAAGGATTTGATGTATCCTAATAAGAAACTGATGATGACGATGATTTTGCACTTGGGATGATTGAATCAATAACTTGTTGAATGTTTATGCTTATGAAAACCTTTGGAAATGACCTATTTGATTGATAAACCTGATTGTTTGACTAATTTGAAAATCTGTAACAGTTGAAAATGAATCTCCTCGAAAAAGGGTATCTGAAATTGATGTTAAAATTTTGCTTTGATATGGGGAAATGCTCACTGTTATAGATGCAATGAAGTAGATGGGTTATCCCATTGAATAAAAGTGTTGTCCTGTGCAATAAATGTGTTGTTCTGTTGAGTGAAAGTGTTGCTTTGTAGCTGTAAAAGTGTGAACCTAGGGTGTGAATGCATTGTTTCTGTTGCAAAAGTGTAGTCCCATTTAACAAATGTGTGATCCTATGATTCAAATGTGTTGTATTATTGAGTAAAAGCATTTATCTACGCTACAAAAGCATGATTCTCACTGTTTTGATTGAAATTCTCAGTTTTCCAGCAAATTATCGGATTTTTGACTCGTTTCAAGATGATGATTTTTCAAGTTTTTGACCATTTTGAGAACATTTTGTAGACACAAAAGACACAATGTTTGGAAAATCAAAGTGCACAAGCAAGTACAAGTCATATGGTAGGTCGAGACAATAATTGTTGAATCTCACATGGGGTTTCCCCTGAGGCTATGATATTCAAAGCGGATATCTAGGTGCTTGACCCCACTAGCTCCCCCCTCGACACTCACTTCTCCAGGGCAACCAAGCACCAATTTCCATGAAAACTCCCCATGACAAACTACATATATCTACTAGGAACCATATGTGTGTGAGTCGCTTCAAAGGCCTGACCTCCTACGCCAACAATTAGAAGGATTTTTCCAACTAGACAAGATGGTTTTTACTAAGGACTTCTGGTCATGTGGCCATACATGCGACACTTATTACACTCTGCAAATACAGAAGGTTCCCAACCTATAGAGGTTGTGCTCTATAGGGTTTATGGGGAAACAAAATGTCGGTATGAACTAATCAGCACATGTTGCCCATGACTTTTGTCATAGACACGATTTATTTAAAGTGGATTGGAAGGACTCGGTATTAGACCATTTCCACTTGGTTCGTTCCCCTCTCACTGGCCCCCTCAAGGTAACTTGGGAAGGGCCCTCTAAAGGTAACACATAAGATAAAAGAAGTTCTAGCTTTCTGATCACCATATTAGGGTGAGAGTATACTCACCTACTACTTTTAAGCAAACATGGTAGACAATGATTATTTTTAATATTTAAATCATCTATGTGCAACTACCTTACTAAAAACACACAATGTAAGTTTGCATGTTGTTCATTAATCCCTTTGTTAAGCTAGATGAAAGATGTGTGATCTTTTACTTTCCAAAAGAACTCCTAGTTAGACTAAGTGAGAAAATATATAAAAAAATTGCTCAAAATAAAACCCTGCAAGCACACAAGTCAGTAGTTTGCAAAAAAATGAGTCTTCGACACTCGAACCTGCAAAGATTTGTTAGCTGACAGATTGTAAAATTTCAATTTTTTTGCTAAAACAGTAAATGTGCTATCCTGCAAGACAGAAGCGCTACCCTGAAAAACATAAGTGCTAACCTATTGAATAAATGCACTGACCTATGCAATATAAGTGCTAACCTAAGTGATAAACGCGTTAACATATGCAATATAAGTGCTAACATATGGAGTCAATGTGCTGCCAAATTGCACAGAGGCGTGAAATTGACTTGCAAATGCGTTAATTCATTTAGTTATTACAAGAATTAGATAGGATATTAGAAGGAGATGTGCGAGCCTGAGCCCCACGGTGGGCACTAAGAATGTGTCAACTTAAGTTTTCACCTCAAAAATTGACCTGTAACTTGTTAGTCCATCATAAAAAATAAAAGCTACATGAACTCAAGCTTCAACCAATGAAACATCATGAAATAAAGTAAATAAAACAAGTATACCTTCATGGATTATGTCTCATTGTGTCCTAACCCCACTGTTCTTGGTTGCAGATGATTTGCTCTCAGACAAGCACTGGTAGCTTCCAAGAAACTTCTTCTTTTTTCTTACAAATCATTTCATATTCTAAAATAAGACTAAATCCTAATAAATATTAATCATATGAAATTAATTATTTTGGCCTATTAGGTATGCTAGTCTTAAACTTTTTCTCAATTTGATAGGTAAGGTTTAAATCATTGATAAGAATTTTGTATTAAAGAGATGAATATCCTAGTTTTATCTAGATGTAACCATTTATTAATCAATCATATAATATGTTATTTTTTCAATTAGAAAAAAACATATTAAAATAGATTTTTTCTTATTTAATGTATATATTTTTTACTTAAAATAAAAATATAATTTTAACATTTATTTGTTAAAAAAAAAAAGAATATTTTTTGTTTAGCATATATTTATTTGCTTTATTCTATATATGGATGTGTTATCTTCGCCTGTGTAATATTTTAACATAAATTCAGGATAAAAAAATACTCGAAGAATTTTAAAAATCGTATTTCTAAAGATAGAACAAAAATGATTTTTTCTATTTACATATTTCTAAAATTTTGTTAATATTTTTTTATTTACGTATTTAAAAAAAGAAAAAAATTGAATACCAATTTAGAAAGATACTTTATATTGGGCTTATTTTATAGCATTACTTGATTATTAATATTAATTGTTATCTTATGAATATCTATATATTACAACTATTTAAAATTTGATTGTATGAAACCACAAAATACAATTGTCATAAGCAGAACAGAGTGATAAGGTGTGACAATTGCAGGATTCAATGTGGAGGTGTTAATACTTTATCATAATGTACTCGGGGACGGGGTCTCCCTTTGTGACCCCACTGGTTCAAGCTCTAGCCAAGAGCAGTTACCAATCAAAAATAAATAAATTGAAGTGAAATGGTTAAATAGATCATTTAGACATTACAAAAAATAGAAGATTTTCAAACAAAATTTGAATTATGTATCAATAAATAGATACATAAAACTATAAATAGTATTCAATTGCATTTTGGTTGGATAATTTTCATTAAATAATAAAAAAATAGAATGAGTTTGATCAAATTATTTGTCACAATATAAGTCATTAATAAAAATAAAAATTATGAAAAATAGAAGATATTAGAACAAAATTTGAGTTGTTTTTTATATTAATAAGCAATAAAACAAGGTTGTTGTTACTATAAACAACAGGCTAAAGGATGTAAAGTTAACAACAAAAATAGTAGTAGCAAAAAGATATATTACATCAATTATCTTCTAAAAACTTTATCTATTTTCTTTGGCATTTTACTCGAGACACTGCCACAAATGTCAATCATGTTCTTTCAGTTGGTCCTATATCAATTGTGGATTTTGATAGAGTCAACCCCTGAGATTTATGTATAGTCAGTGTCTATGCCAATCAATGGTAATTGAAATGGCTTGCCCCTTTGTATTGGTGTTATTGGAATTATATTTGGATGATGATCTTCAAATGGTATTCCTATATAATTGTCAAATTCAACCATGACAAATGATGATGGTTTAGGTGGAGAACTTCTTGGTTTATAGATAATCTTTTTAACATATCCCATAGCTCCATTTACAAGTCCTTCTTGTATCCAAAGATTTGAAGTCAACATCACCCTGATCAACATCTCTAGATCAAGTTCATCATTTGAAAAATCTTCTGCTTGATGTACACTTCCTACTTTTGTTGTGAGACTACGCGCAATAGGATGTTTCAATGTATATAGCATTTTCATTTGTGGAGAACAAATGGATAGTATTTTCAAACTCAACATTAGTTGTAGCATCTATGTTAATAGGGGTTCTTGTCATAAGTAATCTTTAGTCATCAATTCGTAGGTTTGCATCTCTTAGATTTGTCAAAAGTTGACGAAACCTTTGTTGTTGATTGTTTTGTCCATCTTGTTTGAATATTTTATCTAATGTTTTTGAATTCTTGCCACGCTAACTTTGCTCGTCTGTTGTTGTCACATGTTGGTCTATTATTGACTGGAGGCAATTAGCCCAAATCTCCAACCAAAATCATAGATATACCTGAAGAGGACCGACAAAAAATATTTTAAAATTATGTAATAAAATTATTAAAATTTCATAGTTATGAATTATAATAAATATAATATAAAATAGTTGTCTTGATTAGTCATAATGAAAGATCAATTTGCAAAGCTCATGTGAGCATTTTGTGGGAATACTTATCAAAGTCGACAATCTATATTTTGCAACTTGTTTTGACCAATGAAGCTCATTTCATCAATAAAAATGTATTTGATACATGGTATATCTTCTTGAAAGCTTGTAAATTTTGTCCTTCTAGTTGAGAGAAGTCTCATATTGGGATTCTTAATTTTGAATGAATTGTAAAGGCTCCTTTATTGAATGTTGCAACTCCTATTGGTGCAAGTAATAGAAGGGGAGAATGACCTGACATTGCCTTGTTTTTGAGGGCCTTGACTAATGGCACCAGTCATTTACAAATTTCTTGTTCCTGTTGTTCCTTGTACTCTTCACCTTGATATTCATGAGACCAATTTGTATGTATATCAATGTCTCTTCTTCCCAACCTATCTATTTCAGGAACTTGTATATTTTGACCTTGATGCAATGTAGATATAGTTTCCATTCATGCTCTATGGTATTTATTTGAATAGGTTTATTGTCTTCAATTTTAGAATCATTGATATTTTCAACATTTTCTTCAGCCATTGTTCGTTCCACCTACCAAGCACTATAGTTGAATGACTCTCACTTTGCTACTATGGAGTCATGACCGTGACCAATATCTCTTTCTATATCATGAAATGGTTTGTTCAATAATAACTCTAAAAAATAAAAGTCAATCTATTTATCTGAGTCACGTGGAGGAATGGATACAAACCTAGGGATAATTCTGACAATAGATGCACTTTGTCTTGGCTCCCATTTGTTGTCTTTTTTGGTTTAGGATTATAAATCCATGATCTAGCTGCATCGATTAATGTGACATGTTCCATAGAAGGAGGTATTGTTTTATATCCATCAATAAGAGATATTGCTTGTTCTTCATCTTTCTCTTCAATATGTACAACTATAGGTTTAAACACCTCACGTGAAACATTTAGATTAACAAATCTTCTACTGCTTTCTATTAATAAAAGTTCTAACAATATGTGGGATGTTTCTTGAGCTCCAATGTCTCTTTCTATGATTGTCTCAGTTAGAAGTCTTCTATATGTTCGTGCAACTAAATCATCAGGGTTTCTCATGTTTGAAAGATGCATCAACACTTGGCTATATATTTTTGAGTTTTTTTTCTGCTTTTGTGGCATACTTTGTAATATATTTGATTACAACATGCTTGGAAAGAACATGTTGCCAATCTATATTTTCTCTCCATAATTGCAATATATGGTAATTATGTGAATTCACTCTTTCATCATTTCTTGTTGGTTCAAATTTTTTTGTCTCGTATATCTATGTCTTCATATAATTTGGATCCTTCTAGATTCAATGACCAGGAGGCTTCATACCTACAATGAATATGAACTCGTATATTTCATTAATTCGCATAATTTTTATATATTTAAATATGCGAACTTTTTTACTATTTAAATAGTTACCTACAAACCATCATACCTCCTTTTTTCCTTAGGTTAAAGAATTTTTTTTTTAAAAACTATTTAATTTCATTTCATTTAATATATTTAATTTCATTTCATTTCATTTAAGATATTTAATTTAATTTCATTTCATTTAAGATATTTAATTTAAGTTAAGTTAAGTTAAGCTGAAATTGTACTATTCTAAAATTACTTAATTTAATATAATTTACTTAATTTCAATTAATTTACATGAGTTAATTTTATTTATTTATTTAAATGATGTTTGTAAAGAAACTTAACATTAATTTCTTCTTTTTCTAAAAAAAGAAAACTATTTAATTGAATTTCACTTTAGTTATTTAATTTAATTTAATTTAAGTTGTTTTATTTGAATTTTTTAACTCTCCTATAATTCTTAAATTTTAATCAGCTTAAATTTCACTATGTTTAAATTATTTAATTAATTTTTTATCGGTAAATAGGATATTTATCATTAATAATAATTCTAAAAAACATACATCGACTGGTTTTCCAAAAAATAACATATGACGAAGGTATCATAAACACCATGTCCAACTGCCTAAACCCTTAAATTTGCGCTATCTTCTCGGACGAGCTACCCTCCCATAGCAGATATACAAATATACATCCATAATTCAAAAAAAATCAAAACATAATCATCTCCCTATCATAGAATAGGTACAATCTCCTTGCCTTTTCCGTTAGGCATCCTCGTCGAGTCCCTCTCCACCTCCTCATTGATGACGTCATTGTCTTGCTCGTCAGGTGGAAATCCAATCCATATTTCCCGCTTCAACAAGATCGTTCTCTCCTTCCTTGGTTGGTCTCATTTTTGTTTGGTTAGGGTGGAGCACTCCGACAAGGAAGGCTTAGCATCCACGATGCCCCACTTTGCCACTTCCATCCACACTTCTTTTTTTTCCCAGGCCTGTAGAAACTCCTTGACACCATGCATGTCAACTTGTGTCGCTGCCTTCTTAGCCTCCTTGTTGCAATTGCCACTCCATAAAAAATATGGACGCAATGGGGGGTTGAAATCACTCGCATGGAGACAAACACCATTCGGGAATACGAAGCCCGCACCATCTCTTGTCATGCAGAGGAAGTTGTCTAAATCCCCACACCACTCCTCCCTCACACACCCCCGTATCAGCCATTATGCATCCTCTCTGCTCTCGAGTTCCAGGCAGCACCCGACAAGCATGGACGTTACATCAACATTCGTTCGATACTTGAACTCTCCCTTCAGGTATTCGTCCCCGAAGACCAACTTTACCCGGGTGAGGAAAGTGTGTTCCTTGAACAAGAAGATGTTTGAGAATATCTGATCCGTAATTGGACCCCAAAAGGTCATCATAGGCCACGAAGCTTTGAGGGAGAAATTTGGTTCCATCATCACTTCACTTCTCCACCTTGCCTTGCTCAATTCTTGTAGTGTGAATTAAGAAACTTGTGTCATCTATGCCTTTTGGCTCTTGACAAAGGCATGGACAAGAAGTTAAGTCTGCCAACCTCACACCCTATGAGGGAAATAACTACAGTACTAGAGTTGAGGCATGTCAAATTGGAGAGAAGACATGGTAACCTCCTCCACATGTGTGGGTAGGTGAAAGGCATTGCCACCTTTTCTCCAACACCCTGGATGAGCCGTGTCCCAACAAGTCAAAACAAACACATGCACACCTTCCCATGCCTAAAATGTCCATCCTTTGTCCATCGCATTTACTCCTACATGCCAACTCGCCTGACCACTTACCGTTACCACATCTATCCATTGGGGTGGAAGATTTCCCACTTGATTTCGCCAACTTGGAGTTCAAAAGATTGGTTGGTGCATTTATCAACCTCTTGGTTTCCAGTTCTCAATGTATGTGATATCTTAAAATTTTGGAATTCGTTGAGGATATTCTTGACCCACTTCACCTCCCTGTCAATCTTCCAATTCGGGGTTACACCACGACTTAGAGCCCGAGTTATGACTTGCGAGTCGCCCTCCAGATGCAATTTCGTCACCCAAAGTTTTTTACCAAGCTGGACTGCCAGCGAGGCCGCCTTGATCACTGCTTTGTTATCGGTACCTTGAGGTAGCCGTACTACGCCTCTAGCTAGAGTCACCACATTACTATCTATAGCAATACAACTTGCACTTGAGGGGCTCGAGTTCCCTCGAGATGCTCCGTCGAAGTTTATCTTGATCCATCCCGACTCTGGTGGAAGGCAAGCAATAGGCAACATTGCAGGAGGAGGAGGATTATCCCTCGAAACCCCATTAACAGGGGATATATTATTTAATTTAATTTCAGTTATTTTATTGATTAAAATTTAATTTATTTTTCTTAATTTAATTGAATTTATAATTAATTAATTTAAGTTAAATTGTTTTATTTTATTTTTAAATGTTTATACAATTTTTAAATTTTAATTAGCTTAAAATTTACTATGTTTAAATTACTTAATTTAATTTAAGTTACTTAATTTTAATTAATTTTGATTATTTAATTTAATTTATTAATTTAAGTGATATATGTAGAGAAACTTAACTTTAGTTTCTTCTTTTTCTAAAGAAAGAAAACTATTTTTTTTTTTTTTTGTTTTAGTTATTTAATTTAATCTATTTAGATTGTTTAATTTAATTTATTTAGTTTAAGTTAAGTTGTTTTTTGATTTAAAAATAATAATTTAATCAGCTTAAAGTTTACAATGTATAAATTATTTAATTTAAGTTATTTTTTTATTTAATTTTTAATTCTTACACAATTCTTAAATGTTTTTTTTTTAATTTATTATTGATAGGTGTTATCAATAGGGGATAGTTTCCTTACATTTAGTTCATCAAAATACATAAACACCAAAGTAGACTAGCCACTATTCAACTACTTATTCCAGATAGTGAAAAATCACAGACTATCTATCTCCAATGTCCACCACTCACACCGCAGTAGCCGCATTGAGCCAGTTATCTGTAGAGTGCAGAAGTCTCCTGAAAGGCCCCAGGTCGCGGTTCTTGACACCCACCGAAAACACCTCCCATGCTTCTGCTATGAAATCCTTCTTCCTCCCTCGCTCGACCCTTGCTTCCCTGACCTCCTCGTCCTCAGAGTCAAAACTCTCATCCTGTGATTCCAGAATATAATGGTCAGGGCTGAAATAGCAATCAAGGATGCTTGTCCATCCACCCAAGTCCAAGTCCAAGTCCAAGTCCAAGTCCAAGTCCAAGTCCAATATGGCACTAGCAACCGCCTTCCCATCAACCGATCTCACAAAACCATCGATCATTTGGATGCAAACTTCCTTAGAATCCAGGATATCTACCATTGGACATAGTACCACCTCATATATAAACCCATCACACCAATGTCGTTCGCTGCCCAAAATGCCCCTCGCCAATCTCCATATCGCATCCCATGTTCGCCCATCCGAATGGAAGAGCCTTCGGCATTGCTTCTGAAACGACTCCTCCTCGCACAAGCAACTTAATCTGAAATGGTGCACCATTCTCTCATCCACACCCCACAACATCTAACAAAGCCCAATCTAGCAAGATATTTATAATCTGGCCTTGTGAGATTAAACTGATTATGGCAAGAGTCATGAAGATGACTCCAAAATCTTGCAATTTCCAATTTGCAGGATTCCCATCTTTGTTGAACAAAGAGCTTTGTTTAGAAAAAATAAAAAAATCTACTTCCCCATGCAAATGTGCAGGGCAATCTACAACCCGAATCCAACCTCGGTTTCCAAGCAAACCTAATCTTCTGCCACAATTTCCCATTTGTCACTGCTTTTCTCATTTGGCAATGCCTATTTTGTCCTCCTATCAATCTATCAAGGCCAGACTGGATTCAAATCAAGATTTGAAATCTAGACAAGTACATTCGCTATGTCGGGCTCTATCTGATACCTTCTTTCTTTTTTTTGCATGAACCATCATAATAGTCCTTTAGAATCTGTTTTAGATCTTCGTTTGGGATTGCTCTGAAAATATGCTCATCTTTGTCCCTCAAAGATATTCCCATATTTGCCATGTGATCAATGACCTTATTTACCTCTTGGTATATATGACTAACCTTATAATTAGGAATATTTTTAAAAAAATTCAAGATGTCCTTCAAGATTCTTTGTATCTTCCAGTTGGGTGTAGATTCATTTTTTATAGCATTAATTAGTATATGGGCTTTGCCTTCTATCCATACATCAAATTTAACGCTATATTAGAGCATTGTTTTAGTCCCCTTACCAGTGCCATAGCCTCCGCTTCATTGTTGGTAGCAACTCCTAGATGTCCACCCATTCAAAATATCAACTTACCCGATTCATCTCGAACAATACATCCATATTCAATAGTGCCCGAATTTCCTTTTGCAGCCCTGTCGAAGTTTAGCTTGAGCCAGCCCTCCCCTAGAGCCTTCCATGCAACCTAAGACCTTTTTATGACCTTGTAAATGATATTTATATTAGGAGGTTTCAAAAATCCCCAATATTTTTGTATTTTCTAATCCCATTCTGAAATGTATTCTATTTTCCTACCATATGCCTTTGTATTGGCTACTTCTCTTATTCCTATCTTAATTTTATCAATAATCTTTTCTACGAGTAGCTCTTTTTCTTCAAAAATTCTTTGATTACGTTCTTTCCAGATTTGCTAGATTAGCATGGATGGGGCAATCCTCCACAAAGCCCTCCACACTGACTTCTTATAAAGCCTCAACCATCTTTTGATACAATTTTCTAGACAATTATCCATTACGGAGGACCATTCCAAACTTTGACGTAGCTGATTCCAACTTTGTTTTGCAAAAGGAAAATCATATACAAAATGGCTCATAGTTTCCTCATTTTGTTTGTAAGGACACATACCCATGGCCCACAAATGTTATAAGTTTTTAGCCTCTCACCTGTTAGAATCCTTCCATGTAGTAAAATCCATAAGAAGGCTCCTGCCCTAGGAGCAACCATCTTATCCCAACAAAGATGAGTTGGCCATTCTTTATCCTCACCTTCCAAACATTGAATATAATATTCCAATTTGGCTGAATATTCACTAGATCATGATGCACACCGTGGTACCTATCGCATGAATATTCTTCCACTCCTTAAAATTTATTTCAATCTCCTTTGATCATCACTTGCTATATTCACCCCCTGAATCAGGATCCACTCATAGATGCCACTGCTCGGGTAAGATTCCTTGATATAATTCGCTACAAACTCTCTGTATACTGCCTCTGCCTCCATCATCCAATCTAACTGACTGAATATACTACTTAAGCTTTCATTCCCATCCCAGAAATCGAACCAAAATTTTGCATGTTTGCCATCTCCTATTTTCCAAGTTAAATGATCCAAAATAATAAATCTGCATTCCTTCATAAACTTCCATGTCGTTGATCCACCACATGAGTTGTTACTTGTGAAAATTTTGTTGGGATCATAATTGTCCAAATACTTTTTTTGCAAAATTTTACACCACATCTTATCAGGGGATCTATACATCTTCAATATGAGTTTCTCCCCCAAAGCCAGGTTCTGCCTTTCCATACATCTCAACCCCGCCCCCAATTGATTTTGCTTTGCACACCAAATCCCAGTTGAGAAGTGGGATTTTCTTTACTTGTTTGGCTCATTCCCATATAAATTTCTTGAAGAAGCTTTCCAAAACCTGTAATACCATGCTAGATAGTTTGAATACTGACATGGCATATATGGGCATTGCCGCCAAAACAGATTTGATAAGCTGAATTCTTCCAGGTAACAAAAGCCATTTGTGTTTCCATAGTTCCATTTTTTGCCTGCATCTCAAAATTAGATCTTCCCATAATTCTATTCTAGCACTGCCAGAGAACAAAGGGACCTCGAGATATTTAGCTGACAACTTACCAACCTGCCACCCCAACAATTTCAATATTCTTCTCCGAGTCACCATCTTTGTATTGAAGAAAAATAGTTATGTCTTCTTCTCATTAATGTATTGCCCAGCCAATGATGCATACAAATCCAACGCCTCCTTAATAACCAATGCCTCCCTGATGGTGGCCTCACCGAACAACATCGTATCATCTGCAAACTAGGAGTGTGTAACATGTTTAAACTCATCATGATCTAATATCCCTTTCCATATCACCTCCTCTCTTAGTTTAGCTATATGACTACTCACAGATTTGACTATGAGAACAATCAGGAAAGGTAATATTGGATCACCTTGTCTCAATCCATTGCTACTCTTGATAAACCCATAAAGTGCACCATTAATTGCTATAGAAAAATGAGGGGAACATATGCAGAGTTCAACCATTCTAATCCAATTATTCTCGAAACCCATTCTTTCCAATACACCAAATAGAAAATCCCATTGCACCTTGTCATATGCTTTAGAAATATAAAGCTTTACAATCATTGCCTTCTTCCTATCCGTGACAATAGAATGAATGGTTTCAGATGCAAGTATAATGTTGTCTGTTATCTCTCTCCCTGGAATGAAGCCATTTTGCTTTGGCGAAATTAACTTTGACAATATTTTATTTAATCTATTAGTAGTGGCCTTGGTTATTATCTTATATACCATGTTGCATAAAGCTATGAGCCTAGAATATTCAAAGGAATTTGAGTTATCCTTCTTAGGAATGATAGTTATTACAGTGTTATTGATTTCCTTGACAAATTTCCCTTTTGTTCTTACCTGCTCAATAATTTCGTACAAATCTGATTTGATGAATTCCCAACAATTTTGATAAAATCTTGCTGGGAAGCCATCTGGCCCTAGTGCTTTATCCGGATTGAGGCCAAACAGCTCAGCCCTAACCTCCTCCTCCATAAAGGGTGCCATTAACATCATATTGTCTTCTTATATGATTAGCCTAGGGATATCTTCCAACATCCGCTCTCAAAGAACTCCATCAGTCCTATCAATCGAATTCAGTATTTTTTCAAAGTATGTCACAGCCACTTGTCCAATGCTTTCTGTGTCTTTTAAGCAAGTACCTTGTCTAGAGTCAATTTTACTTATCAGATTTTGTGCCCTCCTTGCTTTAACTGAGGCATGAAAAAAATTCATATTTTTGTCTCCTTCATTGATCCACAACTCTCTAGCCTTATATCTCCAATAGAGCTCTTCTCTGGCTAATACTTATGACAACATTTCTTTTAGCTCATTCTCCTTACTAAAGTCTTCCGTGTTCATGCCCTCAACAATTTTTTTTTTGTTTAGGGCCTCAAATTTTGCTTCTATTCATTCTTTTTCCAAAAAAATGTTCTTAAAGACTACCTTGTTCCACACTCTAAATTGGTTCTTAATGAAAGAAATCTTTTTTAGAAAATAGTAACTAGGCGTACCTCTAACATTGTTGTACCGATTCCACCATTCTTCTAATTGCTCCTTAAATGAATTGTCTCTCCGCCACATGTTTTGGAACTTGAAATAACCACTCCCACCATGGATTAATCCACCTATGTCCAACTGTATCGGGTAATGATCTGAGATACTAAAAGCTAGTGTTTTGGATGTGATCTGGATCCCTTCCTACATCCGTTAGTTTCCAATCAAGAATCTATCCAATCGTTCTGAAATGCTGAAGAATCCTTTCCTTCTATTGGTCCAAGTGAACCATCCTTCTGATGGTTTGCAGTTAGTTGCCTCTATTTTCTACACAAAATTCCTGAAATCCAACATGTCTTTTGTAATTTTGTTTGCTCCACCATTCTTTTCAGTGAGATCAAGCATTGCATTGAAATCACCACCCATAATTACTTTTTTATTGTCGCTTGCTAACAATTCTTGATATATCTCTTCCCATACGGTCCTTTTTTCCTGGGATTGAGTGGGGCCATATATATTCCACAATTCAAAGTCAAATTGTTTAATTCTAATGCTCATCTTGAACGATATCCATTTGCTCCCTCCTTTCAGACATTTAACATCAACAAAATTCAGTTTCCAAAGCACCCCCAAGCCTCCAGCCCAACCAACAACTGGTTGAAAAAATCTATTTCATTTTGTACAATAACTCACAAACTTATCTCCCTCATCCTTACTACATTTTGTTTCTTGAAGCATTATAATGTCGTTTGCTAATTTTCCCAGATGTCGCTTTAACATCCAACGCTTGTTAGGGGTCGTTATGCCCTTGACATTCCATGTAGAGATCTTCATTGCTTCCCAAGGGAGATCTCAGCTCCCTTGGTACTTCTCCTTTTAAGAAAATCTGAGACATTGAGAAAACCCTCCTCTGCAACCTCCTCTTCTCTCTTGGTCTTATTTGATTTCCTACCCCTGCTTGATTTCGTTATGTCCATGCCTGCTATCATTGTTTGACCAATACTCCTTTTGTCTGTTATCCCTAATTCATCCCCCTTCAATTTAGCATCTAACATCTCTTTATTCTCTAATTGTACATCACGATCTATACTAGGCCCATTATCCAGTGTTTCCATATTATTGTCTAACAATGATTCAACAATACTACTCTGTGCTACCACCTTTGGAGGAGTGACTTGGTGTTCGTCATCCAATTTTTTGTATTCAATGCTAAGCACATTCCCCTGATTTTCTTGATTATTTTTTTGTTTGTTTTAGCCTTCATTCTTTCTTCTCTTTCTTTGGGATCTTACAACTTCTTGTTGAATGATTTCATCTACCACTGTTCAAATAGTAGAATTTCTCCTCCTCAATTTCTACTAATTGAATCCATTCCATCCCTTGCGCACAAAACCTGATCTTCGAAGGAATTCTTCTGACCGTGGCCAATTGCAATCTCGCATATAAATATGAATCTCCTTGTGCTATATCTGCATGAATATCCATAAAAGAGCCTAGAGATCTTCCGATCTTTTCAAGCGCCTCCTCTGTCCAATACTCCATCGGTAGATTGTTTAGCCAAATCCACCTCGGTTTATCATAAGGATCTATTTTAAGTAGATTGAAAATTTTGTGCCATCGTTGAATGTATAAGGATTTCACATCCATTAACCAAATACCCCCCTCCAACACTTTTTGTCTCTCTTCTTCGGTTGCAAAAATAACAATAAAAAACCCTTTGGGCAAGAATTTGGTAATCTAAGGAGTCTGCCATGTATCCTCAACCCATTTGCATATCTTCTCGCGGTCCGCTCTATCCCCAATAAACCTACAGATAATAGCCAGGTCTTTAAGAAACTCCACATCCTCCCCGATTTCCTCAGAGACATCAATAGTTTGGATATACTCCCAATCATTGCATATCAACTTCTTACCCTCCCTGACATCGACGCCTTCTTTGGATTCT
The DNA here is from genome assembly GCF_030272615.1 of Cryptomeria japonica. Classification (NCBI taxonomy): domain Eukaryota; kingdom Viridiplantae; phylum Streptophyta; class Pinopsida; order Cupressales; family Cupressaceae; genus Cryptomeria; species Cryptomeria japonica. The sequence goes on from NC_081410.1 coordinate 119,696,084, forward strand.
GAATCCCTCATGCCTTGTGAATTTTCGCTCTGCCTTTTTTGCTCCATTTTTGTGGGAATACAGTTCTTAAATGTTATTATGTTATAGTTTTTATTTTAATTTTTAGTTATTTAATTTAATTTAATTTATTAATTTAATTGGTTGCATTAAGTATAAGTTATTTAATTTAAGTGCATGACGCTCATATGCACGTCAAATTAAATGGTTTTAGTTTTTATTAACACATACTTGTGCATCCATTATGTGAGTGTAATATTCCTCTTTATGTAATTATGTGAATTTTAAAAATAACATTTGGAAAAGATAGAATATAAAAACTAAATATTTTAGATTTTTACTTTGAATGTGAGTTTTAAAAGTAATGATTATTATTTATAGTTTTATATACAAAAAGATAGATTATAATATTTAAATTTATTTAGTTTACTTTATTTTAGTTAAGAATCCTTATATGATCATATTGTATATTTAATTTTATTTATCATAATATATTTAATCTTTTAAAAAAAAAATCTTTTATGTAATGGAGCAAACTGCCGAAAATTTGAATTGGTAGCAATTCCTAAAGGAGCAGCAGGGCGAAGGCGAAGCGGAGCATAGCGGCGGACGTGGAGCGAAACATGGTAGCATTAGCATTTGGGTGCAAGAAGCAGAGGCTACCATTCCAATGGAGACCATCTGTGATATGGCAGCCAAAGAAAAATGGAGAGCTGCAAACTCCGAAAGACTCAAAACCCACTGGCACCACAGGATGGTTTTCATTCAGGTGTGTATCGATCCCAATGGGTTTTTGAAAGGGGCAGGTGAGTTGACAAATGTCACCCTTTCTTCCAAAATCTACATCAAGCGGGGTTTTCCCTGAGAAGATATCAAAACACAAATCGGAAAAAAACAACTGAAAATCTCAATGTCTTCATGGCCAAGACAGAGACTGATCCCTTGGCAGAATCTAAGGAATCAAGATACCTTTCCGATCGTTAGTGTGGCAGAGCACCTCCAAAATTAGGTTTTTTAAGAAAGGCAGGAGTGGATGGTTCAGGCAAAAAAATATCCCAAAAGCGGATCAGGTTAACAATTGGAGATCCAAGAATCCCGGAATCGCCGCCCAAACCAACAAAATTTGGGAAAGAAAGAGAGATCCCAAAGACACTGGTGAATTCTCTCGGAAACATATGGAGATTCAAAATCAGGTGAGTGACCCCTCCATTTTGACATTCCTTTTGAATGATAAAATAATTAATGAAATTAGGGAAGATCTTCAGAATAGATGTTTTTTCACCAAATGGGGTGGGAGACACTGGGACAGGGACAAGTTTACTACCTGGTGTAGAGATCAATGGGGTGATGGGATTTAGGTCATGTCACTCCCAAATGATTACTTTTTGGTTGAATTCCCAGATGGAAATGAGAGGTGGAAAACCCTTAACAATGGCCCTTATATATTGGATGACATTAGAGTTCTTCAAATAGACTGACAACCAAACTTCAACCTCGGGGCTCACATTTTGCCGGAATGTCCGATGTGGATGAGGCTATACTATATACCATCAAAATATTGGAATATCGAGGCCTTGAAAGAAATCCACCATTGCTTTGGATCCTTTATATCTGCAAATGAAATTCTGGAAGACAGGATCTGGGGAAGTTTTGCAAGGATCTGCATTAGTGTCAACCAAATCTCAAGCATGCAAAATAAAATTAGGATCGTGGGCAATTGGGAGGAGTGGATGCAAAGAATTGACATAGAATATCAAATGTTCATCTGTCCTAAATGTTTTTTGAGGGAGCATATTGGAGTGGAGTGTGTTGTGTCAACAAAAATCTCCAGAGCATATTCATGCATACAAATGCTTGAATCGCCACAAGTAGATAATAGGATCAAAGAATAGAGCAAGGTTCCCCCCTTGATTCTGAATTATCGGGGTGGATGGATGATGTGATGGACAACATTGAGCCCCAAAGAAAACTATCAAATGAGGAAAATATGGGATTTTTTGAGACCCCTGTCATCCCTTCATATGGATCTCATTAAGGGATTATACATCAGAGCGACATAGCCTAGATTCATGTAGACAAATCAGTGGAAGACAATGTGGTAGATTTGCACTTACTACTTCAGGAGGCAAAATATCTACAATCAGAGATAGAATCATAGATGAGGATCTTACCAATTCCATCTGGTGAGGAATTGCCCATATTCCCCAATGGGGATAAGGAAGAGAGGAACATCGTGGCTAGATCTGAATTTGAGAATCAGAGTTTGCAGAAGGAAAGATGCATTCACACTGAGAACATCATAGGAGATCACGAGGAATGCACAGGTGCTCATGATGAGGAAGTTCATCAAGATGAGATTGGGGATGAGGATTTTGGATCCGAGTGGGAAGAGGATGATGTTGGGGAAATTGAAGAACTGGGTGATTGCAGCAAGAAAGGATTCAAGATCACTATATCCAAAATTAGCAAGCCTAACATCAAGCCCAAGGGAAAGAGAGGGCACAAATTAAACAAAGCAATGCTGAAACTAGTAGGAATGACTTCTGGACAAACCAAAATTTTAACAAGGAAGGGTGCTCCCCTTCCCCAAGAGCAATGAAGATCATGACTTGGAATGTTAGGGGCTTAAATGCCTTTGACAAATGGTGCTTGATCAAGTGTCAAATTGATGAGGCAAAAGGAGATGTTTGGGTTCTTCAAGAAACAAAGTGGAATATATCATATATTGATAAGTGAATGTGATTGTGGAGGCAATGGACTAGGAAATTTGTGGAAATTGAGGGTGCCTTGGGAAGTATAGGCATCATTTGAAACTCGTTGATGGTCAAAGGAGAAGTAGTGGATGAGCGGAAGCATTGGCAGAAATGCAGAATAACTCTTCTAAGTTGCAATGAATCCTTCTTTATTTTCAATATTTATGGGCCTACTGCCACCTTGGAAAAAAGGGAGATGTGGAACCTCATCTCGAGCAAACTAGATGGATGCAATAGGGAAAAAAGTATAATTGTTAGGGACTTCAATTCAACCCCAAATGATCAAGAGAAGGCGGGTGGCATTCAGAGACCCAACGTTGTCCAAAGAGTTTTCCATAAATTTATTGACCACGATCTACTTATGGATATTGTCCCCAAGAATGGTGTGTTTACTTGGACAAATAGGAGAGCGAGTTTATCTGATATTGTAAAAAGATTGGATAGATTTTTATTGTGCAGGGATTGGACTTCACATAATCACTTGATTGAAACCCTTATCCTTCCTCTTTCGGGCTCAAATCATTACCCTATTCAATTGGATATCTCCTCATTGAATCCTAGAGGAGTTATCCCTTTCAAATTCAAGATGTGGTGCACAGACCCAAATCTGCAGAGTTTGATCTCAGTCTAGTGGAATGAGATTGATGTAGGACATAACTCACACTTGCATAAATTCTATAAGAAGTTGAAATACATTAAAATGAAGATCAAAGAATGGAATCAAAAACACTTCAAGAACATTTTTGTAGAGAAAAGGAGGTTGATGGATGAACTCAGAAGAATCAATGAAGTTTTCATTTGCAATGGCATGAGCAATGAGGACTTTCCCAAGGAAAAAATGCTTAAATATGAGCTCAACGAGATCTTGAAAAGGGAAGAAATTCATTGGAGACAGAAATCAAGAGAGATATGGCTCAAAGAAGGAGACAGAAATACCAAGTACTTCCACAGAGCGACAATTGCTAATAGAAACAGGAGAAGAATTTCACAAATAAAGAAAGCAGATGGTAGCATGGCTCAGAGCTTGGAGGAAGTCTATAAAGAAGCAGTGAGCTTTTTTTAATCCATTCTAAATAGGAGTAATCAAGTGGATAGAGCTTCTAGGGATAAGATTTTAGACTCCATCCCAACGGTAATAACTGAAGGTCAACACAAAGAGCTATACAGATGCATTGATGAGGAGGAAGTCAAGAAATCAACCTTCCAGCTTAACCCGGACAAGGATCCTGGTCTCGACGGTTTTCCTGCAGCCTTTTTCCAAACATATTGGTGCATCTTAGGGAAAGATCTTTATTAGGTGGCGGAAGAGTCAAGAAAGAGGATGACTATGTTGGGAGATATCAATCACACCTTCCTTTCTCTTATCCTAAAAAAGAGCTTCCCTCATGAGATGGGGGATTTTAGGCCCATTGTACTTTGCAATACAATATACAAGGTTGTAACAAAGATCATTGCAAATAGGTTGAAGCAGATTCTCAATCTCATTATTTTTTATGAGTAGAGTGGCTTCACCCCAGGTAGATCGATTGTTGAAGGCATCATCACGACTCATGAAATATTACACTCCGCCAAGAAAACCAAGGATGCCTATATGATTATAAAGTTGGACATTTTGAAAGTATATGACTTAGTGGATAGGGAATTCCTCTTTGAGATTTTGGACAAGTTTGGTTTTCGTGACTGTTGGCTCAAGTGGATAAAGAGTTGCCTAACTACCCCAAAGTTCTCTATGCTAGTCAATGGATTTGCTCATGGTTTTTTCTCCTCCACCTAATGAATTAGGCAGGGAGACCCTATCAACCCCTTTCTTTTCATTATTATGGCAGAAGCCTTGGGAAGATTTATTTGTGGATTGTACCAAGATGGGTGTTGGGTGGGGGTGAATGTAGCAAATGGTGTTGAGCATACTAATCACCTCCAATTTATGAATTACACAATCCTCTTTGGTGCTTCGAGCAGGAGTGAGGCTAGAGTCATTAAATCTTGCCTGGATGAATATTGCAAAGCATCTGGATAGAGCATTAATTGGAATAAATTAAAAGTCTTTATCAATACACAAACAAGGCTACAAAGAGCCCTGTCTAGGATTCTAAACCTAAGAGTTGCAAACTTCCTTGGAAGGTTTTTGGGTACCCCTCTATTTACAGGGTTGAACAAGATTAGGTACTAGAAAACGTTGATTGCAAAATACAAGGCAAAGCTTGAAAATTGGAAGGGCAAGTGGCTATCCTCGGCTGGGAGACTCGCAATGATCAAGTCAATATTGCTTGCAATCCCTATTTTCTCGATGGCATGCTTAAAAATCCCTTTGATTGTGGAAAATTATCTCATCCGGATCGTGAGGAAATTTATGTGGAATACAGTTGGTGATCAGGATAAGTTTCCCTTGGTATCTTAGTAGAAAATCAGTTGACCCAAGGAATCGGGAGGTGCAGGCATTTGCCAACTGTATTTAATGAATTTGGCCATGGGTGCAAAGTTTGTATGGACCATGTGTAGCGAGGGTGAGAAAAAATGGGTCCGAATCCTCAAGAACAAATACCTAGACTCGGTTGAGCCAAAAATGGAAACCTGCCAAAAACAAAAAACTTTTTAGAAATGGAAACCTACCAAAAATGGAAACTTTCTAGAAATGGAAACCTGCAGGCATACACAAAATTTCAAATTATCATTAGTTCACTTCGGGTTCACCAAATGTTTCATGCTAAAAATCATTAATCCATAAATAGGAAATAAGGACGAATCACCAAATCTTTAACAATCAAAGCAATTTCAAACATAAACCAATAGAAATTAACACAAGATAAGAATAAATTCAAATAAATGAAACTCCCTCATTTTGCATCATTGCTTCCATTGTGCTTCTCCAAATTGTGTTTGTAGGTGGCTCTCAGGTATTGCACTAGGATTCTTGCACAGATTAGAGAATTGTTTGAAGACTGTGATTCTAGAATGAATTGAGTAAAGAGGTTGAATTTATAGATTATCAACACAGAAGGGGTGAGAATTTGAACTCAAGTGTTGATTGACAGATAACTGATTTAGATTGATTAGTGAACTCAATTGATTGATCTGTTAATAAAATTGATTGGATAGTAAACTCAATTGATTGACCAGTAGACCGGATAGACTAGCTAGTTGAGTAGATTGATTGATTAGAAGATTGAATTGATTGGAGAGATAAGTGAATTGATTGATCAGTAGACTGAATAGATGGATTAGTCAAAAAAAGGTGATTGATAGTTAAAAAGGATGATTGATGAGTTAACTGAGTTAACTGATTAGACAACTGATTTGATCAATCAGTTCTAATTTTAGCATGTGTTGTAGGATTTTGAAATTGAATCATCATTTTCATTTTCAATTTGGATTTGAATTTGGACTTTCGAATGCTGAAATGCACATGAAATTAACTGAAATTCGGATTTGGTGAAATGTGAATTTGATGATTTGAAATTAGATGAAATGATATGAAATTCGAATTTGGGGAAATATGAATTTGAGAGAAATGAAATTAATTGGAATTATAATTTGGGGAATTGGAGGAATAAGTTAATTAATTTAAATTATTTAAACATTAGAGATTGAATTAATTAAATAATAAATATTATTTAACTAAGGAAAAGGTTGTAATTAATTAAATAATTGAGATATGGTTAACTGGTTAAAATGATTTGAGAATAGAAATAGAATAATTAGAAGTGTTGAAGGGTAATGATTAGAAGAAATAGTTAGTTTAATCAAATAATTAAAGAACTACTTAATTAAAAAAATGAATAATTAGTGTAGAATTAATGAGACATTTTTAGGTGTCTACAAAATCCATTTAGTAGCATCCTTAACTCACCTAGAGGATCCTCGCTTTGCTTGGTCATATGCAGACATGCTCAGACTAGATCCAAATCTAGTAATGCGTCACTTGACCATACTAGAAGGAGCAAAACCAATTAAAAAAAATCTTAGGAAAATGCACCCTTAGATTGCACTCTTAGTGAGAGTTGAACTCAAAAGTTGGTAGACGTTGGTTTCATAAGACCAATTGACTATGCATAATGGACCTCCAACACCGTACCAATGACAAAACCAACTAGGGGCATCCGTATCTGTACAAATTTCAAAGATGTAAACAAGACATGTCCTAAGGATGACTTCCCTCTACCCAACATTGATATGATCGTGGACCTAACAACAGGGAATGCAATGCTATTTCCCATGGATGGGTTTTTTAGGTTACAACCAGATTAAGATCGCCCCAGAAGATCAACAAAAAACCACTTTCACATGCCCATGAGGAACATACTGTTGGAATGTGATGCCATTTGGTCTCAAAAATGTGGGAGCCACCCATTAAAGAGCAATGACTACCATCTTCCACAACATGATAAATACACTAATGGAAGATGATGTGGATGATTTACTAGCTAAATCATTAACAAGAGAAGATCACCTCGCAGTACTGGACAAAATCTTCATCAGACTGGAATAGTAAAATGTTATTCTTAATCCAAAGAAGTGTGTCTTTGGAGTTACCTTCGGAAAGCTCTTAGGATACATTGTCTTGAACAAAGGAATTGAGGTTGATCCTACAAAAGTAAAGGCAATCATGGAGATGCCATGTCCTAATAACATCAGCGAATTGAGAACATTACAAGGGAGGCTACAATCAATTTGTCGGTTCATTGCACAATTGACCGATAAATGCCATCCCTTCACACATCTACTACATAAGAATGTTTGCTTCAAATGAGAAGAGAATTGCCAACAATCATTACAATAGCTTAAGGAGTACCTGATGACACCACCATTACTAACACCACCATCTCTAGATAGGCCCTTGTTATTATACATATCAGTTACAGCTACAACCTTAGGGGTATTACTAGCACAACATAATGCCGAAGGAAAAGAATGTGCAGTCTACTACATCTCCAGGACACTTGTAGGGTATGGACTCAAGTATACGCCTATTGAATGAGCTTGTCTCGCATTAATTTTGGTAGCAACCAAACTGAGGCACTACATGTTGACACATAAGATACAACTCATTGTAAAGATAGATCCACTCAAGTATTTACTCAATAAAGCAACACTAACAAGTTGTATGGCAAAGTGGGTTATGATCCTTGATAAGTTCGACATACAGTATGTGGACCGTAAAGCAATCAAAGGGCAAGTCATTGTAGACTAGTTGGCTAAAGTGCCACTCATAGGAGACCATCCTCTCATCTCAAATTTTCTAGATGAGGAAATCTTCATAATCATGCCAGCACAACAATGAAAGCTATATTTTGATGGCTCATACACTAGGCATGGTTTAGGAGGTAGCATTCTTTTTATCACACCTCAAGGTGATAGCATTGCAAAATCATACAAGCTCACATTCTCATGCACAAACAACATAGCAGAGTATGAGGCCTTAATCAAAGGACTAAGAATGGTCATACAATGGAACTTGAAGGAGCTACAAGTATACAACAATTCACAACTGATCATCCGACAAGTTAATGATGATTACCAAACTAAGGATGATATGCTCATGCCTTATAAGAAAATGGTTGATAGTTTCAAGGAATTATTCACAACTATCACCTTTGATCAGATTCCTCGAGAACATAATAGAGCTGCATATGTAATGGCTACAATAGGTTCTCTTCTTGATCTTCCATAGAACTCAACACGCTACGAGTTCTTAGTTGAACAACTTTGGATCCCCGCTTATGATATCCCATAATCCGAGATGGTATGTCAGCTCATCAGTCCAAATTCCCAATGGTATGGTGAGTTTTACGCTTGCCTACATGATCAAATCCTTCCACCAAACCAATCAAACAATCAACAAAAAACTTTCATACACCAATCCGCCCGATATAAAATCATTGTAGAAACCTTATACTGACGAGGTCTTGATGCTACTCTCCTCTAATGTTTAGAGCAAGGTGAGGTGACCACAACTTTAGAAGAAGTACTTTAAGATATCTATGGGGCCCACTCAAGCAACCCTTCATTGGCTAAAAAGATCACGAGGATAGGATACTATTGGATCTCCATAGAAAAAGACTTCTACTACTTTGTCAGAAAGTGCAAGAAGTGCCAAGTACATGGAGGTTTGATACATGCACCTGTGCAAGAATTGCAGCCCATCGCAACACCATGGCCCTTTTGTTAGTGGGGACTTGACCTTGTGGGTAAAATCCATCCATCTTCATCTGTAGGTCATACATTGATCATTACTGCCACTAAGTAATTCACGAAGTAGATCGAAGTTGGTCCACTTACTCGAGTCACCAGCAAGTAGATTGGCTCATTCATCCTAAATTACATCATCTGTCGATATAGTGTACCCATGTCCATCATCACAGATAACGTGCTTCCCTTTAAAAATCAGGATGTCCGGGAACTCTATGAGAAGTTTCATATACAACATCGTTTCTCCACCCCATATACCCACAAGGAAATGGTCAAGTAGAAGCCTCAAACAAAAACATATTGAGGATCTTAAAGAACATAATGAATGATGTTGGTCATGATTGGCACATTCATCTAAATCTCTCACTATGGGCATATCAAACTAGCATTCAAACCCCTACAGGCACAAATCCCTATTCACTTGTTTATGGAGTAGAAGATATCTTGCCTATTGAGGTTGAATTACCATCCCTCTGGGTCTCCTTGCACAATCTGATTACTGATGAAGAATACCGAGTCTCCCATCTTCGAAACTTGGAACTGCTTGATGAGAAGTGACAAGCTGCTTAGAATCACCTTGTGGCATATCAACAATGCATGAGAAAAAGCTACAATCATAGGGTCAGACCTCACACATTTGAGGTAGGAGATCTTGTTCTCAAAGATAATCCTCACAATCAACCAAACAAAGAACACCAGGGCAAATTTGAATCTAATTGGTTGGTTCCATATGTCTTCACCGCCGTCTTTGGGTTTGGGGCATATCAGTTAGCAACTTGAGAAGGGGAACCACTAACAGGTCCAATAAACAACATGCATCTCAAAAGGTTCCATACATAAGTTGTGTAGAGCATCAGACTTGAAAATCTCAAAAAGACCAAAAACATTCAAAAAAAAGTACAAAAAAGGGAAAAAGAAAAAAATCAAGAAAATAGTAAAGAAAAATCATTCATCCAAACAGTGAAAACCACTTCATTGGCACCTTGGATAAGTACGGTGGTGAAAGCATGGCAAACAGGCACCATTCGTCAAGTTTGTAGCTCCATTGTCTTTCAGACTTGTTGCGATCACATCCATTGCGTCCACTCATACATCCATATCTACCGTGGCTTGTTATTGACATGCAATCAGGGTTATTGCCTCATGTGTCTTGCATCATGCTTTCACACTGACACCTAACTGGGGGCAACCTTCTTAACCTAATGATGGGAGTGGATTCTCAATACTGGTGGTTCACCAAGTAAAGCATTCAAAAAATGTCTTGAAATAATCCAAAAGTATTTGTAAAAACTCAAAAGCCCAAAAACATTCGAAAAATATCGTGAAATAATCCAAAAATATTTGTAAAAACTAAAAAACGTGAGAAAACATCAACATCAATTAAAAAACATTGTAATAAAATTATTCTTTGTACATAAACATCGAGCTGGACACAAAACAATATTTGATCTACCTAGAAGATGACCAACTATCATATCAACAAACAATCAAACATCTAAGAAAAACATATGTGAGATCGTCTTAACAAGGATGCATCTTTCCTTACAAAAAGACATGATGACATATCTCTTTGACGGGAAGATTCTATTTGGTTGATGGGCACTTGATCAGATTAATACTTTTTATATCAAGTTCCTATGCTACTCCAGGATATCCACAAGTGATTAGAGTGGCCAGGATGGTTCCTGGTATCTTTTGCTTTGTTTTCTGTCTACGGATTGTTCCAATGAAGTTTTGGGGAAAATACTCATGGTTTCTACCTGGGAAGTTCATGAAGTAATGAGATCCTATGCAAAAATACAGAGTCATGGATCACTATGGCTTATTGACTATAATGTATACCTCGACCATGTGTATATGAACTAGAATGGAGGGGAACCTTCCTTTTTTGCGATGTTTATTTACAGGTGGAGTGCTCAACCTTGGTTTCTAATACCTTGGCCAAGATCGGTACTGTAGATGTATAAAAATGACCATATTCCTAAATGAATATTTTATGTTCATTTTTCTATTTAATTAAATCCAATTTAATTAAATTATCCACATTCCTCTATTTAATTAAGTAAATTACTCAATTAAATTCACTATACCCATTTAATGAATAAATCATTTTATTCAATTAAATCCCCCCTATCCACTTTTAAATAAATTCAAATTTAATTAAATAGTTATCCTAAATTAAATAAATCTAATTTATTTAATTTCCCCAAATTGCAACCAAATTGAATTAAATTAACTTTATTTCAATTAAATCCTATTATCCCTCCATCCACTTGCAAAATCCTACATCTCCCACTTGCCTTCCTAAACCCCTTCCTAATTCTTCTAGACTCTTCTAATCGCTTCTAATTAGCCTAACCCATCTTCTAAACTTTGTCACATCCCTAAGCATGGGGAGGTCACTTCTCAAACCCTTAAAGTCTTTGATAACCATTAAAGGCTTCAAGTCTTCAACCACTTAATTTTCCAAAGTCTCCCAAACCATTAATGGTTAATTCAACCCTCTTACATGGTTAGAGACTTTTTGCCTAACTTAACCTTCATCCAACCCAAGGGTCTCATCAAGCCTTTAATGCTTTGACCATGATTATTTCTTAATCAGTTGCACAAGAGTTTATCCTTGGATTAACTCTTAATCCAATGGGTAAGCCTAACTTAAGCTTAACCCTTATCTCTAGATAACCATAAGGTCTTCTCAGGCATTTAATGCCTCCAACCCCTTCTCTCAACCCAACCCTATGTTGACACTTGTCACCATTTCATTGGTGCAAATTGCAAACATGGATTCCCGACTTTCAAACTCAACCCTTGATTAAAACTTTCAATCCTGGCCATCCATTGCCCTATTTTTGCTATAAATAGAGCTCTCCATCCTCCATTTTAAGAATCCAAGTTTGTAGTATCATACTTATGCTCGAATACATTCAAGCTTTCATTTTATATATGCTCATCATTTTAGCCTCTCTTTTCAATAGGAAATAGTCTAAATATGCATGTTTAGAATACTTTCTATTGTCATTAGCTTAAATCATTGAACTAATATAGTATGCTAGGATAGTTTGTTTACTAACCTTGTCATCTTATAGTTAGTTTATTGCATTTCTAGAATCATGCATAGTTTAGGATGCATCTCATATTAAATCAATAAAAAGCATCCCTCGTTCTTGCATTTGCCATCCCTAAACCATTTTGCTCAGTGATCTGAGAGCAAAAACATTTGTTTGAGGGACCATGTAAGATAGAGAAACATGGGACCCACCTTGGAAAGCTGAGTGATACTTCATTACTCTATAGCTTGCACCAAGAAGTCCTGTGAGTGTGTGAGCAAGGCTCCATAGAGCTCCATTTTTCACATATTGAGTTCTATCGACCCGCTTTTCCCGCATACAGGTACTACCATGCTCGAAGAGGAAATAAAGCATTATGAATAAGCCATGGATCGCCCGTTTCATCTCATCTATATATTGCATTTTGTTTCATGTCGCCCATACATCTGTTCATTTATACATTAAATATTTTGTACACATGCATATGCATGGAATAAAGTTGTTGTGAAGAAGCTAGGTATGAAGGACTATTCTTAAAAATCACGATGAAGTACTTTTTATCATTAGGACCATTTGCATTAGGGCCATTCATCAATATTCATTTATCATTATCAAATTCATCATCCATCATCATTGATTACCTTCATTATCTGCATTTTAGGTACATTTAGATTGCATAGCTTTAATCAAGTGCATTCCACACATTTAGGTTTGATCAATTACATTTTTATTATTGTATTCATCATTATCAATCATCAATTAGATTAAATATCATTCATGTATCATTATCAACGTCATCATTCAATAGCATTCATCATTCATTTATCATTATCAAATACATCATTATATCATCATTGCATTCATCTAACATCATCCATGTCATCTTTTCATCAATTAGTATCATTACAAAATCATTATACCATTTATTATATTGTCATTTATATCATCATTCATTTATCCTTATTAAATACATCATCATTGCATATAATCGTTTACATACATCATCAATATCATCAAACTACACATTTCATTTCATCATTTTATCCACAATCAAACATTGCATTTATTACATACTATTCATCACATTCATTATATATGTAGCATCATCATCTCACATATAGCATTCCTCACATAAATCATTATACAAAATCAAGTCATCCATTATCACAAATTATCAACATATGCATCCACAACATGTATAGTCATCATCGAAATGCATACATCATAACACATATCAAAATCATCTACGTCAATACAAGCATCATAGCATCAAATTGGAATCATCTGCATAAGCATCATAACACATATCAAAATCATCTGCATCATTTATCATATCCAATCAAAACCATTTGCACATCATCATGAATCATCATCATCACACATATAAGATTCCTCACATGTCATAAATATCAATAACATCAGGCATCCTGCATAAGCAATAAATCATCACAAAAGCATCTCATATCATCGCCTCCAAAAAGGAGATCTCACCATATATCTCTCATCAAAATAGAATACATATGTATCAAAGTACAATGATGTCGGCTACCAAGAGCCATCCAAGTATCAATATGTAACAATATATCCAACTATCAAAATACAAGGGACGATAAAAATCAAGCGGCACTCTTGACAAATGTAGAAGGGGCACCGTCGGTTCAAGGTCCAGGACGATAAGGAGGACCCATGACACCCCCGCTACTATGTGCTCTCTGCGAGCGCTCAGATCTGGCTCGCTGCATCTGTGAGTAGCTCATCTCTCGCTGGCTGTTGGGCACTACTTGCTCATATAAACCTCGTCAGTAATCGATCTCCTCACCAGCCCGACATATCTCCGTCATAGCCTCAATCATTAGGCCTTGGCCCTATACCTTCTCCAAAACCTGAACCCTCTCTTGTGCTTATGCTAGTCGCTCCAAAGCATCATCACACTCCCTGAGCACAATGGCCACCTTGGCTCCTTGGGAAAATAGTTGTATATCTCAGGCAGCTATGTCTACATCTCTTTCATCCAACTGTGCCTCTAGGGCATGGAACCGAGCCTCAGCCGTGGTCGGACAAGCCTGTAAACAAACTAAGCATAACCTCCTGAAGGTCCCCCTGTCTTGCTACCTCCTCCCACATCACCACCACCCCCATCTCCTCCATCTCATCCTCCACCATCCCCTCCTCTATCCAATCTCCTCCTCCTCCTACCTTGTCGAGGAGCCCACTTATCCTCAAATGGCGATAGTGGCTCTGCTGAATTAGAAATATAAGGAAATGGATGTGTGACCAAATGTTGTGCATACTCCTATGTGATCCCTACATCTATGATATCTACCATATACACCCATGGCCTCAACTGTAGGCTCTGAAACTCTTCTAGGACCTAATAATACAATAGCACAAGTCCACACTGATCTCTCTCTGGACCACATGAGTGTACTCACCCGATCCCCTTGGCATACCTTGTGTCTGCCCAAACTGTCTCATCACCTGACCCCGCAAGTACCTCTTGATGATGTATGATGTCCTCCCAATAAAAAAATCAAGTCGAATATACATATGGTGTCACCTTTGCATCATCCTCCCATGGTTCACAGTCTAGATACGACTGTCAGATAACTGTGTCCAATTCATCCAATGCTTGACGTTAATACTCCAGCTTACCCAACTGGGGCTAATTCATCATACCTCCATACATGTATACATAGGGTTGGTCAATTTCCCTGAATCTCATGCACATTGGTTTGCAGACAGACAAGTGCTCCCATGCCCAAATATGAAGCAGTGTGATCCCCACTCCCAAAGGGGTCCTCTCTTGATACACGACATCATGAAAATCACTATACAGGTGGGCCAAGACACATGGACCCCAGGAAAAGAGAGTCCTCTCACTAATCATCCTCTTGATCACTTATCCATAGCCAACAGATAATCCATGCAATATTTGATCCAAAGATAGCAACCTGCCAACAATACCCAATAGCACAACAGGAAGTGGCTTGTATAGCTCCACGATTTCCTCCCATCGCACTGACCCATCATGCACATGTAGATTAGGATATGTGAAGATCCGTTGCAGTGCAACCTCACCCATAGACATATCATAGGTCACAATCTCACCTATGATCAGTATGTGCAAAATCCTTTGAATATCCTCTAAAGTGACCAACATCTCTCCCATCGGCAAATGGAAGGAGCGGGTCTCGCTATGCCATCTCTCGACCAACGTAGTCAGTAGTTCATGATTCATTTGAATCAGGGGTAGGTGCATCATATCATACAAACCGGTTGAACAAATACAGTCAATCTCCATCTTAGACAATTGGTCTCGCAGAAAATTTAAGAGGACAAGGGTAATCAAAAGGATATAGAGATTGATTCAGAGGACATTGGAAAAGATGGAAGTGAGATGGAGACCAATGAGTCTGAAGGAGAGGAGAGCTGGAAGGAAGAGGAAGTGGGGGAAGAGGAAGGAGGAGCTGAGGATGTTTCTGATCAAAATAGTCCTACCCACAGTGTGAGCATAGGAAATATTAACAGCCAACCAATGGAGGAGCAGGACATTAAGATTAATGAGGAAAGGGAAATGGAAATTGAGCAGGAAAAGGACAAGGAAACTAAGCAGGAGAAGGATAAGGAGAATTCGAGTAGGGATCAGGATAAAGCTGGAGAGGGGATAATTCTGGATAAACTCAAAAACTAGTCTGAGGCTCGTATGGGTTTTGACAGGTGGGTTTATGAAGGAATCAAGAATCTGGAAAAAAAACTGATAAGTAGCAGGAAGAGAAAGGGAAGAAAGCTGAAATAAACCAGGAATAGTGGAATAAAGTTATGGAGGAAAAAGTGGAGAAGCTGGAAGCTCAGATTGGTAATCTTGAGGAAGGAAAAACAACTATGAAAAACTTTCTGGTAATGATTATGGATATCCTTACCTCTGTGACTAAGAATTTATAGGAAATTACCAAGTTTCTTGATGGTTTCAATACCTCCAAACCTATCATGGACCTAGATATTGATGAGGATGCTATCGAGGCAGGGACAGTGGAAAGTGCTCCTGGTGGTGCGGCAAAAAGAACAAGGGCAAGTATGAAAAAAGTTGTTGTGGCCTCTTCCAAGGATATCCCTAAGCTTAGGGATGATATTAAATATTTGCAAGGGATTAGCATAAATTTGGCTAATGCCCTAAAAAACATTAAGTAATTTGTCTTCTATCTTTTTTATTCTATGGTTGGATGTGGCTGGTTTTGTTGGGTTTTTTTGCTGATTTTTGCCCATAACTGTGTTGGTTTTTTGGCAGTCTGTCTTTTCATGTTTCTTAATGCTATTATCTTTTAAGGATCTTTTGTAAATGGTTTCAGGATCCCTTCAAAACCTACTTTTCCTGTAATCAAAAACTCGTCTCGCAGACGCTAAGTGGCGGGATGCCTCTCTCAAGCCTGCAGCACACCTAGGTCCTCCTACAAACATAATCAAGTGACAATGTCAACTTCTTTACTCATATAATCGGCTAATACCTATACTTCATCAAATATTTTTTTATCAAGTATCTCAAGTCTCAACAGGTAACTCGACTCACAAACACCTAGACTGCAATAACCATTCACATCAATTGCCTAGTCTCAGCAGGTTCAATGAGTCTCGCAAATGCAACAAACAACCTAAAACCACAAATTGACATCAACTGTCACAATCCAAATCTAAATGGGCAAATCACAACTCCACACACTCAAAACAGTGCCAAAAGTGCTATTTTACCTATAAAAAATGCCAGAACACACAAACGCACTATTTTACCTAGCAAAAGCTACACAAATGCAAACACGCTAAATCAACCTCTCAATAGTGCTAAAACTTCAAAAGAATGCAAAAGTGCTAACATAACCTATCAAAAGCATTAAATCTCAAGAAACATACAAAAACACTACAAAGGCGCTAAACTGACAGAAGCACCCAAACTACCCTACAATAGCGTCATTGCAGCACAAAGGCGCTAAAACAGGCGACAATATCTTTTAGCACCTTTCTCTTGGTTCGACTTTGCCTAGCTAAAAAATGCATTAAATGAGCTCAAATCACAAAAGTCAAAACTGGACTTACCGGTGGATTGTAGTCGGCTGGCCATTGGTACCTCCAGATCCATTCAAATTGATGATCTGCTATGGGAACCACCATCTTTTCTGCTACAAGCTGCTCACAAAAGGGTCTCTGTCAGAGCTCAAATTTACTATGGAAGAATGTAAAAATGAGGCCAAATTTACCCTTCTCATCCAAATATACCCTACCCAACCCTACCCTTTCTTCGCCCTGCTCGTCATCATGGACCCCAAGAACTTCAAAGGCTCGCCATTTCTTTGTATTAACCCCATTTTCTTTCGTTCTTTCACCATTTCTCCGTATTAACCCCATTTTCTTTCGTTCTTTCACCATTTACTCCAAATTCTTCACCTCTATCATTCCACCAATTCTTTCTATTTTTTCGAGAGATCTCCTGATTTTTCAAAAAAATTGGCCCATCTCTCGAGGGGCATACCATCCACTAAAATAACATCCCTGGGGCATTTTTCTCATGCCTATCTGTTCTTCTTTGAAAACAACACGATAAATTGCACCATCTCAAAGAGGGGCAAATGTAGACACATAAATATGCCCACTAAATTAAATAAATATCTAATATTTGTTTAATACACTAATATTCTTCTATTAATTAAATTCACATTTATTTAATTCATTTCAAACCTATTCTTCTAATTTAATTAAATAAATTTATTTACTAACTATAGTCCAAATATTAAATAAATTTATTTAATTCTCCTTTCCTCTCATTTAAATAAATTAAACATTTATTTAAAATGCCTAACCAAAATCCCTATTTAAATAAATAAATATTTAATTAAAATCCTCCATCTACTTGCATTCTCCTACAAATGCAAGTTGCACTTTCCAGAATAAATTGTTTATTTAAAAATCATAAATTCATCCCTCTTGCACTTTCTAGAATATGCAAGTTGCATGCCCAACCTTCTTCTAGATTCTTCTAAGCCCTTCTAAATTAGCCTAAACCCCCTTCTAATCACTTTCACAATCCTAACCCAAATTAACCCCCAACCCATCATCTTACTCATTTAAGACTCTTACAAAATCTTAAATGCTTCCCTTCTTCAACAAGTTAACCCACATGGGTTTTGTCCCTTTGATCAAGGCCTAACCATGGGTAAACCTTGCACAAGAGTTTACCCATTGGACAAAAACTTTACCATTGGATAATAGCTTTGTCCAATAACCCAACCAAATGAGGTTACCCACATGTCTCCTCAAGCATTAAATGCCTCTTCCCTCTACTCTCAAGCCCTCTCATATTGCCACTTGTCACCATGACATTGGTGGAAGTTGCAAACATGGATTGAGGATCATACCTCTCTCATGCAATCCTAGCCCTCCATAAGCCAGATCAATCTCGACCCTTCAATCAACCATTTTGCCTATAAAAGGAGACTCATTCCTCAATCAAAGCAGGAAGCATCTTGAGCATTGTTATTATAGTTGCATTAGAATTCTACTTAGTTTTCTCATAGCATCCTAGTTTATACCTTTGCATAGAAATAGAACTATGTTTTTAAAAACATTCAATCCTTCATTTGGCATCCATGGCTACGTGTTAAAAATTGAAGGCTACACTCAAGCAAGCTTTTGGATTTTGGAGAGGAGAAGAACAAGGGAGAGGTAACAAGAGCACAATGGGAGCATCTTAGGGAGTCTATTATCTCTTCTTTTCATTTTGCTTCCATTTGTATGCTTTTTAATCTCTCTTGATATGTATGTGAAGGTTTTGAGTTCATTTGTTTTGGTTTTTGGTTGAAATTAACATACTAACTCTTGAGCTTTATTTTTGGTTTTTTCCCCTTTCATGTGCATCATTGTGTTCTTTTTTTCTTTTTTTCATATGTGCTCTTTCGGAGTTAGATAGAAGTTGCATAATGATCAAATTTTCTTTTGAAATGTTTGAAATGATAAGTGTATATGAACTTTAAGAAATGAACATGAAACCTTCTAATATCAGTCCTAAAATATGTAGTATAATAACTTGCAAGTTACAAAGGAGTTCCTAGATTTATTCATATATCTAAAAATATAATCTTTGTTGTATGAAAGGAAGCTATCCTGCAATATGAATCTACACTTTAGTTCTAGGCATTCCCATTGAAACCTTAATGTGAATGGACTGGAAGAGTAGTTGCAAGTTTGACAGGTTTATAGCAGGTTGCAACTCATTTGGTGAGAGACCTATTTGGTTGCCACCTTCAGAGTCAAACTTGTCCTTAGGAGATCTCTTTCTTGTAAGAGTTGGTTACAACTAATATATTTTTGATTTACTGTTATAATCACTTAAGGCCTCTATAATATGGTAGAAGACTAGTACAAACTATTGTGGAGAGGAGAGCCTAGTAATCCAGATCTTGGACAACAATAAATTAGTTGTTTTTCCTCCAAAATGGTCAAGGAAAGGGTCGGTTAGGGTAGTCGCCAACTCACTCAAAAAATTATTCACAAAACCTTCTTACTCCCTTGAAATTAGCTAACAAATATTCCTTTCCTCATTGCAAGGAATGAGGTTGACTAATAAAAATGCTATTCAATAATTATATGGATTTCAATGGGTTCCAAATTTTACCAAGAGGGTCATCCTAGCAAGAAGACACCTCTCTCGGAAATCTATTTCAATAGCCCATAGTACATAAAAACTCAAACCAAATCTACCTCTATCTATGTTGATTAAGAAAAACTATTACAACCAACACCAAACTATGAAGGTACTGGTTTTGCCTTGCTCCAAATATGCCCAATAAGGGATTGGCCTAGCAAGAAAGGAGCTAACTCAGAAAACTAAATAAATATGTTCTAAATTCCTTAAATTTTTTGTGAACTTAAACTATATTGTTGTTGTAGACAAGTCTCGATGTCTTCAAGATCGAGATGCATAAGAAACCCTCTTCTTAGCTACCAATAAGCGAAAATAAGGGGTGACCTAGCACACAAACACCTCGACTCTTCAAATTTCAACCAACAACTCTTCAAAACTAAAATATCCCCATGCTTGAGATCATAAATTAGCTGAAACTTCTTATCCCAAATTCCATGCTAATAAAAAACAAATGCAACCATGACATCTCTTGTAAATTCTGAAAGTAGGGTAGCCTCATACTTTAGTGAAGAGTCATTAACATAAATGGATTGTATCACATCACAAGTCAATTCCTCAAGCTTCTTGCAAATGCTCAAAGGTCCAACCAAATCTGAATCGTAAAGGTCTCCTTCTTTGTATGTATGTATGACACTGGTGACTGATCCACCAAGTGTAAGCTCAACAATTCCAACTTCATCTATGTTTTGAGCCTTCAATGAGCTCTCCAAGAGAGAAAACTCGTTAACTTCATGATGCAAACTAGAATTTTCTGAATAATACCTCTTTCCTTATTTGCATACCTCTGCAAGTTCTACTTTCTTACACATCTCAAGAGGCTCGTCCCTTGTCTGCTCCATCTCAGTGTCTTTTTCCCTTGGAAGAAATAATGATCGATGATTGGCTTCTCTTCATTGTCTAGTTTTATCTATAAGATTGCAATCTTCCTTGATCCCTTGGAAGTGTTGTTTTGATTGGGCAACCAACAACTTTGCCTTCTAAGTTCTTTGTATCCATATATCACACGTATCTTGTGTCATCTTAACGCCTTTCATAATATGATATACAAAATTAGACTTGTTGTGGAGTGGATCTATATTAAAAGTATCATGTATAATTTTCAGATCTTGAGAGTCATCATTAGGAGACTCGATATCACTTACATCTTCTGGTTTTAGGACTAGCATCTCATGATTGCAAGAAGATAAGTAACTACTATTGTAACTCAAAAAATTAAAATTTGTTTTATTTCTTAGGGCAAAGTCATCAATACCGTCAATATTTTTTGTTATGTCCTCTACCTCTTGGTTGCAAACTATATTGTCATGAGAAAATTGATCAAAAAAATCTATGATATCAACTTCTTCTTGTTTCTACATAGTTTTTGTCATGGGCATAACCATTTGTTTTGTTTTCCATCCTTCTTGGTCGTGCCAAGGGGGATGCTCCATATGTCTGAATGAGGGCATAGACAATACTCCATCTGACATCCCTCTAAGCACATATTTCTTCATGTACCTCAAACTTCATCTCCATGGTATGTAGGTTGAGGAGAACCTCACCAATAGCACAAAGCCATTCCATGCCAAGAAAAACATCCATCTCTCCTAGAGTAACCACATAATAATCTACCTTAAACTCATAATAACTTAGCTGATTGGTTATATTGGGAATCCTTCTTGTGCAATTTGTAGGGGAGGAGATTTGCCACCTCCATGATGATGAATCTCAGAGGACAAATTGATCTGCCGCTACCTCACTCAAATTGGCGCTAGGGTGAGCCAGGGGATAACAAAACTAATGCTTATGCTAGAGTGGAAATAATTAAACAATTCAAAGTATAGAAATAATGAAATACGAGAATTTGAATTAACAGAACGATGTGAAACTCAAAATAGATTATACTACAGGATTTGGAAGGTCTCGAGTTTTAGAAGCCAGCGCGGACGCCAGCGTGGCACACTATCATTTGTATGACTCTGAGACACGAAATCATCCTGATAATTAGCAACGACTTCTCCCCAACATGCAGAACCTATTCATCACATGCACACACGGAGACAAGGGAAAATGTTGGAGCTATGTAGGGGCTTGCCTTAGTCAAACCCTCGTTTAGGTATTTCCACCGCCACGCATAGCCAAATGGATAGATTAGAATAAATGATAATTGGTAAAAATGAAAATAGAAACTATACTCTGCTTAATAGAAGCAAACCCCTATTGCAAATATATAAAATGATAGGTTGGTATGTTAAATGCACCTGGATAATAGATACATTCAAAGATTCAAAATATATATTGCATGCAATGATAAAATAGAGATAAATGATAAAGAGAAGACAAGGCCTGCAACCAAACCCACCTTTTCAAGATGCGAGCATGATGAAGTTTGAGATATGTGCTTGTTAGTAAGATAGTTGCAAGATAATTGCAAGATCGATGTAGCTTGATAGTGTTGGTAGAGCATTCAAGAGAGCATCAAGAGATCAATGAGAAACAAGAGAGCCAAGAGCAAAAAATGAGAGCGTAGAACCCCTCCAAATGAGCCAAGAGGAGTTTTTAATCTTTGAAAGAGGGGTGGAGAGCTGTTACGGCCAAAGGCGAGCCAAAAGACAAGCATTGACAAGTGTCTAAGTCATAGCAGGATTCGAGATTCTGTGGACTTAACGAGACATTATCGTGGTGCACAGACGTCAGCGCTTACATCCTACCAAAGATAAGTGATGCTCGTGATGCCATAATGACAAAACATCATTAATGCATCAGACATCGTGCATAAGTGTCATAAATGCACTAGGAGCAATTTAGGACACTACACAATTGAGAACAAAATCATATGTAACTCACTTTGAGTCCTTCGAACTTCTTTGTTTTGAGTCCCCTTTTGGCAATAAGTCCTTCATCAATGAAATTATGAGTACCACTTGTATCCAACAATGTGATCACCCAGTGTCCACCTGAGACTCCATGAATCCTAAATGTACCCTTTTCTGGATACTAGAGAGTTATGCCATGGGTCTATTATCTTCTTGTTCTTTCTCAAACTCTTATGAGCTACTTCTTGTTTCATTTTCTTTAGAATTAAATTGTTGGTTTGATTTTTCTGATCTTGATTCTTCAATAGTGAGATACTTCATTTGATTGGCTTTTCCTCTCTTAGGGCATTTATGATTTGGGTCCCATGGACCCTTGCATTTGAAGCATAATTTCTTCTTCCTTAGGTCATTAAGAGTCTCGTCACCCAATTTTGTATTGTTTTTCCTTGGCTGTTCCTTTTCCCTATGGTCGTATTTCTTATCCTATGAGAGAAAGACTTAGATGGTGACCTACTCTTAGAGGCAACAAGATCCATACTTTTGGCTTTCTGCATAGCCTCTTGTAAGGTGGGAGGATCAAATGCCTTGAGCCATCCTCCTAAGGGCTCCACAAGTCCTTCACTAAATAACACCACTAGACACCTCTCTGTGATGTTGGGAACCATCACTGACAATCTCTGAAACTCTAATATGTAAGCATCCAAAGTTCCATCTTGTCTCAATTATGAAATCTCACTAAAATACAAGTCTAAGTCCTTTTTTTCAAAATGCTCAATGAGTTTGTTGGTGAACTCATCATATGTGGTGATCAAATTGTGTCTAAGTGTGACAAAACCACCATATCACCACTTGTGTGCTAATCCATCCAGGTGTAAAGTGAGAAATTTAATCACCTCCTCCTTAGGCATAGATCTGAAGGATATGTAGTTTTCAAATTTTTACCCATGCTCGTGCAATACATGTGTCACTACCATCAAAGTGTGCTAAGGTAACCTTTTCTACAACTTGTTACAAATCCCTTTGCACATAGGGTGCCCTGTACTCCTTTCTCCCAACTCCACTAAATATCTATCTTTTTTGGTTCAAAAAAATTCAACATCTCTCTAAAGTCATGAGGAAGCGTCATATATTATGTATGATGTAACCTAATATCCTCAGTCATGGACATTTGTGCGTTTAGTGGAGGTAGATGTGTAGTGACTTCCCTTCTTGTGAAGGTATGTTGAAGGGTTCTAAGAACCGATCCTAATGATTTCCTTGTGCTATGTTCATCGTCCTAATCAACTACCCTATCATACTAATAGTAGACACACTCGTCTCACCTTCGTTAACCAATTTTCTCATGGTTGTGGTGTATTCTATTCCATTTTTGCTAGCAACCGTGACATCATATCCATCATGGTATCAAAATTCCTCTCTACTCTACTATTAGGGCTAAGTTAACTCATACATCCCTTGTATTTTTATGCCATATCTTTTATTGAACGTGTATTGTCACATGGAGAACTGGGAAGAATTCTAAGAATTTACTTGATGTAGTCTCTCCTTTCAGGACATGTGGGAGTTGCCAATTTTTCCTAGACTCCCTAGTGAAGTATCTTTGTTCTCTTTCACTGACAAGCAAGACCCAAACCAAAATTTGAATCAATTAGACATAGTTTGGTAGGAAACCGTTCTAATACCATTGTAATGTCCCACCCTAGGTGGCACACTAGAAGGCTGATCTAAAGCAACCTACTTGTTTATTTTATTTAAATATACTATGTTTTTTTCTTTTCTTTTGTGTTCTTTTAGAGCTAGACAAAAGTTGCAAAATGATTGGGTTTGCTTTTGAAATGTTTGAAATGATAAGCATATATTAACTTTAATAAATGAGCATAAAGCCTTCTAATATTAGCCCTAAAAATTGTAGTATAATAACTTGCAACTTACAAAGGAGTTCCCAGATTTATTCATATATATTTGAAAATACAATCTTTGTTGTATTAAAGGAAACTAGTTTGCACTATGATTCTACACTTCAGTTTTAGGCATACCCATAAACCAATAAAACATTGATGTGAATATACTGTCCAAGAGTAGTTGCAAGTCTAACTCTGAAAGTGGCAGCCAAATAGGTCTCTCGGCAAATGAGTTACAACTTGCTATAAACATGTCCTTTCAATTACAAGTCAATTCCAAGTATAAGCTTATTTGGAACTCAATAATATAGAAGTTTTCCTTCAAGTAACTAAGCACTTGTCCTTAGGAGATCCCTTTCTTGTAAGAGTTGGTTCAAACTGATATATTTTTTATTTGCTATTGTAATCACTTAAACCCTCTGCAATATGGTAGAAGACTAGTACTAACTGTTGTGGAGAGGAGAGCCTAGTAATCTAGATGCTGGACAACAATTAATTAGGTGTTTTTCCTCCAAAATGGTCAAGGAAAGGGTCAGTTAGACTAGTCTCTAGCTCACTCAAAAAATTCTTCACAAAACCTTCTTACTCCCTTGAAATTAGCTAACAAATATGGCTTTCTTCATTGCAAGGAATGAGACTAACTAATGAAAATGCTATTGAACAATTATATGAATTTCAATGGGTTCCAAAGTTTACCAAGATGGTCGGCCTAGCAAGAAGAGACCTCTCTCAGAAATCTATTTCAATATCCCATAATACATGGAAACTCAAACCAAATCTACCTCTAACTATATTGATAAAGAAGAACTATTACAACCAATGCCAAACTATGAAGGTATTGGCTTTGCCTTGCTCCAAATATGCCCAATAAGGGGTTGGCTTGGCAAGCAAGGAGATAACTCAAAAAACTAAATAAACATATTCTAACTCCCTTAAATTTGCTACAAATTTAAACTATATTGTTGGTGTAGAAAAGTCTTGATGTCTTCAAGATTGAGATGCATAAGAAACCCTCTTCTTGGCTACCAACGAGTGAAAATAAGGGGTGACCTAGCACACAAACACCTCTCTCTTCAGATTTCAACCAACAACTCTTCAAAACTAAAAATCTTTAAGCTCAAATGAAACCCCTGCTATGAGATTTCCCTTGAACACTCTTGGTTGATCTCCCATGACTACAAGTGTGTTTTCTAGTGGAGGTTTTCATCTCCACAAGCAGCTCAAACCCTAAACCCGCAAGCTCCTCGAGGAGGCAAGAGTGAAACTAATAAACTCATCATAACCCTAACAATGGATCAATTTGTCTTTATAGCTTCTTATTTGTTATGCTCTAATTAGTGTTCCATTTTAAGTGCTCACTTTATGATTTTAAAATGAAGTTTTATTTAATTTATTATTTCCCACTAAGATCTTCTCCTTGTCTCATCTAGAAAGCGCCCAACTCCCTTTCTCACTAAACTCATATTAATGTGCACTTTTTGGAGAGTTTATTTTAGACTAAAATAATCCTTTAGCTTGGCAACTTAAAATATTATAGAATAATAATTGTTACCTCCCATTCTTGTTTCTAGCAAGCCATTTGTAACAAGAGAAAACCATTCAGCATGGATCCTCTATATATCTTGTTAGTCTACGAGGACCTAATGATAGACTAAGCCTAATTATTGAGGCTGGCTAGAAAGGGGACATTACATGTATTAGAAAGATAGGGTGTATCCTATAAACAAGGTTGTACAGTGAGGTTCCTAGGGTGGCTTTATTATGGGTCATATTTGGCCATAAGGCAAATATTGATTGGGAATGCCACTTCTTAGGGTTTTTATCATGCAATTTATTTCTGACCATTAACTAGTTCTAAATAGTATACTCTACCATTCCATTTCCTTGAGAATAACAATTAGATGAAATTTTTAAAATGATCTTGTAATAAGAAACTCAATTAGAAAACTTCAATGAAGAAAAATTGAGCTCATTATCACATACCAAATCAAAATGAACACCAAGATTAGTCCTTATGCATTCCTTAATGAATTTGATTACCACGTCAACATTGCATTATTTAAAGAGTTGGGATTTCATCCACCTGATATATTAATAAGTGGCAATCATAACATACTCGTGGCCTGATGAGGAAGAAGGATTGATTGTATTAATAATATCAAGCCCCCATTGAGAGAATACGTGCATTTCAATCAATGGCTAGAGAAGCATAGTTGGAAATCTTTCTTTTATTGCAGTTGTTTGACAAACCTGATAGTTTTTGACATGCATAGGGGCATCAAGAAACAAAGTAGGCCAATAGTATCCTGCCTAAAGAATCTGATGAGCAATTTCAGAACTTGATTCATGACCAATTCCAAAATTTTCATGAAAGTGTGAAAGGATTTGCACAACTTCCTATATGCCCACACAATGAAGGTATATATCTTCATGGTATATTTTGTATACAACTGTAGTATCCTAAAATTGCACCCCTTGCAATTTTGACCGCATTTGGGGCCCTCACCTTAGTGTTTTCATCTTCATGCTTGATCTGGACCTATTTATGCCTCCCTCATGCAATAAACATCACATTATCACAATTTACCTTGTTGGGACCCCTTGTCCTTGCCGTATATTGGGGTAGGACTAGGGCATGGCGCCTTGGTCCTCACCGAGACCATGGTGCCATGCCATGGTCCTCCTCAATTGGTCCCTAATTTGAACCCTTGGCCCTATCTTAAATTTGAGCTGGAAACTTTTCCCCATGTTGGCCTATGTTGGAAAATTAACATTATTGACGACGGGCAAGTACATA
Source organism: Cryptomeria japonica (assembly GCF_030272615.1). Classification (NCBI taxonomy): domain Eukaryota; kingdom Viridiplantae; phylum Streptophyta; class Pinopsida; order Cupressales; family Cupressaceae; genus Cryptomeria; species Cryptomeria japonica. The sequence continues at coordinate 119,723,247 of NC_081410.1, forward strand.
AGGAGGTCTCCCCCTCTCATTTAATGACAAGGCAATAAGGTGGAGATGATCATAAGGCAAGGAGACTACATTCAAACATTCATCATTAAGCATTCTTCAAGGCTGCATATTCTTCATCTATCCATTGGAACAACATTACATCATTCTTTTGCAAGCATGCATGTGTGATTAGGGTTTTGTCATGTTCATGTCATTTCATACAACATATGTGATTACATTCAAGAAGCAAAGAATCATTATTGGTCATAGCAGATCTAAGGTATACCTTTCCATTGTTTACTTCAATATTTGTAATATTTCATTTAAGGTTGATTTCAAACCGGGGTTTCACCAAAGGCAAACCCCTATTCCCAACACATTTCCCTTTCCTTATGTGTGCCAGGAAGCAGGTGCACACTTGTACCTTTGGAATTAAGGTTTATTTGTAGAGATGGAAAAATCCTTTCCAACGCGTGGAAAGTTCACAGGTTTGATAGGGGGGCGACTTGGTCTAGACACACAGTCCCTACAACTTTTGGCAGATTTCTTAGAGCAACTTCGAGTCATCTCAAACTTCTCAGATCCAGGTTCATGACGAAATCCTGAATCTTTAGCTCATTGTTTCCGCTTATTTTGTCTTCATTTTCAACACTTTGCTTATTCAACTTACAAAAGAGGGTCAAACACATTCCAAACACAATCAATCTACTTAGTATTCAGTCCTTGTATCATTTAGGATTGGATCTAGTGGATTCATATCCTCTTTTGAATGTAAAGTCTTCCAAGTGAAAATTGTCTTAGTAATTTCTCCCTTTCATGTGGTGAATTTGCTAAGCTCAAATTTTCCACTTTACAAAAACTAACCCTTTCAACATAAATATTTCACTCTTCAATCTTGAATCTCTCCTTTGTATTGCATTTAGATGAGAAGGACAACACTAATCTAGTAGGTAGCAGATGACATCATCATAGTATTCATTAGGTGATACTAACTCCAAATTATACTTATTGGAATTTAATCCAAATTAAATCTTTGCCATATTTCGAGTCAAATCATATCCTCTTACAAACTCCATGGATTGGATTTATATATTATATTCTTGCCAAAGGGTAACCCATTTTCTCCTTCTATCTCCTAGTTCATTTTGCACAAGGAGAATTTTGACCAATGTATCTAGTGCTATGGCATATATATTACTCCTCAAAACATAACGCCTAAACTTCTTTATTGCCTTAACAAGAGTAAAAGGATTGCTTTTCTAAATTAGTGTAACGTGCATTCACTATGCAACTTTAACAACAACATTTTAAAAGGAAATTGAAAAGAGATTTACATCAACTAACATTTTAAAAGAACGAAATAGTTAACAAAAAGCATAATAAATTTTTGTTTATCAAAGATTTAAACTTGATAGATGTAATCAATACATACATGCAACGTTTACAATTTACTGAAACAGTAAAGTAAGAAGAGAGGTTTAGAGATTACAGTTTTCCTTGAAACATATTATGATCATCAATTAGCTTTTCAATGATTGGAGGAGGGAAAGTATCATTAGGGTGCTTTATTTCCCAACCACGAACTTACTAGTCCCTCGTGTCGTTTCGAACTAGAAAGGTCCGACCCTTCATAGGGAGGTAACAAGAAGTTGAACTCATACCATTTGAATATGATGTTTGTCCCCACACAACCCTACTCAGTCACATCCCTTAGGCAAATCCTAACTAGTATGACCTCTTACTAGGTTACATATCTGGACCAAAATGACTGACTGTCACATACTTATGGTAGCCCCACCTTGGCTAAAGGTTTTACATATCTACAACATGTTGTTGCATCTAGTCACTAATCAACACCCTATTCAGTTGAATAAAAAACAAGAGGTATAACTACAAACCATCAGGATTGTCTCTTATGCTACCTGCATACTGACTCTATCTAAGGCTTACTTAGATTTCACATATGTTTCTAACTTAGAAGAAAGCAGACTTGAAGTAAAAAGCACCTCTAGCTATTAATCTTGCTTTATAAAACACTTTTATTTTACTTTTATCTTCTTTGTTGATGGTACCTTCTAGTTCCATGCAGGAGCTCATGAGCTAGCCAACCTGCTCTCTCTCTTGTTCTCATGTATGGGAACTCAATTTACCATTATTGTAGTATCTTACAAAGGTTAATTATACCATGATTCTCTTAGGTTTGGAAATTTGCCGATTGTAGACAACTCAAAACTTCTACGCTTATGCTTTCTAGGAATACCTACCAGAATTCTGATTCCTAACTTTTAATTCCATGTTGGGTTACACTAACCATCTCAAATGTTTATGCTAGATTCTAACTGAGTCTATGCTTTCGAGTCTAGATTGGCTAGCCACTATGGCTTCCTATCCAATTGCAGCTTATGATTGCAACAATGTTGCTTATAGTTTGTGCTTCGATCCTAATATAGTTTTTGAGTTTGAGAATGTATTCGATACCACTATTTGGTATCATGATATGGATTAGGTACACTACTAGTAGTTTCGAAGGTACTTCTAACTTAACTTTCTTAATTTGTTCTCTTCATGAACTCAACTACAACTTGAACTTTTAGGACATAGGTTCTTTTATAAGTAAATTAATTGATGATCAAATGTATTTCAATTTGGTAACAAATTACAATACACATAATTCATGTATAAGCACCATTTCTCTACTGAGCATCATAATTAAATTGCAACCAAAGGCTCAACCTTACTATTTAAAGGTGTAACTTTTCCCCCTTTGGGTTCATTATTCCATGGTTTATACTAATATAATACCTTAGTATGGAAAAGACATGATAGACAACAGAGGTGTTATCTCTCATATTAGTACTAGCTTCTATGTTCTGTGTGCATACAATGTATTTGTGTTATTACTGCATTGTCCAAGTGATCTCTCTCTCTCTCTCTCTCTCTCTCTCTCTCTCTCTCTCTCTCTCTCTCTCTCTCTCTCTCTCTCTCTCTCTCTCTCTCTCTCTCTCTCTCTCTCTCTCTCTCTCTCTCTCTCTATTTGTGCTATAAAGCTCTCTCAAGTCTAACTAATCTTCTTCACACTAAGGTTTTGCTTGCTAGTTTATCTAAACTTATTTAAACAAAGCTGGAAAGAACTTCTCAGTAATCATTCAAGAGAATAAAATTTAAGAGATGATACTATTGAATTGTGACTCTTGGTATTTTTTGCAATTAGTATTTCTATGTTTGCATTCTATGAAAATCATTTACTTCTTGAGTTTCGTATCTTTGTAGGCACTCTACTCATTTGGTTTCTATTGATATATCTCAACAATTTGAATGAATCTCTATTTGGTAGGGTTTAGTTCCAATTCAAATCTAAATTTGGTTACATGATGCTACACTAGTTGAGTAATTACAAGAATCTCCCTTTTTTTAACTATCTTGAGTTTATTTTAAAGATAACTTAATCAATGTAATAGCTGTTTAATTCAAGAAACATAAGAGTTCTTTCCTTTCATAATTAAAAACAAGGAAAAAATTGTACAAAGCCATTACAATATAGATGGAACATGACCTGGTAAGTAGTGGAGGAATGATTTGATATGGCTTCTAGCGCAGACTTTCTAACAACCACAGTTCTTTTCTTATCTTTCACGGGTGGATTGTGTAGGAGCACTACTACAAAGAGTATTTCAGTTATCATTGCAATCTTTCAACAAAACTAATGCAGAATATGTTTCCCAAAGAAAAGTTCGAGAATATTCTCTTTCGAGCGAACTATTTTCCAAAATGTAGGAAAATATGAATGCTTCTTGATGCTCTGCAAAAAGGATTAGAAAATCTGTTTGATGGCAACACACACAAGAGCACAAGAAACAAACGTTAGTGTTAGCAACAAAAGATTATCCTAAACAGGCATATCAAGAGAGATATTAAGCATGAAATAGAAAGCATACAAACATAGAATAGATAAACTATACTCCTCCAAATGCTAATCAAGATGCTCATAGTTGCTCCTCCCTTGTTCCTCTCCTCTCCAAGTCCCACATGAGTGTAGATCTCAGCTTTTAGCACTAGCCATGGATGCCATATGGAGATTCAAGATGGTTGAAAATGATAAATAAATGCTATGCAAGTGTAGATAGTGATGCTATGAAAAAGCTCTACACTAATACCAATATAACAACAATACTCTAATTCTTCCTCCTTTGCTTGAGGAGAAGGGTTCTATTTATAGAAGAAATGGGGAAATGAAGGGTTAAGATTGAGAAATCTTAACAAGGGTTAGGATTGAAAGATATTCAATCCATGTGAGACTTTCAACCCAATCCCATGTTGACAAGTGTCACCATGAGGAGGCTTGTAAGGAGAGGTGAGGAGCATTAAATGCTTGAGGGGACACGATGGTTACCCTAGGGGGTTGTGTTAGGGTTAGGTTAATGGATATTCCTTTTATCCAAGGGATGAATGAATGTGCAAGGGTTAAATGGTTGCCTTAGTAAAAAAAAAAATGCTTTGAAGAGACCCATGAGTCAAAAGGATGGTTAAGTTAGAGGAAAGTCTCTAACCAAAGGTAAAACGTGAGTTAACCATAATGGTTATGTAAGAGCCTTTAATGGTTTGGAAGACTTTAGAGGTTAACCATTTGAAGACTTAAAGCCTTAAATGCCTTTCAAAGACTTTGAGGGCTTTGAGAAGTGACTTCAAGTTGCTTAGGAATGTGACAATTTTTAGGAGATGGATTAGGCTAATTAGGAGGAATTAGAAGAATCTAGAAGAGATTTAGGCATGCAAGTGGATTTTGTAGGAGAATGCAAGTGGGAGGAATTTTTGGATTTTCAATTGAAATAAAATCATTCATTTCAAATAAATATTAATTTATTTAAATGAGAAAAAGGAAGATGAAACATTAAATGTTTGAAGACTTTAAGGGAAACCTTTAAAGGCTTAAGAAGACTCTAGAAGGAAGCCATTAAGTTTTAAGACTTTAAGGGAAACCATTAAAGGTTTCAAGTGGGTGAGGATAAATAGGATTTTAAATAAATAACTTATTTAAAATAGTTGTGCAACTTGCATTTTTAAATTAATTAAATATTAATTTAATTAATTATTGATTGATGGTTAAATAATCAAATAAATACTAAATATTCAATTTATTAAGTGGACAGATTTATGTGACTACATTTGCCCCTCTTTGAGACGGTGCAGTTTTATTGCGTCATTTCAAAGAAAGAAAAATAGGTGTAAAGAAATATGCCCCATAAATGTTAATTTAGTGGGTGGTATGCCCCCTCGAGAGATTGGCTGAAAATTTTTTAAAAATTGGGCGATCTCTCGAAAAAGAACGAGAAGTGGAGGGGAGGTAGAATAGAAGAAATTAGCAATAACGGTGAAAGAATGGAAGAAAATAGAGTGAATATGGAGAAATGGCAAGCCAGTGAGTACCCATAGGTTATGCAGGAGATACGGTGCAAATGTGGTGTTGTGCTTTTGACTGATACTGTACAATTGATCAAAATGGTTGGACAATCTGGTGCAATCGGTTTAATTGCCTCGATCGAGTCAAAGCATGACAGTTAATGTCAGTTGTTCGCTTGGACGAGATAAAGTCTGAGTAAATGAATCAAAGTGACCTGATGGTGACTTATACAATTGATGTAATTGCCCGATGAAGTCAAGGTATAGGAAGCAAAATACTCATTGAGACTTAGACAATTGATGTAATTGTCCGATGTGATTGTGTTTGATTGGTTGATCAATTGATAGTGTGTGCGTGCGATGGATGGTTGTGGTGAATCATGGCAGCCCCGTTCAGACTAGGTCATTATAATAAATGCCTGATGTAGTCTAGGATTACCATAATCAATTACCTATTGAGACCTGAAGATACTTGATCAGAGTATCTGTTGATAGTCTAGGTGTGCGTGAGTCAAGGTACCTGTGCAGATAGAGTAACTTGCTTGGCTTATTGGATGACTTAGGATAGGAAACGCAATCCCTCCTATTAGAGATGGATGGTGATGAATGTGGCTTGATTGATTTGATGGGACACAATGAAGGTATTATGATGATGTTGATTATTGAGATGGGGAGGGTGAGGGGGGGATGCAGTGTTAGATAGAAGATATGGAGGACCTATGGCTCATTCCTATGGAAGAAGAGGAAAAAAGAGTATGCATTGTCATTACTATGTATGCATGATATGCAACTATTATGAATGTATGGATGGGTGGAATGCAACTGAATGCAATATATACAGATGAGATGAAATGACGATCCATAGTGCTCTATTTTTATCATTGAGCTTTAAAATGTTGGTAGAGAATACAAGCATCTTGACATAATGATTCAAGATGACCTAAGTATTCCTTTCATGAATTTTGATATAGCAAGTTAATACAAACAACTTGATATAATGGGTCAAGTTGACAAGAGTATTGCTTGCGGAACAGACAAGGATCATCTCCTTTCATGAATGACTTGGATCATCCTCCTTAATCTTAGGCTGATCATATCCTGAGACAAGTTCATACCGTAATAAGAGATAAAACCTTTATCCAGTTTGGATGAGGTAGGAGGAACCAAAGAAAGAGCATTGTACCTGAAAGCCAACAACATATATAAAGAATAAAGAATATGGATCCTCGATAATGGTTCATGCTCATATGGTCGAGGTATACGCTATAGTCAGCAAGCCGTAGTGATCTATGACTGTATTTTGCATAAGATCATGTAACTTAGTGAACTTCCCACATAGACACCATTAGTACATGCCCCAAAATTTTATCGAAATAATTCGCAGAATACATACAAACAATGTCGTAAGAACCTTGATATGAATAACCCACAAATCAACCAAGTATTTGATAGCTTAAACGTAATTTTCTTGTCAAAGAAAATGTTATTTTGTTGTTGTTTTGGTAAGGAAGGATGCATTCTTGTTGAAGACAGTTTGAGTGTTGATGTTGATTGTTTGGTTGATTGATAAGTGGTCATTGTTTTGAGTATTTCACAACGTTTGCATGGTATTTGCTCGGATGAGTATGTACAATGTGCTCCGATGTTTTTGTTTGATTTTCTGATGTTTTCTGTTGTTTTTGGATTTTGTGATTTTGAATGTTTTTGGTATTTTGATGATTGTTTTGAATGTTTATTTTTTATTTTTGTGAGATAGTTTTGAATGACAAACCAAACGAATCACAAGTAATGTAGAATCCACTTCCATCAAAAGAGGGTAAGGGCATTGCCCCTAGTTTAGACATGACTATGAAAAAGCAGGATGCAAGAGGCATGAAGTACTTTCTTTTTAGTGCAGATCAATAACAAGCCATGATTCAGACAGATGGATGTGTGTATGTAATGAATGTGATCGCAACAAGCCTGAAAGATAATGGAGCCATAGCCATTACGAGTGGCGCCTGTTTGCCAGGTTTTCACCATCACACTTATCCAAGGTGCCACCAGAGTGGTTGTTCACCGTTTGGATGCATGATTTTTCTTTACTTTTTTGATGTTTTTGTATTTTTTTCAAGACATTTATCTGAATGTTTTTGGATTGATTTTCTGGTATGTATGAGAGCCTGATACTTTGTACAGCTTTTACGTATAAAACCGTTTGAGGTGCATGTTGTTGATCAGATCTACTAGCGGTTCTCCTTCTGAAGTAGCCAATTGATATGCCCCAGACCCAAATACAGCAGTGATAACATATGGACCCAGCCAATTTGATTCAAACTTTCCCTGATGTTCTCTGTTTGGTTGGTTACGAGGATTCTCTCGAAGAACAAGATCACTTACCTCAAATGTACGAGGTCAAACTCGGTGATTGTAGCTTCTATTCATGCGCTGTTGATAGGCTTTGAGATGATTGTATGTAGCTTGTCGCTTCTCATCAAGTAGTTTTAAGTCCTGAAGACGTGATACTCTGTATGCTTCATTATTTATCAGATTATGCAAGGAAACCTGTAGTGATGGTATCTCAACCTCAATAGGTAAGATAACTTCGGCACCATAGACCAATGAGTAGGGAGTTGCGCCTATAGGGGTTCGAATGCTAGTTCGATATGCCCATAGTGCTGGATTCAATTGAACATGCCAATCATGGCCGGCATCATTGACTGTCTCCTTGAGGATTCTCAATATGTTTTTATTCAATGCTTCAGCCTGACCATTGCCTTGTGGGCAATAGGGGGTGGAAAAGCGGTGTTGGATATGAAACTTTTCACAAAGCTCACGAACATCTTGATTTTTGAAAGGAAGCCCGTTATCTGTGATAATGGACATGGGGACACCATACCGGCAGATGATGTAATTAAGGATGAATGAGGCGATCTGCTTGCCGGTGACTTGGGTAAGTGGAACAACTTCGATCCACTTTGTGAAGTATCGGTGGCAGTAATAATGAATGTGTGGTCGTTGGATGAAGATGGATGAATTTTACCCATAAGGTCAAGGCACCATTGACAAAAAGGCCATGGTGTTGTAATTGGTTATAGTTCCTGTGTTGGTGCATGTATCAGGTCTCCACGGACTTGGCATTTCTTGCACTTTCTGACAAAGTAGTAGGAGTCTTTTTCCATATATGGCCAATAGTATCCATTGCACAGGAGTTTCTTGGCTAGTGACGGACCACTTGAGTGAGTCCCACAAATTCCTTCATGTACCTCTTCCAAGGCCTTTGTTATCTCATCTTGTTCCAGACATCGAAGGAGAGTACCATCAAGACTGCATCGGTATAGGGTTTCAACAATAATGGTATATCGAGCGGTTTGGCGAATGAAAGTTTTACGTTGGTTATTTGATTGGTTGGGAGGAAGGGTGTGATCATGGAGATAGGTGTAAAACTCACCATACCATGGGGATTCAGAATCGACAAGGTGACATAACCTCTTGAATTTGGGGATATCATAAGTTGGAATCCAAAGCTGTTCTACCAAGAACTCATAGTGTGTTGAATTCTGTGGAAGATCTAGAAGAGATGCGACAGTAGCCATAGCGTCAGCAACTCGATTATGATCTCTGGGTATCTACTCAAAGGTAATTGTAGTAAATGATGCCTTTAGACTGTCCACCATTTGCTTGTATGGCATGAGTTTATCATCCTTGGTCTGATATTCATCTGTTGCTTGTCGAATGACGAGTTGGGAGTCGCCATATACTTGTAGTTCTTGTAACTTCCATTGTATGGCTAGCCCGAGTCCTGTGATCAAGGCCTCATATTCAACTATGTTGTTTGTGCATGGAAATGCGAGCTTGTAGGACTTCGGGATGCTGTCACCTTGAGGTGTGATAAATAGAATGCCTACCCCCGAGCCATGCCTAGTGTATGAACCATCAAAGTATAGTTTCCATGGTTGTTCTTCTGTGATCATGAATATATCTTCATCTGAAAAATTGGAAATGAGAGGATGATCACCTATGAGTGGTGCATCGACCAACTAATCTGCAATGACTTGTCCTTTGATAGCTTTACGGTCCACATACTCGATGTCAAATTCACTTAGAATCATCACCCATTTGGCCAAGCAGCCTGTCAATGATACTTTACTGAGTAAGTATTTGAGTGGATCAATATTTGCAATGAGTTGTACCTTGTGTGTTAACAGATAGTTCCTCAGTTTAGTGGCTGCCAAGATTACTGCTAGGCAAGCTCTCTCAATAGGGGTGTAATTGAGTTCATAGCCAACCAGTGTGCCAGAGATGTGGTAAACAACACACTCTTTTCCTTCTGCATTATGTTGTGCCAGTAATACACCCAATGCAGTACTTGTTGCCGATATATAGAGTAATAGAGGTCTACTCGGATCTGGTGGGATCAGCAATGGTGTATTCGTGAGATAGTCTTTAAGCATCTGGAATGCTTGCTGGCATCTGGCATCCCACTGAAAGCGTATGTTCTTGTGTAACAAGTGTGTAAAAGGATGACACTTATCCACCAGTTCTGCAATGAATCTTTGTATGGATTGGAGCCGCCCTTGTAATGTCCTTAGCTGACTGATGTTTTTTGGTGGTGGCATGTCCATGATTGCCTTGACTTTTGCTGGGTCGACCTCAATACCTTTGCTTGAGACAATGTATCCGAGAAGCTTCCCTGAGGTTACTCCAAAGACACATTTCTTTGGGTTGAGTCTAACATGATATTTTTCCAGCCTATCAAAGATTCTCTCTAATATGTCCAAATGACCTTCTCTTGTGAGTGATTTTGCTAGCAAGTCATCAACATAATCTTCCATTATGGTGTGCATCATGTCATGGAAGATAGTGGTCATTGCTTGTTGATAGGTCGCTCCTGCATTCTTTAGACCAAAAGGCATTACATTCCAGCAGTATGTTCCCCATGGACATGTGAAGGCCATCTTATGTTGATCCTCTGGTGCGATCTTTATCGGATTATACCCTGAAAAGCCATCCATGAGTGAAAGCATGGCATGTCTTATTGTTAGGTCCACTATGATATCAATATTTGGTAGGGGAAAGTCATCCTTAGGACATGCCTTGTTCAGATCTCTGAAGTCAATACAAATGTGGATGCTCCCTTTTGGTTTGCCGATAGGCACAATGTTGGATATCCAATCCGCATAATCAATGGGTCTAATGAAGCCAACATCCAAAAGTTTCTTGAGTTCAACTTTGACTAATACTGCTATCTGAGGATGCATCTTACAAAGTTTTTGCTTGACAGGTTTGGCTCCTTCTGCTACTGTGAGGTGATGCATGACTAAATCTGGATCAAGACCAGGCATGTCTGCATATGACCATGCAAAGTTGATCTGGCATTTTTGGAAGAATTCGACAAACTTGGGTTGTTCCTCTGGAGTCAAAAGAGATGCCAGATGTATGAGGTGAGGAGTTTCAGGAGTTCCTATGTTGTATTCTTGTGTTTCCTCGATCAAAATCGTTGATCTTTCCTGTTGTGTACTAGAGGGAAGGATGTCAAACCTTTCATCCTCGGGTGCCTCAAAGAGGTTTTCACCGTTAGATACGCTCTTTCTTTTTACTTTTGTAGGATCAAACAGTGCCACAGTGTGGTTTTCACTAGAAGATCCATGTTTTATTGTTATATTTTTGTAGCTAAAAGGTTTGGCATCCGCCCCAAAGTATGCTATGCTATTAAGTTCTATGGCAAATCCAGCTTTATGATCCCCGCTTGGTATGTTATCCCACAATTCCAAGAAGTCAATGATTGTCTCATCATTTTGGAAAAGGTCAAGACATGGGGGATTAGGTTGGTTCCATTCGATGAGTTTAGGATGGATAATGGACTTTACTTCATCGATTAGGTTAAGTTCATTAGATGTGTCAGTGAGGGTTAAGACGTTGTGGTGAAGGTCATTGATGGTACTCTCCCTGTCGGAATTAGGCGTAGGATGTGACGTGGGGTATGTGGAAGAAATTTCCAATTCAGGAACCCAAGAGGTATTTATCTGTGCTTCTCCATAAACAGGGATGTCTTTGCGGGGTGGAGGTAGTGATGTGTCCTCCTCATCTGAAGTGTTAAGCTGTACTGAATCAAATTCCCACTCATGTGAGTCAGTTTCTGAGTCACTTTCCAGTAACTGATTACTGTACCATGCCAGGATATCTTTTGAGTTAAATACTGCAGGTGTAATCGGTTGATGTATCTTTGTGGATGAAATGATTAGTGTTGTAGGAAGAATTATAGGGATCAACAAATCTGATACAGGAAGTGTTGGTAGTGTTGAATCCGCCGCTTCTGTTGGAACTGTTGGTGTTGTAGATACTGCTGGGAATTCAGATAGAGTTGTTGCTGCTAAGGGGACTATTGATGTTATCAATGCTGCTGACGGTGTTGCTAGGTCAATTGATGAGACGACTGGCATTGCAGATGGTTTTGCTGGGATTTTTAGCTTTAATGGGGCAGTTGTTATGTTTTGGGCTACTGCTTTTATAATCAATGGTGACCTCTTTGTAGTAGGTTGATATAAGGGTTTGCGGGGTTTCCCTTTGAATATGAGCTTAGGAAATATCTCCTTTTGAAAGCGTAAGCCTGTGTTATCTTTAGGCTTCATTTCTATCTGCAGTGGCTCATGTCGTCCTTGCTTACAATACCCTAAAGCACTTTGACCATCATATCCCATTCTTTGCATAATGAGAAGACCTTTGCCATATTGATCTATGGGAAGTTTAACTTGCGGAATGTCGGTGGTGATAGGATCCTTATAGAACCATTCTGCTATGTCTTCATCGTTGGTTTCCTCTTCTTGACTCTTTCCAAGGATGAAAGGCCTTAATGTACAAGCTGGTGTGACCAATGATGTCTGAAGCACCCGTTGAGGTTTGCCATGTGTTTTAGGAGAAGTGGGCATTTGTCCAACACAAAAGAGTTGGCTTAGATTGTATTCCCTAGGACCTTCCTCTGCAATTTTCATTTTGAGCTTCTCTTGCTTGGGTATAAGAGTGTTTGAACCAGAAAGAGAGGCTGGACTTATGTATGACGTGGAGGAGATGGCTTCTCTATTGTTGGGAACAGTTATCTCTGGCTGATGATTTATGTTATGACAACATGCAAAGGGGTTTGCATCGCCCAGGATTGTGATTTCTGCACCATTATGTGGGAATTTGATACACTGATGGTAAGTGGATGGAATGGCTTGCATGGCGTGTATCCAAGGTCTTCCCAACAACAAATTGTATGGCAGAGGAAGGTCCAGAACCTGACATATGATGTGCTTCACCACAAGGCCCACTCGGATTGGTAGTACAACAACTCCTTTGGATGAACGCTCTGCATCATCATAAGCTTTGATTGTGATCTTCTTGCAGTGATCCACTGATTCAATTGCATATCCCAATGCAGTGACTAATTGGAGTGTACAAATATTCAGGCCTGCTCCATTATCGATCAAGACTCGCTTGATCCTATGCTGATTGATAAATCCTTCAATGTGTAGTGAGGCGTTATGAGATTGCTGGAAGGATGAGTTGTCACTTTCAAAGAAAGTGAGACAAGGTGATGATCTTAGACTTCCAACCATGGCTTGGAACTGATATGTATTCAAGTTAGCAGGGACTGACGCCTCTTGGAGAGCTTGATCCAAGATTGTTTTATGAGATGGAGACAGGCGCAATAGGTCTAAGATAGATATCAGTGCAGGCATTTTATCTAACTGGCCCACAAGGTTATACTGTTTTGGGATAGATGGGGTGCCTTGTGGAGCTTCTTTTATGGTAATCTTGTTGCAACGTGTAATAACATTGCAAGTGGAGCTAGGATTTTTTATGGTAATAGTTGCAATTTGTTTGTTGGCATCATATAGGTGATTCACAGTGTAATTATACGCTGTTTGCGTATAATCAGTGGTGTCTATGTTTCTCCCTAAAGTGGAAGGACCCCTTTGATCTTGTGATGGAAGTGGATTTTTTAACATCAGATGATCATTGTTTGTTGTCTTTGGGTTGTGTCCTTCGATTTCAATTTCCCCTCGGTCAATAAGATCCTGAATAAGATCTTTCAATTTGTGACAATTGCTTGTCTTATGTCCTTTTCCTTGATGAAAATCACAGTGTTCAGTATCTATCCACCATGCAGGTTTGACTTGAGGTTCATAATTTGATGTTCTGGGTAAGGTGACCAGATTTTGAGAAACCAACTGACGTAACACAATTTCGATGGGTTCCCCTAAGGGAGTGTATGTTCCTTTTGGTTTTTGTTGACGCGGTCTAGGTTCATCTTGAGATGTGATGCATCCTTGATTTGGAGGAGCAACTGTGTTAGTCTTGGGTGGAGGATTTTGTCCTGCAAATCTAACCACAGGTTGGGCACTTTTGATAGTTCTTGCATCCACAACCCCGTCGTTGATGATATTTTTGTTTTTGTTCCAGAAGTTTGGTTTGTCACTATTGAAGTGTGGACGAGGAGCATCCTTTGGCTCATTGTAGATTTTGATTAGCCCTTTTTTGATGAGAACCCATTCACACTTTAAACCTTTTGTGATCATGTCATTGAAAGAATCTGTGTCTTTGAGATCTAGGTGAAATTCCATTTCGTTGTTTAAGTTGGAAATAAAAATTTCCACTAATTTCCGTTTTGGTAATTGAAGTGAACGTCTACTAGACATTTGACGCCATTGTTGCAGAAAGACCGAAAATAGCTCACCTGATTTTTGTTTAGTGTTACATAGATCCCCCATTGTGATATCTTGTTCAATATTGTGTGAGTAATTTGATAGGAATTTCTGGATTAGTTCTTCAAAGGTCCTAATGCCACTTGGTAATCGGGAAAACCATGATGTGGTTGTTCCTCCCAAACTCTGGGGAGAGAGTCGCATTAGGTATGTATCCTCGTATGCCACTTCTAGGCATGCTGAATGGAACTCTCTAACATGATCACGAGGATCTCCTTTTCCTCGATACTTTTCGAACTTGGGTGTTTCAAACCCTCATAGAAAAGGTGACATATAAATATTCCTATCAAAGGGATAGGGACAAATGTCATTAGGTGAAAACTGATTTTTTTTCACGCCATTGTGAAGTTGTTGGGCGAGATCTTCAACTTGTCGCCTTAACATCTCTATTTCATTTGGAGGAGGAGGAGGTGGTGGATTACCTCGATGAAAGTTATGTCTGATGGGATCTCTACCTCTTTCTTCCTCATTGCGACTTTGTCGTTATGATGCTTGTCTTAGTTGTGCAAGATCAAAGTCAGAGGGGAGTTTGGCTCCTTCTTGAGCAAGTCTTAAAAAGTGAGCATCCGCATTGCTCCTGAGTATTTCGTCAAAAAGTTTGTTAAAGAGAGGGTTGTGTTGTGCCCTTTCTATTGTTGCCAGGGTAGGAGTACTTGGGTTTTCATCATTTGCATTTACTCCGAGGGCTTCTTGGAATTCATTGATATTTTCCTCTTCTTCTTCCTCAATTTCTTGTTGTCTAGTTCTAGATCTGGTTTGAGCCATTTTGTTTATAAGTTTTTGTTGAAGTTGGGTAAAAATGATGATGAGTTGTTGATGAAATGAGAGATTTATGTTTGGTGTGGTGTTTTGCATATGGATCTCTAGCACTTTAAAGGTAGATGTTACCAAAGTTCTTTCTTGAATTGCTTGTTGTGTTTTGATAAAGTTTGATGTGATAAGGTTTAGAGAAATCTGAGATGTGTTACAGATTTAACCACCTAGTAATGAGAGGATTCACTCATAGACTAGTTTTTAACTTGCGTAGAGATGTCTCTTAGGATGAGCTTATCCTAGATGTAGAGACACTCTAAAAAGTGATGTATTGTGTTTGATTCAAGCAATATCTAAAGAGAACTTAGGACAAGAACCTCTTAATGTTTTGAGAGTTGAAAATGAAGTGATGATGTGAATGTGAGAAAAGGATGAAATGTTTAACTTCGATAGAAACTTTGTGTTACATATGGGACAAATTCTATCTCTTCTCTTTCAGGTGTTGGTGGCATCTCTCGAGCTACGTTGTATGTGATACAAATATTTGGAAAGAAGTCAGGATTGATCTCGCCTCCTTGGTTTTTGTGATAACTCAAGGCTTTATATTGCATAAAAGTTCTGCGGTTCAATGACTCTTGATCAAATTCGTTTGATTTTCCTTGAAGGTAAAGACGCATGTGACGTAAGAAGGTTCTATTAGAGACAAAGATTTGTCTATTAAGATAGAAGAATTTCCTCCTTTTGATAAGAGCCTTTGAACTCAATGGTCTTTTCTTCAAGTTGATGTGTTGATGAAGATTCTTCTTTCTCGAGATGTGAAGAATGGTCATATAGTTTGATACTTTTGCTCTTTGATTTGGATCTTTTGTGGGTGTTCTGAAAATGTTTTGTGTTGGATGAATACTTGTTTTTGGAACTGATTTTTTATTTTTCTTTGATAAGAAAACAAAGCAAGCACACAAACACAAGAATGTTGCCTCAAAAGGCACAAATAAGTATGGGTCTAGATCAACCCAATCCTTGGACTTTTTATGACCCTTTCCTTTAGATGTATTTTAAGGTGTATTTCCAAAGCCTGAAGTCGACTCAATTTGTACTTGGTCTTGACTAAAATGAAAACACTTCAAACACTTGTTATCCCTAAGGTCAAATGGCCAGTTGCGATAAATTCAGCCCACATCTTGATATTTCTTTGACTTTGGTACTACATATCTTATGAATCCCATTGTGGTAGGTAAGGATGTGATATACTAAGTCTTGCACGAGCATAACAAATAGATGATCCCTATGATGGGGGGGTCACCACTTTCATCAAGCCACAAGTGACTTTTCAAAAAGTTATGTTTCTACTCAAGGAAATATGTATGGTGAGTATCTTGGGAGCAAAACCATCTATGCTCTTGCACTGAATTGTATCACAAATATCCTCAATCAATAGAACGAGTGGGCTACTACTTAAAGGTGTTTAGTAATGTTTGATGTCTTTGAATATAAGTTCATTCTACAGTGACTCACTTAAGAGCTTTGTAACTTGTGGTGGGACCCATTTGTCCTTTCGGCAAGTTACACTGTAGGAACAACTATACCCACGACTACAACTTTCACTCTCACTTGATTTCTATAGTGGCTCAAAGGATTTACTGCGCGAGGTCATTCCCAAGAGTAAACGATCCCTTAGCAGGCCTCTCTTAAAAAGATAAAACTTGTGTGTTACTAACACTTTTCTCTTGCACCTAGGACCACGAGAGCCAAGGGAGAGGATAGTGTGTGTTAGAAGTAGGACCACTCGACAAACTCTTTTTGCACAAGTGTGCCAAACACGAAATGCACTTGTTCTTTTTAACTTGTAATTGCAATGATGTTCTATCTAATTGGAGATGTTGCTCCAACAATCATGGTGTTCTTTTTATCTTTCAATGGCAAAATGTGTTGTAATCTAGGAATTGGAAATCCTGGTCAATTGAATTAAGAGCACGTTTTGCTTGAAGTAAATTGATTTGAGAACAACTGTGACAAATTGGGGATTCTTTTTAACTTGCACAAAAATGAAGTGTTGATTATGAATTTTAGTTTGATGCAAGAAATAAAATTTGCGTTGTTGATTTGAAGCACTAAAAGAATTTGTTCCTAACTTTGCAAAAAATAATTTTGTGTGTTTGTTTTTGTGATTCTTTTTAACTTTGAACAAGTGTGATTCTTTTTAGAGCTCTAAACAAAAGATGTGGTTCTTTTAAAAACTCCAAACGAAAGTGTAGTTGATTTTAACCCAAAAGGAAAATGAATTTATTTTATCCTAACTTGAAAGACAAAGTTAGCAATATGAACAAATTTATTTCCTAAGCTAAAATTGCTAAAAATAATCCTATTGTAGGAGTTAGTTAAAACCTGCACAAAAGATAATTAGTTAGAAAAATCCGCATGTTTTGGTGGGCTTCTACAAGCCTAAAAATTTTGGTTTTTGGTTACAAGGAATTTTCTTACAACTCTTTGTTACAATAGCGCTACTATGTGTGAAAACAAAAGCGCTATTTAACACGAAAGACCAACAATATAGACAATAACGCTAAAGTATCAATTTGTGAAGGTGCTAAATTGAGAACAAAAGTGCAAGAGAATGGCCTGCGAGTCAAGCTAAACAGTCAAAAAGTTAGTAAAAAGTTGTTGGATTCACATCAGGTTCACCAAATGATGCTCTGCAAAAAGGATTAGAAAATCTGTTTAATGGCAACACACACAAGAGCACAAGAAACAAACGTTAGTGTTAGCAACAAAAGATTATCCTAAACAGGCATATCAAGAGAGATATTAATCATGAAATAGAAAGCATACAAACATAGAATAGATAAACTATACTCCTCCAAATGCTAATCAAGATGCTCATAGTTGTTCCTCCCTTGTTCCTCTCCTCTCCAAGTCCCACATGAGTGTAAATCTCAGCTTTTAGCACTAGCCATGGATGCCATATGGAGATTCAAGATGGTTGAAAATGATAAATAAATGCTATGCAAGTGTAGATAGTGATGCTATGAAAAAGCTCTATGCTAATACCAGTATAACAATAATACTCTAATTCTTCCTCCTTTGCTTGAGGAGAAGGGTTCTATTTATAGAAGAAATGGGGAAATGAAGGGTTAAGATTGAGAAATCTTAACAAGGGTTGGGATTGAAAGATATTCAATCCATGTGAGACTTTCAACCCAATCCCATGTTGACAAGTGTCACCATGAGGAGGCTTGAGAGGAGAGATAAGGAGCATTAAATGCTTGAGGGGACATGATGGTTACCCTAGGGGGTTGGGTTAGGGTTAGGTTAATGGATCTTCCTTTTATCCAAGGGATAAATGAATGTGCAAGGGTTAAATGGTTACCTTAGTCAAAGAAATAAATGCTTTGAAGAGACCCATGAGTCAAAATGATGGTTAAGTTAGAGGAAAGTCTCTAACCAAAGGTAAAAGGTGAGTTAACCATAAATGGTTATGTAAGAGCCTTTAATGTTTTGGAAGACTTTAGAGGTTAACCATTTGAAGACTTAAAGCCTTAAATGCCTTTCAAAGACTTTGAGGGCTTTGAGAAGTGACTCCAAGTTGCTTAGGAATGTGACAATATTTAGGGGATGGATTAGGCTAATTAGAAGGAGTTAGAAGAATCTAGAATAGATTTAGGCATGCAAGTGGATTTTGTAGGAGAATGCAAGTGGGAGGAATTTTTGGATTTTCAATTGAAATAAAATCATTCATTTCAATTAAATGGTGTAATTTGCATTTCAAATAAATATTAAATTATTTAAACGAGAAAAAGGAAGATAAAGCATTAAAGGCTTAAGAAGACTCTAGAAGAAAGCTATTAAGTTTTAAGACTTTAAGGGAAACCATTAAAGTCTTAGACTTTAAGGGAAGCCATTAAGTTTGAAGACTTTAAGGGAAACCATTAAAGGTTTCAAGTGGGTGAGGATAAATAGGATTTTAAATAAATAATTTATTTAAAATAGTTGTGCAACTTGCATTTGTAGGAAAATACAAGTGGGTGGAGGATAAAGGTGATTTAAATAAATTATTTATTTAAAATAGTTGTACAACTTGCATTTGTAGGAAAATGCAAGTGGGTGGAGGATAAAGGTGATTTAAATAAATGTTAATTTATTTAAATGTGAGAGATGAGATTTTGGGGGTTTTAAATAAATATTAATTTATTTAAATGTGAGAGAAGATTTAATTAAACAAATATGATTTATTTATTTAATTAATGGTCTGAATTTGGTTAAGTGAATTAAATCAAATAAACTGAATAATTTATTTAATTAATAGGAGAAGAGGGTTAAGATGAATTAATTAAATATTAATTTAATTAATTATTGTTTGATGGTTAAATAATCAAATAAATACTAAATATTCATTTAATTAAGTGGACAGATTTATGTGACTACACTTCTCGTTACCAAAAGACTCCTATATTCTCTGTGAAGAATCGGTTTTGTTCATCCTAGTTAAATTTCAATTTCAATTTGAGTGAATCTCAAGCGAATTTGAAAGGCATGCCATGAATTTCGCCCAACCACTATGGTGGTATTGATATTAAAACATATGTTCAAATTTAACCAAGCTCATAGGAAATGTAAAGAGTAGAGATTTGGATCTCATTTGGTTTGGTTGCAAGAAAAGAAAGCTAACTCTGAGACTAGAACAATTAAACCCTAATCCTCTATACTAGCCAAATAGGGTTACCTGATTCACACTATTTGATAATAATGAGGTTACATAACTTAACATGTATCGCTTACAAATAGGGTTATAGATGGATTTGATTTCTTATTTTGTTATCTCTCGACCTGATGATACTTCTCCCGCCTTCTTGAATGATGACGATCCCTACACACTAGGTCAAATTCAAGTAGTTATTTTGAAATCCCGACATATCTTGTCATTTCATTTATCGATAACAAAAGAAAACATATCATATTCCATCATGATTAATACCAAATCACCATTCCATTGTACCGAGAACAAGTATCAAAGCATAAAATAACATCAAAATATCTAGGGCATAAGTGGGACGTAACAATTAGGATATTTAAGTTTTGCATTTTTAAAGGACCACTCATGAAAGCTATTATTATTTTATCCCCCAATCCTTTCTTCTATGTTAACGTAATAGCACATGTATGTTTTAAAGCAAACGAATAAATGTAAAAAGGGAGTTCATAGTCTGGACTTGCTACTACTGGCACTTCTAAGATATCTTGCTTGATTTCTTCAAAATCCTTCTTTGCCTCTATAGTCCGTTCAATCTTAGCATCTTGTTTTAACATGACATTCTTCACGAAGTTAATCTTTCCAAAGTAATATTTTAGTTTTATCTTGCTCGCTAGAGGTTGAGTTTTCAGAATGGATTGAACTCTATCAAGATCAATGGAGATTGCTTTTCTGAAATCACATGTCCTATTAATCTCTCATTAGTTACTCCAAAAATACTTTTTTTTAAGATCAAGGGATATTCGATATTCTCTACATCTTTAAAAGGATTTTCTTAAATATAATGCATAATTCTCTCTTTCTTTGGGATATCAATCATGTTATCAATATAAATAATGATACATTTTCCCACCAAATATTTAAAAGCAATATTCATGGCTCTTTTGAAATTGCCTCTTGCATTAATAAGGACAAATGACATTCTTCTATAAGAAAAGACACACCATTTAGTAGTAAAAGCAATCTTTAATTTGTGAACTTGTTCCACCATGATTTGATTGTGTCTTGAATATCCATCTAAAGATGACATCATTTGGGAACGATAATTTAAAATTTTCAAAACTTCACCCAAGGATGGAAAAGTTTTTTGAATCTTCATACAAGTTTTGTAAACCAACACATAGTTTGATTTCTCCATTTTTTACATACATATACCAAAATTTCCATCCAAGTTGAATGCTTGATAGGAAAAATAATCTTAGTAGATAATTATTGTTTGACCCCTTCATAAATTAAAGGCTAGATCACTATATTTACTGGCCTCTGAATTTTCCTAAAAGTTTTTGCTCCTGGCTTGAGTGGGATTGTATGCCTAATGATAGAAGTTTCATAGACTTAATATCATAACTCCTTGCTATGATATTAAGATATTATCTCATTTTTATAATATTCTCTCTTTCTTCGTGGGTGAAATATTTTTCAATAATCACGTTCTTTATGGTATAATCATTTCCCAAATTAAAATTATCTAATTTACCTCCTTTTAGATTCATGATCTTTATATAATAACCCAAATTATCTAAATCAAATATTCTTTCCAACTGAATCATTCTGTGTGAGATAGCATTACTCTTTAAATTAAGTATTCCTTTTGCATCTATCTTTGCTTATTCAAGATCATTTTCATCAATTATCTATGATGCATAAACTTTTGATTTTGTAATAAAGTCCAAAATGTGTTTGTCGTCGTTAAAAACTTGAAAGTTAGTTATATTACCTAGAATTGAGGGAGCAATGACCAATTCAACCATAAACTTATTTAGTTGAGTTGATGACATGGGATGCAAAGAGCTAATTGCTTGAGATAAATAATTAGCTACCTTATTTGATGTTCTCAAGATAGTTTGAATATTAAATGCATTGAAGCTCTTAATAAGATCCCACACTCTGTTGTGATAGTTATTCAATATTTTTAATTTTAGTTTTTGGTCGATAATTGCTTTTGACTGGAGCTATAAAGCAGTGGGGTCATAATGGAGGACCCCATCCTTGTGGTAATTTTTGACTTGTCGAGTCATGAACACCTCCCTAATTTGTCTCTTTCTGATCTCAACTCTCTATAGGATGCTTTTATCTCTTCGCTCCTCTCTAACTCCTTATCTCTCCAGCTATGACTCCTTATCACTCTGAACACCTTATCACTCCTGCTCCACCTTATCACTCTGAAATGCCTTATCACTTTGTAATGCCTTATCTCTCATGATCCACCTGTCATCCTCCTACAATATTCTGCTTCTGTTAGCCACCATTTCTCACATGGTATCCATCATAGAGAGAGAGTGGATGAACGGATGGGGGATTCGCCAACTAGGGTAGATGAAGTGGATGAAAGGATGGGGGAGTCATTGGATTGAGTTTGAACGATGGTAGAAGTAGGTGATGGGGATTGTGGTTGAGTAGTCTCAATGAATGGGAGGTTTTCAATGGTGTTAGGAGGTGGGAGAGTAATGATAGTCGTGGGAGTTGGTAGTGAAGTTGGTGGATTGAAGGACCGAATGGAGGGTGGTGGATTACAGGAGGGAATGGAAGATGGTGGACTAAGATAGGAGGAAGTGGATGAAGTTGTTTTAGTGCAACTTTTCAATTGATGGATGTTCGTCACAACAATGTGTGATGACAGTGCCTTCAGATAAGTTAATCATGGTCATGAAACAACAAGTTGCGATGTAACTTGAGGTTGATATTGGGGGGCAATGACAACTTGTGGCACTGATTGGATAGGTGGGGGCACATATAGTAATGGCATTGTGTACTTCATGCCCCCAGTCATAGCCTATGTGACAGATGATGGCAGATTAGAATTATATGGAGGAGTTAGGTAGGATGGAGGATTGAGATAGGATGGAGGATTAAGATTTGGTGGAGGATTGAGATAGGCTGGGGGATTATGATTATGGATTTGGTGATAATAGGATGGTGGATTAGAATTGGGGATGTAAGTGGTAGTGTTGTGAGGAAAAGATGGAGGTTGAGATAGGAACATGGGAGAAGATGGAGGGAAGGATGTTGCATATTAGAGATATGTGGAGGTGATATATGAGGGAGCTATGGGCAGAAGACACGATGAATTTCCCTCGTCAAAGGTGTGATAAGGATTATGAGTGGATGCACATAGAGGAATGATAGAGTAGCTAGAACGAACAATTGGATTTTGGTATTTGACACTTCGTGCAAGCTTGCTAAGGATGAGGGCATCAAGATTTTGAATCTCATGTTCGTCTTGATCAATCACACTCTCATCATCATTAGAATGTGACGAAATGGAAGAAAATGAAGGATGACTAAAATCATCATAATAAAATTCTAACATGACGATTCGTTGATGAGTTGGATAGAGATGAAAGATGAAAAACAATGACAGACTAAACCTCGAAATAGGATGAATGACAAGCTCAAACTAGAATGGGGACTGACTCTAAGGAAGTTGAAAAGAGGATGAGATTTGATGTTTGGTGTTTGGATTGACAACCTGGGAAGAAGGCAACGATGACGCAAATTAGAAGATGAGAGATGATGATGGACGATAGTGACGATGCAAGAATTGAGATGATGACAACCAAGGTTATGACAAGAAATTAAGATGATAAAAGTGACCATGCAAGTAAAGACCCTATTAGACGATAATGACAATGTCAGATTTGAGATGATGACAACCAAGGTGATAACTCAAAAACTAGTATGATAAAAGTGACAATGCAAATCGAGACCTTGGGAATAAGGAAAGCCCACCAGACTATGTAGAAAACTTGTTGGACAAATGTTGGCAACATAAATAGACAATAGGGGTCAAACCCGCTAAAGGAAGAGGCGAACTCGCCACAGTAAGGATCAAACCCGCTAGTCCTAGATGCAAACCTGCTATAGTATCAAAAGACTGAGATGATAAGTGATAATGGTAGCGAACCCACTGGATTAGGGTGCAAACATGCTAGACCTAGGTGTGAACTTGCTAGAATATCAAAAGACTAAGAGGACTAGCAAGACTAATAATGAAACCTGTCAAAGTAAGAAGCAAACCGATGAGTCTTCAAAGAAAGCCCGCGAGAGTTCAAAAGACAATGACTACGCTAAGTATGTCGATCTAGCTCAAAACATAGGCATTCCCGCTAATACCAAGAAGCGATTCCACAACAGGACAACAACTAGGACCGTGTGAAATGTGATGTGTTTGATGACTAATATTGATTTTAACAAAAGATCGTTGTGACACAAACACAACAAGCACATACGAATGATAAAATGCAATAAATAGTTACGCACTTCCTAGGATAGTCAAAGGACAATACTTGTTGAATCCCCTAGCCCAGAATACCACATCCAACTAGATAGATAGAAGATTGGCAGCATCGACTCCACTCCATGACACACACTTCTTGAGCATGCCAAGCTTTGAATTTCTAAAGATCCTAAGATCTCGAGAAATTTTCTATCTCGAATTGGGGGGTACGTGAGGGTATCTTCGGTATGCGTGTATCACAACACTTGAGTCAACAAGTAGAAGGATTGGGGCCACTATAACAATGATTCATAGTAGTTTTCCAATGGGTTTAGTCCAATAATGAATTCGTGAAGCAAGCCACTCAAGGCTCTAATTGAGCTTATCGATGTCGAGAAGGCCTCCACATATGACGAATTCACTTAACACTTCTGTCGTTTGACTAGGTATTTGTATAGCGGCTCAAAAAACACTCCTCAAGGTCGTGTTGGGAGAGACGATATCCCCAACGTACTCCTATTTTGAAACACTCCCTTGAGGTGATGAGGTCCCTAAGAGGTGATTCTCTAATAAAAAGAAAAACGGGCGTCGTTAATCACCTTTCTCTTCACCCAAGGTCCACAAAGGCGAGGGGAGATGATATTTAGTGTAACAGTTGGTCCACCCTACGTGTACACAAGTGTGCCAATCATGGAAGACATGAGTTTCATTTCTTTTAATCAAATTGAAGTTCGCGTAATTAACAAAAGACACAAATGTGAAATTGAAAAGCAATAAAGGAAATAAAATTATTTCAGTGAACTCCCTCTTTGGCAGTTCTGCAATAAAAACATTAACGTTTGTGAAAATTTGGGGTCTTCTACCAACAAATCTATACAAATGTTAGTAGAAAACCAGAAAACAATAGAAGATTAGTAGGTTAAAAACAAAATGATGAAATTAACATTCGAGAAAATGATAGTAAATGAAACACAAAGCGTTCCTGCTGCTTCTTAATGCATTCTCGTGGTTTCTTAGAGCATTCCCGAGGTTTCTTAATGCATTCCTAGGGTTTCTTGGTGCATTCCCGGGGCTTCTTGGTGCATTCTCGGAGCTTCTTAGTGCATTCTCGGGGCTTCTTAATGCATTCTTGGGGATTCTTAGTGCATTTTCAGGGCTTCTTAGTCCATTTTCGAGGTTTCTTTGTGCATTCTTGGGGCTTCTTAATGCATTCCCGGGGTTTCTTTCAAATATGTTGGATCTACCCACAAACTAGAAAATAATAGCATATTAGTAGGTTAGAAATAAAATGATGAAATTAACATTTAGGAAAATGACAATAAATGAAACATAAAGCATTCTTGTTGCTTCTTAATGCATTGTTAGGGTTTCTTAGTGCATTCCCGGGGTTTCTTAATGCATTCCCAGGGTTTCTTAGTGCATTCTCGAGGCTTCTTAATGTATTCTTAGGGCTTCTTAATGCATTCGCGACATTTCTTTCAAACCCACTAGATCTACCCACAAACCCACCCAAGCTTAATTTAAACACATAACCAAGCAACATAAAACCCATAATTAATTTTGTCAGCTCAAACACGCATGAGTTGACCATGCACCACTGGAGTTGACCATGAACCCGCTATTTAACTGTTAAATGCACAGAAAACACAAAACAATCCCAAGAGCATAAAATTATATTTTTACCCTTTGTACGACAGCGGGAATGCATTCCTGTTGGTTATGTTGTCAATCTTGTTGTTTCACAGAGCGAACCCACCATTTCTTGAATTCAAGCAGCTGATGAAATAGACCTCTACCTTGGCGAAAATCCACCTGTACTCTTGTGTTTTTACCTACGAGTGCTCAAAATCTATGAAAAACACACTCAAACAACATAAAACGTGAAAAAGTGACCTTTGAAGTGGGTCCCACTAGGCGTGCCAGAAAACATGCAATGAAAAATGTTTGCAAATACTAGTGACTAAAAAGAAAGCTAATTAATCAAGCAAACAAAGATATCATACACATCAAGATAAGAATGATAAAATAAAAAATGGAAATAAAATGATAATACAATGCAAACCAAGAAGCCCACTTTGATTTGATGATTCCTCGATATTATGGGTGCTTGATGACGTCTTTGAATGCTCGATATTGCTCCATGATATTCAATGCAATGATGATGAATGGAATGATGTATGATTATGCAAATGGATTTGATGGTGAGTGATAATTTTGATAGAGTGATGATGCGATTGAGTAAAAGTGGATCATTTTGGCATTATGATGATATGATTGTATAAAAGTGGATGAAATGGCATAGAAAAGGGAGGGTTTAAATAGGAGATGTGAGGAAGGATAGGAGGTGAGAGAATGAAACACTTGTCCTCAAGAGGCTCAAAGGGAAGAGACAAGTGCCCAAGTGGCACTCCAAAAGAAGCCATGTGGAAGAAGATTACACACTTTTCATCAAGAGGCTCAAAGGGAAGAGACAAGTGTCCCAAAGGAGGGATACATGTCTTGGGAAGGAATGGCGGGACACATATCTATTTGGGGATTAACCACCCAAATAGGAATATATTTTTATTTAATAAAAAGATATTTAGGAATGTCCACACATGTGGGAGGAGGTTAGAAGGTAGGTTGGTTTGAAAGGATATGGTTGGTTAGAACCCAAGGGTAAGGATAGGGGGTAGGTTAGATGGGGGTTAGGCTAGGTAGTTAGAAGTTAGGAGACACGTGGCATATTTAAATTTAAATGAGGTGAGAGAAATTAATTAATTAAAGGTATTGAAATGGGGGAATTGATTAATTAGAAATTAATTAATAAAAGGGAAAGAGAGGTGGTATTAATTAATTAATGGGATAGAATAAAAGGCTAATGAGTTAAATAAAGTAAAGTGAATTTATTTTATTTAATAGAAGAAGGGATAAAGGGGATTTAATTAATTAAATGGTTTTAGATTATCCATTAATTAATCAAACAATGTATAGCGCAATTAATAAAAATTAATTAGCTAGAAGGGAAAGAATGCTAATTAAATAAATAGTGTGTAATTATTTAATTTAAAAGCATTCAGGATAGCAAAATTTCATTAATTCGATTAATCAAATTTTAGGTGTCTACAATACTTACTTTCATTTTGTTCAATTCCTTAGCTACTTATTGTCCCAACTTAGCAATCTCCAACTTTGATTGATTATCTCTAGTTGCAACAAGCTCATCAACAAATGTGGTTTGCTGACCAGTAGGTCATTTAGGAAGTTCAAGATTATTGGCATTTGGATTAGGTGGCACTTAATAATAATTTGGTGGGGTAGATGTGGTAAGATTACCTTTGGCTTTATTGCTTCTCAAGATGTATGAACCTCTATTTGGTTGTTGATTATTGCCAAACTACTAAAAATCCTAAACTTCATCCATCTATTCTTGATTGATTTCTTTGCCCACTTGATGTTGCTCATCTTCGATTTCAATATGTAATTCCTTAGTAGGCTTATTTGATATAGGAAGAACTTATTCTTATTTTTTTACATGTTGTTTAGGGACTTTCTATTGTTCTTCACTTTTATATTCTCCTTCTACTTGCTAATTTTGTTCAACTTTGTGTTGTTGTTCACCTACACCATTATTCTCAAGCCTACTTTTCCTGTGTGCCGCATCTTCTTTATCATGTTCTATATCTTCAATTCTAGTTTTTGTGTCTTCTTCTTCAATTTTAGATTCATTTTCATCTCCTTACTAATCCTATATAGATGATATTTCTTGAATATTAGGTGTAGTAAAAGCACCGCTAATCTCATTTTCTTATGGCTCTCTTGCAACTCTTTCCATTCCACTAAGTATGGAGAATTTTGAATCATCTTTTGATTTTCCTTCTAGCTTTCTTTTGTTCTTGGCACCTCTTCAATGACAACCTAACTAGCTATTGTATCTTGATGCACTTTTTGTATGAAATATTTAGGTAAAGTCATAGATTCAACAAAAGTGGTGGAAGCAGGTATTGTAGACTCTATTGCTAATGTGGCAAGCATTTGTGTACTTTTTGGCATAGAGGCTAGAATTAAAGACAAGTTATCAAATTCAACATATGAATTGATAAGAGTAGTTGAAACAATATGAATTTCTTTTGCAATCATGGTCCATCAACATCAATTCTTATTGGGGAAAACTAAATAAGAGACCTTGTTATAAGAGAATCAACAACGGAAGAACTTTTACCTTTGCTTGCACCTTTGACTTTTCTTCCTTTCCTTTAAATCAAACTTGTTTTATCCTTCATGGATTCCTTTTCCTTTTGTAAGTGGACATTTTAGCTATAGGATTTCAGTTAGCTTTTTTCTTTTCCTTTACCATTCCTTTTACTTATTTTAGGAGTATTTGCCACATCTGAGCCTTAATCGTCCCTCTCCTCTTGGGAAGTATCTTTGTCTGAAGACTCTAGCTTATCATCCATGAGTTTGAAGGTAGGTTCAATTCCTTATGTAATCAAACCACTTTCTTGATTCATAAATAATGGTTTCACGAGTTCTTCCAAATTTGTAATCACTTATTCAAACCAATCAAGTAAATCTGTAGGATGACTTCAAGCATTTGATACTCTATATGTTGTAGTAGATTACCATTATCTATTACCTAATCAAGGACAAATTCCTTTTTAAAGCTTTTAGCAAATTTTGTTGGTAGCCTAAAGTACATTCTTTTTTTCTAACTTCTCTTTCATCTCTACAATTGGTGCAAAATTCTTCAAGATGTACTTTATGCTTGAATTATTTGTGCATGTTCTTTCTCATCTTATCATTGGGATCAATTTTTTTTTCTTGAGGCATGAATTATTAGATGGAATTATTCCAACTTTATTTGAGATGCTAAGGCAGATGGAGCAAATAGATAGCGAATCATCTCGTCTCCCAAAAAAATTTGGATATATGACTCTAGTTCTATGTATATAAGTGACGATCTTTTTTGTAGTGCATAATTGTCTTGTTAACTCCAAGATTACCAACATGTAGACAACATAATAAGTCATACAAAAAAATAAAGGTCCTCCCCTTGGTTCTAAGTAAATGCTCTCAAATATTATCATTCAAAATGTGTCCAATGAATCTTTTTCTGATTTAAGAAAACCTCTAGGATATATAAGAACATCCACTCATCATAGTGTGAAGCATTATCTATTCCCATTATTCTACAAGTAAGGTGATCACATCATTGGCTTCAGCTATGAAATCACTTCTATAGAAGACCTTAGTCTTTTTTTATGGTTTATGCTTCTTTAGCCATTCATCCATCATACTCTAATGACAAATTTTACATCCTCGATAGTATATTTTCTTAGGATCATCCTTGGAAAGATAAATCATTATATTAAATGAAGGATTCACAAATGCTTCAATTATTGCTTGGGGAGAAAAGTCAGCAATGACTCTTTTGTCATGAATAAAAATCTTTCTAGGTAGTAGATGGATCATGAATAAAATATTCAACTCTAAAGTATAATAACCCTCATAGTTCATTTTACCATTTTGCTAATATCTACCCCTAAGTCATACAAGAAATCTACAATTTAGAAGAGTTAAAGCAAGCTACTATTCCATTATTGAACTTTGTAGGTTTTTTCTATATTGGGAATAAGTGATTTACTTATACCATGTGTAGGATTTGATAGACATTTTGACTATTCAAAATTGCATTCAATTTTTTGCAATATAAATTTTTAAATAACTCTTTTAAATTGGGAATTTTTGTTAGGTTTGGTTATTGCATTTTTTTTAAAATAGTGCCTATGAGTTTGTAATTGACTGAAAGAGCTAACACATGGGTTTTTTCAGATTTAATAACCTCAACTTTCCAAAATAACAATCATTTAAATTCCACGATCAAGAGGTAATAAAAAAACCATGACAAAGTGCCATTAAAAATTAAAACAATAGATTTTACATTCATGAACCCTGAATTCACTTTCAATTTTTTTTCAGCGAATTAATCACAAAAATCCAACTGAATCACTAATATTTCCTTTTCTAGAGTGAATGTGATTGAATCCTAGATCTAAAAATTAGTCAATCTTTATATGTCGATTGGAGTTTTTTTTTTTTTTTTAAACTAATCAATTGTAAAATCCCTAAATGTTAAAGTATTGAGCAGAATTTAACTTCTACAAAGTAGGGCATTCTTTACTGATCAAAAAGTTTTCCCACTTCAAACAGAGAAAAATTCTTTCACATAAGATTTAATGCATGCACCTAAAAATGTTGAATCTATCTGTTGAAATTTCGTTCACTTGGCAAAATCCCTCTTAACTCTTCTTGCACAATAGCTCCTTCATTTTTGGATGTTCAAAATGTTGATGCATTAAATAATCAATTAAGCCCCTTTTTACCTTTTAATTTCCCATTCAATTATTCATTAATGATTGTAGTCAAGTCATCATACAAAGTATCTATAGTGACAACTCACGAGGCAAAAAAGTTTAAAGGCTTGCATACTTACAATGACATTTTCTTATTCAGATTTTCCCATTGCAAACTCCTGATTGAAAATCAATATCAATTTCTTGTAGTTAGTGTTTTCAAAGTGAATTCTTTAAAGTGAGGATCTAGAGCACTTTTTTATTTGTGAAAATCATGAAATGGGAAATTGAGTTTGATAACCTACAATTGGATCCAAATGAAGGAATTCCACTATTATAATAACATCGTTTAAGTTTGCAATAGGAAATGAGTACCAAATAACTTCAACTGGAAATGGGCATTGAAAATCCGCAATGGTGAAAACCCGCAATGAGTACCAAAAACCTTCAACTAGCTATGGAAGAGAAATGTGTTGTTTGACATAGTGTGAGGGTTTGTAGAGCATCACTGTGCAAGAGACTTTAGAGGACAAAATGATGTTGCTTGATTCCCATAAGCTTATTAAATGTAATGAAAGCATGATATGCAAAAAATAGATTTGGTGAAAAGGTTTGTGAATGGTTTAAGAAATGTCTTCTCATGGAACACAATGATTTCCAGAGATGCACAAAATGAATTTGTTGAAACTATCAAAAAAATTGGGTCCAAACCCCACACATAAAATATTTTAGGATCAACTTGGGCTCGAAGTTCCTAGGGCATGAACATGGATCAAATTGCTATGTTATTCACATGAAGGGCACTTTTTGACAGAGGCAAATGAATCTTTTTTCATAGATTTCCAATAGTAACCCATACGAAGTAATTTTTGAACTAAATATCTTCCACCAAAATGCCTCTTGCAAGCACCTTAATGGTCTTCCTCAAGGGTAATTTAGGGATCTCTGATTTATCAAGACATCGTCGGAGAACGCTTTTATATCATGTTGAATAAAGAATGCTAGACAAGGTGGTGATGTGTGTGGAAAGTTTACATATATGAGCTTGAGAATTCTTAGTTGCAGTATCTAAAACTGGTACCATCATGCAAATATCAAATTATATGGGAGTACCTCTCATCAAAATCTATATTATAACAATAAGCAATCTCGAAGAGCTCTTAGAAACAATGAGTGAGGTAAGATTATGTATTATTAATTAGTAATATATAGATGGATCTTCAATGGATATAAGAGAATAATCACTTGTAATTGCATCTACGTGTCAATTTCATTTCCATGGAATGGTATTGATGGAGTAAGAAGAAAGGTTCTTTAATAGTGATAAGACTAAGTCATGATACTGAGAGTTTATTTTGTTTTTGTTGATAAGTTGTTGTTACTTATATTATGTTCAAATTTGCATTACCATATATATACAAGTGTTGTATTTTAAAAGATAAAGCCATGTGTAAACTAGCTACAAGGGCTTCATACTCAACAATGTTTTTGATAGATACTAAAATCTAATGTCTTATCTACATCCAAATGGTGGAACAAGATCATTAAGAAATGACTCTTGGTTGGGAAGAATGAACAGTGAAGGTGTTACATCCCATTTGTGCCCTAGTTGTTTTATGTGATGTTAAACATACCCTAGATGTTTATGTTATAACTGAGTGATGATGCCCTAGATAGTATTTGTGTTTATTACAATTAAATGATGACTTACAACTGTTAAATTTTATGTTTTGATATTTAACATGATGATATTTAAGATGTTTATTTTTGTTAATATTTTTTTTGAAATGTCAGAGTTATGAGAAGATTTCAGGATAATTGTTTGAACTGGCCAAGTGTGTGTAGGAGTTCGTCGTCCTCCGAGAAGGGAGGGGAAGTATCATCATGTCAGGAGGTAAGGAGAGGGAGAACTCATGCCATTTAGAAACCCTAACCATAAGTTGAGTCAGGTGGACTCATATTGACCATATCTTTTATCAAATTGTCACGTCATGTAACACTAATATGGTCTATATAAGAGTCTTTAGGGTTTCACGACTCTAAGTCGAAGATTGGTTTCCAAGTTAATTTATTACTATTATTAATTTATTTATTATTATTAATCTTAATAATTAAATTAAAATTGCATTTGGCTCATGCTTATATATATCACAAATGAATACAAGTACATGTAAGTACGTATATGTAAATATTATAGATAAAGATAATACAAATGTATATGTGCTTGCATAGACATGTATACATGGACTATTTTATATATATAAATATATGTAAACAAATATTTTATCATCGTAAAGTCTATTTATGAGAATACTTTGGCCAATTCTTATTTTTGGTTAAAATAAAATAAGCTTGCTCAGGAGACTTTGATTTTTATTGGGAGCTTATGTTGTAATTTTATCAAGCATCGAATAAAATTATCCAGCTTGGATATTAAGTCATATATCAAATTTATGCTAGTAAATTTATAAGAGCATAGACCACCCTTGAAAGATTTTTTTTCACTTAATAAATACCGACGCTTAATAGGGCATCAATATAAGCTAATTGTGTGATTATGTTTTGTATTGGGAAATAAAATACTTCACTGTCGACATAAGCAAGTGTATAGCCTACACGACATACCTCTTATATGATTTATAATGCTTTCAAATTAATTAGCCATAATGTAAATAAAAAGAAATTGATTCCTCTAGAAGCTTCGAAAGGCATGAAGGCCTTTTGCGTGACCTAAAGCTTCTTGGGGAAGACAAGGATGTTTGGCATGAACCTTCTTGGCAATGGAAGTAGTAAAAATGCAAGGAAATTAAGGGAAGAGCGATTCACATTATGGAGAAGGGTTTTGGAGAAATGTTTTGGAGCTCAACATTTTGCTAGCATTTCCTTCAGTAAGCGTTGTGTTACCCTATTATTTTGTCATTAGTCAAAATCCTATCTTTGGTAAAATAAAGCGTAATTAATGTTTTCTCCCCAAATTCAGAATGTTTCATTCTTATTTATGAAGTGATCTCGCTTGTCTTGTTTCAGTGAACCTATACGTTGAACCCGTGTTTTAGTTCAGAGTTAAAAGTTCACCTAGCGCCTTTATGTGTCACGTTGTTTTGTTTGTTGTTAAGGGATGAGCTCAAGTATGTTAGGCCCACTTTGAACTTGAACCATTGAACTCTTCTTATCTAGTTCAAGAATTGAGTTTCATCTTTGTGTTCATCTAAAAGTCTTCACTTGTTCCTAGTTTAGTTTTGTGTTGAGCCGCAAGGTGGTACTTTGCACTTCAAGGTTCCTTTATTATTGTTCTCTCATGTTGAACTTGAATCTTTGAACTTTGTTAAATGGTTCATGGTTCAAAGTTCATTGTAAGTTGGTTCTAGAAAATATAAAAAGGCGGGGAAAGTTAATGAAAGGTGGCGCGCAAAAAGGAATATTATGAGCATGTCAAGTTTGAAAATCCCAATTATGGAAAGTAATCATGAAACTTTGAGCCACTTGTGTGGAAGTGATTTGTAACAAAAGCGATCGTCGAAATCCCATCAAATGAGGAGTTTCTTTGCATGATTGTATGAGTTGTTGTGAAGCATGTGTAAGTTTTGTATAGATTTTCTTACCCTTAATATGCAAACCCTTCAGTTGTAATTTAGTAGTTGCTTATTGTTGGAGAAGCGAAGGGCGTTGAAGGTAATTATAGCTCCATATTCTCGAGGGTTGCAGAGATTTCATGACAGTAATAGGTGATTTTTGATTATCCCTTTCCCACTGTGTTACTTGCTCGAAAAGCCACTATAGTGAAATCTTTGTTTTGGGTAGAATTATGTCCTTGTTTTGAAGTTGTTGATGAATGTAAGAGCGACAGTCATGAGGCCAACCTTGCCAAAACTTGGTCTCACATCATGTTTAGTGAGTACACTTTCGGAGCTGGGAGATACTTCTTTGGCTCAAGCTAACTTAGGAGATTTTATGGAAAGAGTGGGAAACCCAAATGATAATTCAATGATGGGAAAGATTGTTAAGAGTGGGTTGATTGAAGTTGTTGCTTTCCCTATTGTTTCCCCTTGCCCCAAATTGGTTATAGAATACATGAGTAGGTATGATGTGGACAACGGGTGTATTAGAACTAGTAATGGCAAGGTGTCGGTAAAATTGACAGGGAAACGGCGATGGCCGCCATGGACATTACCCATAAAGGAGTTGTATGAGGACTGGTTTATTGGTACTTCATCTACATTTTTCTCTAAGAAAAAAGGGCACCTACTAGAGCGTCATTGCTAGGAATCAGCTCCTTAAGTTGCAGAAAGGAGGTTCTAGATTACCCAGACCCCTCAAAAGAGAGCATTTCATAACATAGGTGTGAGATATTGTAATTTTGTTGAATAGACTTAAAGGAAATGCACATGCCTTCTAATAGGAGGATTGGATGTGTTTTTACATTCAATTGTTGTTGGCTGGTGAAAAATATTTAGATTGGGCACAAGTTATCGCCGACAGGCTTCATGAGGGTCTGCATAATTTTGTCAAAATGACCAGTTTCTATATGTCTTCTTATCTCTTTTATATTCTTGCTTGTAACAAAGAATGGCAAGGGTTGCATCATGAACCTTGAGTCGATGGCATGAAAGTTTGTGAGTATTACCACACTTGCAACAACAAAAGTATGTTGAGAATTTCATGAGATGGAATGATGTCTTTCCATGCAGACTTGTCTTTGAGTTGCAGGGAAATGTGAATAAAAGGATGTCAGTTGAAGCTAGGGAATTAGTCAGCATATACGGAAGCTACTACATCCAATTCTCCAGATTTACTTACATTAAAGTGGGGGGCTTTAAAGATGAACCACTTAAATTGCCTAGGTATGCCCTAGACAACCACATGCTTATTGAAGTCTGTAGACATCTTGCCCACATAGATAAGAAATTAAGGGAAAAGGGTAAATCTGGGGTAATTTTTCCAGTTGAACTTGGCCATTACAGTTGCAAGTTTGTTTCCGATGCTCTCAACTTGGAACCAGAATTCAAGAAATTGAACTTACAACCCTACGTTCCCAGACGTAAGTTTGACAGTAAAGGATATGCAATTGAGCATTTGAATGTTGATGCAGATTTCCACCATGAACCTCTTTTAGAGGACTATAGGAAAAAATGTTCTGATGAATTGGAGGTCAGAAGAAGATTGTGGTCAAGGTTCACCTTGCTATTTGCAACAAATAGCTACAATGGGGTTGTCAATAAATATTTCAGGAGTACGGAAGAGGAAGGTGAAGATGTTTTGGATCTCGAATTCAATTAGAGAGTTCAAGGGCAACCAATTCCTGAAATTAATTGGGATAGAAGAGAGGAAGAAAGTATTTAGAGGAAGTCTATTAATGTCATAAGGAGAATAGAGAAGTGGTTGAGGGATCGTAGATTCACTCCTAAAGTGGAAACTGTAGACACCTAAAATTGTCCAGTCTAATTAAATAAATATTTTATTTATTTAATTATCTAAGCCTAATTCTTCTATTAATTAAATAAATATTTATTTATTTAATTAATTCATTTATCCTCTTCTAGCCTTATTTCTCATTTAAATAAATACATTTATTTATTTAAATTATCCCTTTCCTAAATTAAATAAATATTTTATTTATTTAATTATCCTACTTCTTCTATTAATTAAATAAATATTTATTTATTTAATCAATTCATTAGCTTTTTCTACACATGACACATGTCATTCATCTCTTAATTCATACACTACTTACCTCTTTCATTATTTTGGTATTTCTTTTACCTACCCTCTAATCTTAGCCGACCTCTCTTTTTACACCTCTCAATCTTATCCCTCCATTTCATATTGTGTCTTCTATTTAAGAAGATGCCTCCTTCATTATCAAACCCTAATGACTAATCTTGAAGACTTGGCTACACTACGATCCTACTTGCAACCACATTCCGTTCTTTGTTGAGCTCTTGTGCATATAAAAATCTGAGAGCAAATATATCAAGCAAGATCAATGGAGATAGGAATAATGGAGATCAAAACCCTATTGGACATATGATGGTATAATATTTGTGATTTCATGTGATTTGCATTGTCTTGGGTAATCTTCATATGTTATGGTGGATCTTTGTTGATTGTTAGGCTAGGGTTTTGTGGTTGAATTCATTTAGCCTTTCAATATTGTTATTTTTGTTATCCATTTTCACCATACACATTTTGGCACGCCTGGTGGGACTCTTGTCCCTTTGCATTTAACCCTTTTGTTGCAGATTTTGCATTTTTGAAGTTGCAGATCGGACATTTTTCGACGACATTTTAGGTATTTCCGCGTCTGCGAGTGTTCGGATCGCGTCTCTAAGTTTCAGGAGCGTCTGCGGAGGCGGGAATCGCGTCTGTGTTTTCAAAAAAAAAAATTGTTTTGCAGGTCTCAGACAGAGGCGTCTGTGTTACATAATCGCGTCTGCGTTACTTCTGATCGCGTCTGTGTCCGAGAAGGGCGTCTATGTGTTTTGGCCGCGTCTGTGCATCACAGAACCGCGTCTGTGTCATACAGACGCGTCTGTGTCTGGTATAACAGCGTCTATGTTTTTACTGTTTCAGAATTTCAAACTTTCTTTGATTCGGTTTTCGGATTTCGCACCTAGGGTTTCAGATCTGGTTTTTTTTTGGACTAACCCTTGCAGATTTAGCTAACCAAGTTTGTGCGGCTTGTCTTGGAAGCAAAAAAATGTTTTTGTTGAAGGCCCCTTTTTCACAAAGTCTTTTGGGTTTCTAAAATTTACCTAACTTGTGTGCTTGCAGGAAGGGGTGATCATTTGAAACAACCCAAACTACTAACAAATTTTGTTGCAGGTCCTTGGCTAGGGTTTTTGAGATTTTGTTGTGTTCCTTGTTTTCATAGATTAGCAAACACTTCCATTGGTGCACTAAAATTGAATCATTGTCTTTTGTGTCTTGAGCAATAGGCTCTTTTTGTTTAATCTTTAGAGGGCCTGTCTTCCCGTGTGGTCATTAGGACTACTAGTGGGAAGAGAACGACCCAAGTGGTAGCGAGGAAAACCCACCTCATCCGAACCACTATAATCAAATGTATTCATGGTGAAAACTATGAATAACATGTGCTGATTAGTTCATACCGACACTATGTCTCCCCATAAACCCGTTTGATCAAATTTATTTGATCATTTGTAGGGCGTAACCCCTACCGGCTGGGAGCCTTCTGTATTTACAGAGCTGAAAGTGCCGCATGTATGGCCACACGAGCGGATGCCCTTACTAGCACCTTTTTGTTTTAGAAGCCCAAATCCTTCTAGTTGTTGAGGCAGGAGGTCGGACCTCTGGTAGCGGCCCACACACATACGGTTCTTAGTAGAGATACAAAGTTCGCCATGGGGAGTTTTCATGGGGACTGATGCTTGGCTGACCCAAGAAGTGAGTGCGGAGGGTGGAGCCAGTGAGGTCAAGCATCTAAGTATCCGCTCTGAATAGCGTAGCCTCGGGGGTAAAACCCTATGTGGGATCAACAACTATTGTCTTGGCCAGCCATAAGAATTGTGCTTGTCTTATGTTAAACATTCAAAAATTCAAGACCAAACAACTAAACATTGTGTCTTTTGTGTCTTCAAGTGTATGCAAAACAACTTTACATCAAACAACACACTTTTGGAGTCTAAACACTTGCAAACATTGTGTCCTCTTGCCTCGAAAAACAGTCAAACAGTCGGATTTGGTCACAACAAAACATTTTCACAGATTGGAAAAATTGCACGAAGTTTACAGAAACGCGTCTATGTCTGTTCTAACCGCGTCTGAGTCATCTAAGCGCGTCTGTGAAGGGCATAATAGCGTCTGTGTCCGTAACAGTGTCTGTGTCAAACAGAGACACGTCTGTGTCTGGGAATCGCGTCTGTGAAGTATACAGAAGCGTCTATGTCCAAAATTGAAAATTTTTATAGTCCAGCAAACAAAAGAAATCAGTTTCGGAATACTTGAGCTTCCTAGGTTGTTTCTTCAGGTTTCATCTAGCATTCAATCTGTCCTTGGGTCTCATACAGTCCATCATTGCTTCATATCTCGTTACATTCATACTTGTCTAAACTTGAGTCAAAAAGGTCACTTGCTTGTCCTCATTATACTTTGTCAACATACTACATACAACTACACTTTGCTAAGTGGTCCCTCATCAAGGTTTCTTACCTTTGGGTCTCATTTGGTCTTACTTAGAGTCAAGGTCAGCTTACCTCATCAAGAGAAACTATCCTCTCTTTGGAAGTCACACCTACTCTACTACATACATACTTGGTCTTACACTTTGGACATTACAAGTACACTTCAGACTCATTTACATTCCATTCAACTCTTGGTCTTCCATACTCTTTCCATTTTTCATCTAGTCTCTCACATCTTGGTCAATACCTAGTTCATGGTTGAAACCCGTCTTCAAAAATCTAGGAGAGAAACTAAAGAGGCTCAAGAGTCCACAAACATGAGTTCTTATGAGTATGACAATGAGATCTTTTTCAATTCTGATCATACTACATTACCTGACATGGATGCCTACAGAAACAATCCAAATGTTGAGAACATGGACACTATAAACAACAATGCTACACACAATGACAATGTGGACAACTTTTCAATACAATCAGCAGATGTAGAAGAATCCATAATGAATCCTCATTTCAATAGATTGGTTGAAGAAATAATGAAGAGGGATAGACAATACTCAGTCGTGTGATAGCAGGCTACGCGGACTCGAGAAGGATGATGGAAGTCAATCAAGAAAGGGGGATGGAAGACAGAAGATATGAAATTGAAAGAGCTTCTTGTGCGTTATCATCATTGAGCTTATTAGGGCAAAATAGGTTATGACAATCGAGGCATATGTTCGACCCAGAAAGTCATTGTACCTGTTTGCATGGAGATAAGACAGTCACAAACAAGGAATGCCCCAGTTCATACTAGACTCACAGTGTCCTCATATCCTTGGACACCATAGCATTACTAAAAGACAATCCACAAACAGCAAATGCAAATAGGTGACGATACCCCATCCTCGCCTTTCTAGTCAAAGACATCCTGGAGATAGAATCTCTAGTCAGAGACATCCTGGAAAAGCTAAAAGACATGTCATCAAAAAGATGAAATCAAAAGAAAACCAAGACTCGACACCAACATCCACTGTAGTCCTCAAGTTTAGTGTCTCTTGTCACTTGTATAAGTCATGTTTGATTGTGGTCACAATGTTCACTTTCACAAAAGGGATAGATTAACACTGAACCATAATGTTGTCTGAGTCTGTTGAAAGATTTGATTTTGTTGAAGCCCATTGTTGCTGCTGTGTCTCATCTGAAAC
Organism: Cryptomeria japonica; assembly: GCF_030272615.1. Taxonomy (NCBI): domain Eukaryota; kingdom Viridiplantae; phylum Streptophyta; class Pinopsida; order Cupressales; family Cupressaceae; genus Cryptomeria; species Cryptomeria japonica. The sequence goes on from NC_081410.1 coordinate 119,762,722, forward strand.
TGACTGAATCCATGAAACTGATACTTTATTGCGGATCTGCGATGCAAATGTTGCTTTATTGCGGATTGTGCGTGAATAGACTGAAGGAAGCTGGAAGAAACTGTACTCCTCGAAACATGTGATGTCCTTAGTTCCACACCCATCACTAGACGTAGGAATTTGCCTTAGCCACAGATAGGATCTGATTTATTATGGATGGAAAGGGAGGTTTATTATGGATGGCTAACCAATCCTAGGTAGATCAATAACAAGCCATGATGGGAATGGGTAAGTTTATTATGGATGAATAAGTTGTGAGTGTGTGCAAAGTGAAGGATGAAAGAGAATCCTGAAAGAGAGAGGAGCAATGTCTCTACGCATGGCGCTGGTGACCCAGTTTTCACCATGGTACTTGCCCAGGGTGCCACCGAAGTGGTTTTCACCATTGGACGAAATTATTTCTCTTTACTTTTTTTGATTTTTCAATTTTTTTGTGTCACAAGGCGCCTGTTTGCCAGGTTTTCACCAAGGAACGATTTTTTATGTTTTATAATTTTTATTTTTTTTTGTATTTTTGAAATTAGGATACTCTGATGAGCTATGTGTAGAACCGACGAAGGTGCATGCTGTTGATAGGATCCTCCAAAGGTTCATCTTCTGTAGTTGAGAGCTTGGCCATTACCTTGGGGTAATATGGTGTGGAGAAACGATGGGAAATATGGAAGCGGTCACAGAGTTCACGAACATCCTGATTTTTGAAGGGACACCCGTTATCAGTAATAATGGACTTAGGAATACCATATCGGCAAATGATATAGTTAAGGATGAAGGTAGCAATTTGTTTCCCAGTGACTTGTGTAAGAGGCACAGCCTCAATCCACTTTGTGAAATACTTTGTGGCTGTGATAATGAATTTATGACCATTAGAAGAAGGAGGGTGAATCTTGCCTATGAGATCGAGTCCCCACTGACAAAAGGGCCAAGGAGACGCAATTGGTTGTAGTTCTTGTGCTGGTGCATGTATGAGGTCTCCATGAATTTGACATTGTTTACATTTCTTGACAAACTGATATGAGTCTTTTTCCATATTGGGCCAATAATATCCAGTCCTGATGAGTTTCTTGGCCAAGGTAGGACCACTAGCATGCGGACCACATATCCCTTCATGCACTTCACGTAACGCAATCTGAGCTTCGTCGCTTTCTAAACATCTAAGAAGAGTGCCATTTAGACCTCGTCGGTATAGGATATCAGCTAAAATGACATATTGAGAGGATTGGCGAATGAAAGTGCGGCTTTGGTTGTTTGATAGATCAGGGGGCAAGATATTGTCGCGAAGGTATGTGAATATGGAACCATATAACTGGGATTCGGGACTGACAACGCATATCATTTCAGTAGGAGTGATCTCATATGAAGGAACCAACAGGTTGTCTACCAGGAACTCATAGCAAGTTTCATTTTGAGGGAGATCAATCAGTGAAGCAATTGTAGCCATGGCATCTGCAGCACGATTCTGCTCTCTTGGCATCTGCTCAAAATCTATCTTTGTGAAGTGTTGTTTCAAATCATCCACCATTTGTTTGTAAGGCATTAATTTTTCATCTTTTGTTTGGTAATCATCAGTTGCTTGATGGATGACAAGTTGGGAATCCCCAAAAACACGAAGTTCCTGGATCTTCCATTGAACTGCAATTCGTAATCCAGTTGTTAATGCCTCATATTCCGCTATATTGTTAGTCTAAGGAAATGATAAGCGGTATGATTTTGGTATAGAGTCGCCTTGAGGAGTTATAAAGAGAATACCAGCTCCTGCCCCATGCTGTGTGTATGAGCCGTCAAAGTACAGTTGCCATGGTCTTGCCTGTGCTATTGTTAAAATGGATTCATCTGAAAATTCTGAATTTAGAGGGACATCATCAATCATGGGGGCATCTGCTAATTGATCCGCGATTGCTTGTCCTTTTATTGCTTTTCTGTCCACATACTCGATGTCAAATTCACTCAGGATCATTACCCACTTGGCCAGTCAGCCAGTAAGTGTAGCTTTGTTGAGAAGGTATTTTAATGGATCAATTCTTGCAATCAACTTAGTCTTATGAGTGAGCATATAATGGCGTAATTTCTGCGAAGCAAAGACCACAGCGAGACATGCACGCTCGATTGGTGTGTAGTTTAGCTCGTATCCCACCAATGTGCGACTGATATAGTATACTGCTTTTTCCTTGCCGTCAGCTATTTGTTGTGCTAGGAGTGCCCCCAGTGTTGTTGGAGTAGCTGATCTGGAACTGGTGGCATCAAAATTGGCAGATTTAAAAGATAATCTTTGAGCGTCTGAAAAGCTTGTTGACAGTTATCATCCCATTTGAATTTGATATTTTTATGTAGCAGGTGCTGAAAAGGATTACACTTATCTGCAAGTTGTGCTATGAATCTTCGTATAGACTGGAGTCTCCCTTGTAAGGATCGAAGTTGACTGATATTTCTGGGTGGCGGCATGTCCAAGATAGCCTTGACTTTTGCTGGATCGGCTTCGATTCCTCTTTTGGACACAATGAATCCTAGGAGCTTCCCGGAGGTTACTCCAAAGACACATTTCTTGGGGTTTAATCTTACCTTGTATTTTTCCAACCGATCAAAGACGACTGAAAGTATGTCCAAATGTGTATCTCTGTCTATTGATTTACCCAAGAGATCATCAACATAATCTTCCACGATTATGTGCATGAGATTATGAAAGATAGTGGTCATTGCTCTTTGATATGTAGCACCTGCATTTTTCAGCCCAAAGGGCATGACATTCCAACAGAAAGTTCCCCATGGACAAGTGAATGATGTTTTGTGTTGATCTTCGGGTGCAATCCTGATTTGATTATAACCAGAAAACCCATCCATTAAAGATAACATTTCATGACCTGCTGTAAGATCAACGATCAAGTCGATATTTGGTAATGGGAAGTCATCTTTTGGACAAGCTTTGTTGATGTCTCTGAAATCTGTACATATTCTGATGTTGCGATCTGGTTTACTGACAGGTACTAAATTGGAGATCCATTAGGGATAATCAATTGGGCGTATGAATCCGACATCCAATAATTTCTCCAGCTCTGCTTTGACTAGTAATGCTACTTGCGGATGCATTTTTCTTAATTTCTGTTTCACTGGCTTTGCCCCCGGTTTGACTGTCAAATGATGCATTACCAAATCCGGATCTAGTCCAGGCATATCAGCGTATGACCATGCAAAGTTGATTTGTCATTCTTTGAAGAAGCTTATGAACTTTGATCTTTCAGACTCTGTTAATGATTGAGCCAGGAATATATTGTGTGGAACTTCTTCTGTACCAATGTTTGTTTTGATAGTATCCTCTACCAACATGGATGACTTTTCCTCATACAGGGCTGGGAGAATGTCGGGCCTTCCATCTTCGGGTGCCTCAGAGAGGTTTTCGCCCTTAGATACGTCCTTTCTTTTTACTTTTTTGGGATCAGATAGCGCCACAGTGTGGTTTTCGCCATAAGACCCTTGATTTGTTCTTATTTTCATATTTTTGCGACTGGAAGGTCCGACACCCTCACCAAAATATACCACGTTGTTGAGTTCTATGGTGTATCCTGCTTTGTGGTCCCCAAGGAGAAGATCATCTCGTATGCCAAGATAGTCAATAATAGCTTCATCATTTTGAAATGTGTCAAACTATGTTGGCCCTTCATAATCCCAGTCAATGAGTTGGTGGTGAACAAGGGGAAGGCCTTTAATGTTTTCAGAGTTTGCGGGGCTAAGAGTGAAGATGTGGTTATATTCGGGTATATCGAGGCAATCGTCGAGGTCATCGATGGCACTCTCCTCATCAGTTTTGATCGTGAGTGAATCCAAATTGTCGTCACTATTAGCGCATTCTGGGACAGGTGTCCTCATCCTATGTGATTTCGACCTAGGACCTTGAGACGAAGACTGTGCGGAATCCTTATGGGTTGTTTCTTGACCAACTTCGAACTTTTTATAAAATTCCTCTTCTTTTGTTGGTTCATTTGGCTCTCTGAATGTCTTGGTGAGCTCATAGTCGCTGGAGGATTTGTCTGAACCCCATTCCCATTCGTTGGAATCTGTGGAATAGTAATCTTCTTGTTGAACTTTGGCAACTTTGCTTTCCGATGCCTCTTCTGTCCTTTTAGTGTGTATTTTGGAAGTCAGAAAACCAAGTCCCTTTGAGCATTCTCTTTTTACAGTCAATTCAGGTTGTAAGGGTTCTATGACGCCTTCTTTGCGTAACCCAAGAGGGCTTTTTCCATCATACCCGAATTTTTGTAGAATCTTAAAGCCTTTGCCATATTTCTCACAGGGTATATTGATCTGATCTTGTGTGTCCTCTTCAATGTCTTTATAGAGCATTCTGTATAAATCTTCCTCTTCTAGTTCGCCCCATCTTTGAAAGGTAGTAGGATCCCATTTGAGTATCATGATGGATATTTGCTTGTTAGGATGTGGCCTTCCATATTCTTTTGGAGAGCTCATGACTTGTCGTAAATACATTGTCTGATTCAAAGTGTATTCTCCCATGCCTTTGTCTTGAAATTTGCCTTTAAGTTCACCTTGTTTTGATGTCGAAGGTTTTAATGACTCAGGATCAATGTATGCCGAAGAAGGAACAGCTTCACGATTACTGGGAATGATGGTCTCCGTATGTGATCTCAAGTTATTGCAATATATGAACGGATTAGGATCACCATTAACTGTTACCTCGACTCCATTATGAGGAAACTTAATGCATTGATGATATGTTGATGGGACTACCCTCATTTCATGAATCCAAGGACGTCCTAGCAATATGTTGTATGTGAGATCTAGATCTAGGACTTGAAAAACCACATCCTTTGTGACTGGCCCAATTCTTAGAGGTAAGGTGACTGTGCCTTTGGACGAGCGCTCTTCATCATCATAGGCCTTGATGGTGATTTGATTTGTAGAATTCACAGCTTTGTCAGAATATCCCAATTGTTTAATGGTGCTCAATGTACAAATGTTTAGGCCTGCTCCTCCATCTATCAGGACTCGCTTTATTTGATGTTTGTGTATGAAGGCTTCAATATGTAATGGTGCATTATGTGGCTGACATACGGAGGCGTCATCGGCTTCTGTGAATGTAAGGGAATGTGGAATGGAAAGGTATCCCACCATGGCTTGAAACTGGTCCACGTTCAGATCAGTAGGAACAACAGTATCTCTCAAGATTTTGTCAAGAATAGCTTTATGAGCGGGGGATATGCGTAGGAGCTCAAGGATGGAGATGAGCGTGGGTGTCTTCCCTAACTGTTCTACAAGGTCATGCTCAGGTTTGGTTGATGAAGAAGCGACATTTTTAGTGGAAGCACCTGGCAAAGTAATCTTACCTCGACGGGTTGTAACATGACATTCAGAGGTAGGTTCGAAAGAAGATCCAACACCTCTTAGGACAATCTTGGGTCTCTGAGGAGGATTCTCAGGATTTTTGTTCTTGATGGTAATAGTAGAGATATGATTGTCCGTCGAGATGTGATTGATAGTTGAGTCATAGTTGTAAGGTGCTCTAGTATAGTTGGCCTGATCATCTGTGACTTGGGCTTTTCCTTTGTCGTGCTTTGGGAATGGTTCCTTAAACATCTCATGTTCTTGATTGGATGAGTGTCCCTCAATCTCAATATCACCTCTATCAATGAGATCTTGCACAATGTTCTTCAGTCGATAGCAATTTCCTGTCTTATGACCCTTGCTCTTATGAAACTCACAATACTCATCATCATTCCACCAATTTGGTTTGACCTTTGGTTCATATGGAGGAAAATCTGGAACTGTGATCACTTTGTTTGCCACAAGCTTTTTGAAGACTGATTCAAGTGGTTCTCCCAATGGGGTGTACTTCCTTCGTGGTCTAGAAGTTGTTTGAGTATTCACTTGATTGTTTGTAGAACTTGATCCTGAAAAGATGAATTTGGGTCGCACTGTATTGGCATCAACAACACCATCATTGACTGTGTTCTTGTTTTTATTCCAAAATCTTGGCTTGTCTTTTCCTTTAAAGTCATCTTTGTTTTCCTTGAATATCTTAATGACTCCTTGTTCAATTAAGACCTTTTCTGTTGCTAAGCCCTTTTCAATAACATCCTTGAAGGTGGACAAACAAGCTTTCCTTAGATCATAGCCAATGTCCTTGTTAACATTTTGTGTGAACATCTCTACCATTTGTTTCTGTGGAATTTCACAAGAGCATCTGCTGGCTAGATTTCTCCATCTTTGTAAAAATGATGCAAAAGATTCTCCCTCTTTTTGCTTGGTGTTGCACAAAGTGGTGACTGAGATATCTGTCTCAATATTGTAGGAGAAATGCTGAATAAATGCCTCTGCTAAGTCACCCCATGACTTAATACCAGGTGGTAGTTGAGAGAACCATTCCATAGCTTGATCGCCTAAGCTTTGCGGGAACAACCTCATCAAATATGTTTCTTCTACTGCTACCTCAATGCAAGCTGTGAAAAATTGTCGTATGTGTGCCTTGGGGTCTCCTTTTCCTCTATACTTGTCAAATTTTGGCGTCACAAAGTGTGCAGGAAATGGAGGCATTGGAATGCTCTTGTCAAATGGATAAGGACATATGTCTCTCATAGTGTATGTTGGTTTTGGTGTACTCATGTCCTCCATTTTCTTTTGTAAATCTCTGATTTGTTGCTCCAAATTATTCTTAGGTGGAGATCGATTTCTTGTAGCATACCCCATGTTTGAGACACCAATTTGAGGAGGAGCTTGTTGCATGTATGGATGATATTGATCATAGACATGTTCATATGGAGGAGGTCTATATTGATGCGGCATATAGGGAGCACTTGGTATAGCTTCATGTTGAGGAACCCCATATCTATTTTGTGTGTGTATACCATATTCTATAGGCATGTCATGTTCTATTGTGTTGCCCCCAAATTTGACATGAGGTTTCCTTGTGTCCAAATTTTGAGCATGCCTTTGAATGTCCACTTGTTTTGATTGATCCATAGCTCGAGCATGTGATTGAGCATATCTATCTGCATAAGGCTTCCATAATGGTCTTCGAAGGTAAGTATCATATGTTTGACCGTGTGTATGTGGGATTTCTGGTTTTTGAAGCAAAGCTGATGGTGATTCAGGTACCATATGCGGTCCTCTATTTCCTCCACTATTAGGTCTCCTTTGATCCATGTTGGAGTGAGTTTGTTGCAAAGGTCTATGTTCCATTATTTGAGACATGTCAAAGTCATGAGGTATTTTAGCTCCACTTTGTGCCATCATGTGTAAGAAGTATTGTCTATCCCTCTTCATTATCTCTTCAACCAATCTATTGAAATGAGGATTCATTATGGATTCTTCTATATCTGCTGATAATATTGAAAAGTTGTCCACATTGTCATTGTGTGTAGCATTTTTGTTTGTAGTGTCTGCATTTTCCACATTTGGAATGTGTCTATAAACATCCATGTCAGGCAATGTAGTGTGCTCAGGATTGAAAAATAAATCATTATCATACTCATAAGAACTCATGTTTGCGGACTCTTGAGCTTCTTTAGCTTTTCTCCTAGATTTTTGAAGACGGGTTTCAACCATGAACTAGGTGTTTGACCAAGATGTGAGAGACTAGATGAAAAATGGAAAGAGTATGGAAGACCAAGAGTTGTATGGAGTGTAAATGAATCTTGAGGTGTACTTGCAAATGTCCAAAGTGTAAGACCAAGTATGTATGTAGTAGAGTAGGTGTGACTTCCAAAAAGATGATAGTTTCTCTTGATGAGGTAAGTTGACCTTGACTCTAAGTAAGACCAAATGAGACCCAAAGGTAAGAAACCTTGATGAGGGACCACTTAGCAAAGTGTAGTTGTATGTAGTATGTTGACAAAGTATGATGAAGACAAGCAAGTGACCTTTTGACTCAAGTTTAGACAAATGTGAATGTAAAATGAGATGTGAAGCAATGATGGACTATGTGAGACCCAAAGACAGGTTGAATGCTAGATGAAACCTGAAGAAACAACCTAGGAAGCTCAAGTATTCCGAAACTGATTTCTTGTGTTTGCTGGACTGTAAAAATTTTCAATTCTGTACACAGACGCCTCTGTATATTTCACAGACGCGATTCCCAGACACAAACATGTCTCTGTTCGACACAGACGCTGCTAAAAATACAGACGCTATTATGCCCTTCACATATGTGCTTAGATGACTCAGACGCGGTTAAAACAGACACAGACGCATTTCTGTAAACTTCGTGCAATTTTTTCAATCTGTGAAGTTGTTTTGTTGTGACCAAATCCGACTGTTTGACTGTTTTTCGTGACAAGAGGACACAATGTTGATGAGGACTCAATGTTTGCAAGTGTTTAGACTCCAAAAGTGTGTTGTTTGATGTAAAATGTTTTGCATACACTTGAAGACACAAAAGACATAATGTTTTGTTGTTTGGTCTTGAAGGTTTTGAATGTTTAACATAAGACAAGCACAATTCTTATGGCTGGCCAAGACAATAGTTGTTGATCCCACATAGGGTTTTACCCCCGAGGCTACGCTATTCAGAGCGGATACTTAGATGCTTGACCTCACTGGCTCCACCCTCCGCACTCACTTCTTGGGTCAGCCAAGCATCAGTCCCCATGAAAACTCCCCATGGCGAACTTTGTATCTCTACTAAGAACCGTATGTGTGTGGGCCGCTACCAGAGGTCCGACCTCCTGCCCCAACAACTAGAAGGATTTGGGCCTCTAAAACAAAATGGTGCTAGTAAGGGCATCCGCTCGTGTGGCCATACATGCGGCACTTTCAGCTCTGTAAATACAGAAGGCTCCCAGCCGGTAGGGGTTACGCCCTACAAATGATCAAATAAATTTGATCAAACGGGTTTATGGGGAGACATAGTGTCGGTATGAACTAATCAACACACGTTATCCATAGTTTTCACCATGAATACATTTGATTATAGTGGTTCGGATGAGGTGGGTTTTCCTTGCTACCACTTGGGTCGTTCTCTTCTCACTAGTAGTCCTAATGACCACACGGGAAGACAGACCCTCTAAAGATTAAACAAAAAGAGCCTATTGCTCAAGACACAAAAGACAATGATTCAATTTTAGTGCACCAATGGAAGTGTTTGCTAGTCTCTGAAAACAAGGCACACAACAAAATTATAAAACCCTAGCCAAGGCCCTGCAACAAAATTTGTTAGTAGTTTGGGTTGTTTCAAATGATCACCCCTTCCTGCAAGCACACAAGTTAGGTAAATTTTAGAAAAACCCAAAAAGACTTTGTGAAAAAGGGGCCTTCAACAAAAACGTTTTTGCTTCCAAAACAAGCTGCACAAACTTGGTTAGCTAGATCTGCAAGGGTTAGTCCAAAAATAAACCAGATCTGAAACCCTAAGTACGAAATCCGAAAAATTGAATCAAAGAAAAAAAATTGAAAATTTCAAAACAGTAAAACACAGACGCTGCTATACCAGACACAGACGCGGTTCTGTGATGCACAGACGCGCTCAGAACACATAGACGCCCTTTCAGGACACAAACGCGATCAAATGTAACACAGACACGTTTCGGAAACGCAGACGCCCCTTTCAGAAACCTGCAAAATAAAATTTGGCAAAAACACAGGCGCGATTCCCGATCCCGCAGACGCTTCTGAAACTCAGAGACGCGATCCGAACGCTCGCAGACGCGAAAATACCTAAAATGCCGTCGAAAAATGTCCGATCTGCAACTTCAAAAATGCAAAATCTGCAACAAAAAGGTTAAATGCAAAGGGACAAGAGTCCCACCGGGCGTGCCAAAATGTTTATGGTGAAAATGGATAACAATAATAACAATATTGAAAGGCTAAATGAATTCAACCACTAAACCCTAGCCTAACAATCAACAATTAATAGAAGAATTAGGCTTAGATAATTAAATAAACAAAATATTTATTTAATTTAAACATGACAATTTTGGGTGTCTACAGAAGCAAATTGTAAGACAAATGGTTGAATATATTAATGCCATACATAGTCTGAATCCCCAGGCTTTGTCACAAATATCACTATCCTTTTATCTGAAATCCCTAGTGAACCTGAAGTTACTAGGTCAAGTTCAAAGGAACCGCATGATAGTTGAATTTTTTTATAAATGGCTTGAGTCTATAGCGCAACAAGGCACATATTATATTGATAATCTAATAAAAGTGTTTGGGGGTTATGTAGCTATAAGGAAGGAGCTTGAATTGGAAGCCTTAGCATGAAAAAAAGAAAAGAATAAATGGGTAGCAGTATTGACACAAATGAATGATGTGCAGAGGTTTGGAGTTATGAAATTTCTTGCTGAGAAGCCTTTGGATGGTTTGGATGATAACGTGTTGTATGCGGCGAAGAAAACATTGAATGGAGGAACTCAATCATTAAACAAGGCCATGAGGAATCCACCAAATTGCTTAAGGAGTTAAAAGAACTCATTAACATAATGCAAAAAGATTTGAAGTGCATTGATATACAATTGTTGAAGGATGATGGACAGATTGTCGAAGATGCAGCGTAGATGATCAAGGCCTTCAAGGAAAGAGTGTGTCTCGTTAAAGAGACGAAATCCCTGACTACTGATGATTTCTCTCGAATAGCGAGGATTGAGTCCATGTTGATAGTTTGCTTTGATCATCTGGAAGCACATAAGAGTAAAGTCTTGTAGGTAAGCAAGGACAAAGAAGTCTGGAAGCACCGCACTATACGTATTGGGCTTCCTCGCTATCAGCTTGTCCTCAACTTCTCGGTGACACATCTGGAGTGGCGAAATATACGTGGCACCTCGATAAAGCAGAATAAGCAAGCAGATTCTTCGATTGCATCAGAATCTTGATCATGTCACTCTGTTCACGACTCTTGGTCAGTTATCTTTTTTTAGTTATGTTAGTTATAGGCAAGACAGTTTCTTTAACTCCTAGATAGAGTTAAAATTTAATTCTAGTTACCTTTCAAAACTATAAGCTTGGAGTCTATTTATGTATCTAAGAAAGTAATTTCAAAGGTCCGAAAAACTTTTAAAATTAGCAGACTTTGTTTCTTTTGGATGTTGTGGATTTTTTAGTGAAGACATTTTATCTATGAATGAAATGATACATTTTCAATAAGGATAGTTTTGTGAAGTAAAATTTATCTGATTGCAAGTCTGTGGGCTTTGCATATAAAGAATTTATCTTTGTGGCATTCATGTGGTGTTGACTAATGAATGTAAAATGCATTTCTTCGCTTTCTGGTTAAAAGTGAAGTTAATGTTTGTGTATGTTTAAAAATTTATTAGATATCTTATGGGAAGTTGCACCCTTATGCAAAGGGTAAACCAATAATCGGTTCACCCAATTGTTGGTTTGATTTTCCTTTTCAAAAAGAGTGTACATGAGTCATTCACCATAAAATCAAGAAAGGGAAAATCTGTTAACCAACATGTTGGAACCATTTCAGGGGTTTTTAGTTTTGGGGAAGCCATGAATTTCACGGTTGGGAGTTGATTTTTAGGAAGAAAGAGAAATACGACATAGCTAAGAGCTTGGGGAAATAATTTTACAACGAGTGGAAACTACCTCTGTGAAGGAGTACTTAGTTGCGGGTTGGCAAAGGAAGGATCTCGAGTCTCCATTTCAAGCTATATTTTGGTCATGATATTTAATCTAAGCCTAATGTGGCTATTTTCTATTATTCTTTACTTCTTGAATTTCAAAGATAGGTATATAACAGACATGGTTCTTTTGACGATATGGAGATGAATTATGTTAGCTGAAAGCTAGAAAAGATTTCATTCACAATGCTAATTAATGTATGGATGTGAATGCTTTCTCAATGCAAATGAGAACATGTTCTCTAGATGTATTTCATAAAATGGTTGTTATAATTGTAACTTAATAAAGAGATACTACCACACAGTTCACTGTGGTGTCCGGTTGTGAATATATCTTCATTTGAAGAAGAATACATTACACCATGTCATATGTTGTATGTCTGTGAGTGTTTCATTAAACAGTAAGAAAAGTATATACATTGAAACCTATAATAAGGTTGAATTTAGTTCTAATTATTAAAATAGTATAAATGTATACTTGAATGCTTATTTGGCTAATGCAGTCTTGTAATTTAGAACGGTGTTAGAACTGCAACGACACCCTTAAATTTCAAAGGTGCTTTATATTCAAAGTTATTCAGAAAGAATATAGTTGAGTTGCTAAGACTAGAATTTAACTCAACCATATAGAAATTAATTAAGTGGGAAATTGCACTTCAGTAGTGTTAGTTGTCTATACAATCTTAAGAATAACTTCCAAAGGATTGAGTTACGACTTGTCTTAATTGGATAAAGGAAAACAGGCTTAAATATTTTTTTGCACTCCTAAATGCAAATTGGCATATTAGGAATTGATTAAGAGCATTTAATAATTGTAGCAGTGGCAAGAACAATTACAAATGCAAAATACAAAATATTGAATGTACAGGAGAGTTGGTATCTCTAAAGCCTGTCATTCCTTTATCAAACTAAATAAGAGTATTTTAGTTCAAGTTGGAATAGTGTAAATAGAAATAAACTAATACATCTAATCATATTATGGTCCTAAATCTCAGGAAGAGATCGGATAACCACCATTATATTCAATTAAAACCAATTTTGGATAATTTGATTGTTGTTATTTAATTTAGTGTGTTAAGAAATGACAAGCAAGAGTAGTATTTTAGTACTCATTAATGTCATTGGGTATAATAAATACTACAGGTGCACTTAGACATTTAGTAAACTTACCGTAGTGCGAAAATATTTGATAGACAAGGGAGCTTATAGTGCTTCTTAATGTAGATAGTCATATGTAAAGAAATACATAGCTTCGTTGCTTCCTAAAGCAGTTTGGCATTCATACAAAAATACATAGTTTCATTGGATGGCACAACAACAGTAAGAATGCTCGTAATACATAAAAAAAACACAGAAGCTGATGCTGATGAGGGAGATAGCAGCCTCTTGTTTGTCTCATTTTTCCTCACTAAGGTAATTTAATCAGTTTAAACCATGCTACAATAAAAATAGAAGCGGACAATTTACATCTAAAATAAACTAAGGACTTTAACCTCAGGATGAGGTAGAGTACCGATCGATACAATCAACTATGCCAAACTATGGAGAACTAGTTTGTCTTGATATTTAATGTAATATTCATGTGTGGAAAATGACATCGTATATTAATCAGTGTAGCTTAATGGAAAATACCAAATAATAAAGGCCAAGTATGGGATACTTCTCATGTGTAAATAACATTGAGACTGAGTGAAATGTGAACTATTCAACTATTGTACTTCAAGACTGGTAAATTTTGTACAACATGTTGGTTCATTAAAAGAGGGACAATGAATTTTGCATATTCATTAAGCTTAGATTCATTCTTGTACTTGTGAGAGAGCAGGTTGCTAGCTCAAGGGCACAAGTATGAAATTCAAATTAAATTAATCTAGGATTTTGTCAAAGAAAGGTTACATTATAATAGTATAAGTCATCTCGAGTTTCATAGAGCAAATCTTTCTCAGTAAAACATTTGTTAGATTTGGTTCATACAGACCTCTGTAGACCAATAAGGACTAGAAGTATTCAAGGTGATCGATATTTTATGATCTGCATTGATGATTGCTCAAGAATGATGTGGGTCACATTGTTGAAGGACAAAATAGAAGCCTTTAGCAAGTTTAAGGCATTCATGGCCTTAGCTAAAAAGGAAAGTGGGAAGAAGATAAAGTGCTTAAGAACTAATCGAGGTGGTGAATTTACTTTGAAGACAATGGAATTAAGAGGCAACTTTCTGCACCTAGGACACCACACCAGAATGGTATTGCAGAGAGGAACAACCGGTCAGTTGTTGAAGCTTACAGAACTATGCTAATACAAGGTGTAGTTAAAACTTTGTGGAGAGAAGCTATCAGCACAACTGTCTATACTATGAACCGGATATTGGTTAAAAGAGGTAAGGATAAAAATCGTTATGAATACTGGTATGGTAGATCACCTAATGTCAGTTACTTTAAGGTTTTTGGCAGTAAATGTTATATCAAGAGAGGTGACTATGTTGATAAGTTTGATGCTAAGAGTGATGAAGGCATATTTCATGGTTACTCCACCAAGAGAAAAGCCTATAAATGTTACAACAACTAGACAAAGAGAATCATTGAAAGTGTTGATGTCCAAGTGGATTAGTGTCCTAAAGTTTCAAGAGAAACCAATGAGGAGAAGAAGGAAGATGAACCTTACATTTTGATTTTGGAATCAGAATCGATGAAACCAAAAGTTGGTGAAATGAATGTTGTTGTAGTACTAGTTCAACCAGAATAGGTATATTCTGCAGAAGATGAAGATAGTGAGGAAGAAGAACTTGAAGATAATGATCATGTTATTCCGAGGTATGTGAGACTCAATCATAATCCTGACCATATTATTGGAGATAAAGATGTTGGTGTGTAAACCAGAAGAAGAATAAGAGAGAATTCTTGTATGATCTCCACTATCAAGCCTCGAACAGGAAAGGAAGCCTTTGGAGATGATCACTGGATCAAGGCTATGGAAGAGGAGCTTGACCAAATTGAGAAGAAAAATACATGGACCCTAGTACCCAGACCGGTGAACAAAAATGTAATTGGTACTAAATGGGTATTCAAGAATAAACTGAATGAAGATGGAGTAGTAGTCAGAAACAAAGCCAGATTGGTATGCAAAGGTTATGCACGGGAAGAAGGAGAAGACTATGGCGAGATATTTTCACTATGCTCTGATTAAGAGTTGAACTCAAGAACTCCCACTTACTAAACGGGTGCTCTAACCAATTGAGCTATCAGAGCTTGAGAGCTTACTAGATCGGAAGGTGTTATGACTCTACTTGCATTTGAAGCATACAGGGGATTCAAAGTATATGATATGGATGTGAAGTCAACATTTCTAAATAGAATACTAGAAGAGGAAGTCTACATTGAGCATCCAGATGGTTATGCTTTGACAGATGCAAAGGATATGGTGTGTAGACTACACAAGGCACTACATGGTTTGAAGCAAGCACCAAGAACATGGTATGAAATACTACATTCACACTTGGTGAAGATAGGTTTCCAGAGAACCAGTGAAGACAACAATATATATCTCAAGACTAAAGGAGATAAGATACTAGTTAGTGAAGTGTTTGTGGATGATATCATTTTTGGAGGCAATGATGACATGAGTGATGACTTTGCGAATGAGATAAAAAGTGAATTTGAGATGTCTCTAGTTAGAGAGATAAAATTCTTCATAGGTTTACAAATTCAACAGATGAAGAATGGTATTTTTATCACACAGTTGAAATATGTGAAAGAGGTATTGAAGAAATTTGGAATGGGAGACTGTAAACCAGTTGGGACACCAATGGTTATAGGTTGTAAACTATCCAAGGAGGATGATTTCGCATCTATAGATGAAAAGGAGTACAGGTCAATGATAGGGAAACTGCATTATGTTGTTTACAACAGACCAGATATTGCTCATGCAGTTGGAGTAGTTGCAAGATTTCAGAAGAACACGAAGGAAAAACACACAGTAGCTACTAAAAGGATATTCATATATTTGAAAGGTACTATTGATTATGGATTATGGTATCCATATGCAGGTAACTTTGATTTGAAAGTCTATACAGATGTAGACTCGGCAAGAAATGTTGATGACAGGAAGAGCACAACCGGAGGTGCATTCTTTCTTGGAGGAAGGCTTGTATCTTGGAGCAACAAGAAGAAAAGTTGTATATGACAGTCTACTACTAAAGTTGAATATGTTGTAGCATATATGAATTGTACCCAGGAAATTTGGATGAAACACATTCTAGAAGGATTCAAGTTGAAGATCACATAACTGGTAAAGATTTTATGTGATAACACCAATGCAATAAATATTTCAAAGAACCCGGTGTTGCATGCTAGAACCAAGCATATTGAGCTAAAATATTATTTCTCGAGGGAGAAAGTGCAGAGTAAAGATGTGTTACTGGAGCATGTATCTACTAAGGAACAACTAGCGGATATCTTTACTAAACCTCTACCTAAGACTACTTTTGAGTATCTTAGAGGTCAGATAGGGGTTGTGCCCCTACATGAGGTTAATTGAGAAGATGTGGAAGACATCAGTCTCGGAGCTAATTGAAGGATCTTGAAGCAGGATTGGTGTAGAGTGGAGCTACTCCACAGGCGGAGCAACTTGATGCAGAACAGTGAAGTATGATACTGAATATTTTACTTTCACTTTGTCATTATTGTTAAAAGGGGAGAAGATTGTATGATTGATAGGGAGAAGAACTACAGACAGTTACTAGTTGAAGACATGGAGACTCGGTTGAAGAGAGTACATGGAAAAATGTAAACCAAGATTCCTATACCTATGTATGTGTATTACTCTTAATCATCACAATCAAAGGGTATTGATATTTGTATTGCCATCAATGCCAAAGGGGGATATTGTTGGCATTTGCATGAAGATTGCATTGATGAACTATTGTGTTGTCATTGATGTCAATTATAACCGGTAATGAAGGTAATAGAGTTGTATTACAACCGATAGTTGAGCTAGTGAAGGAAACCGATATTACTATTGAAGTAGTGAGATCAACTGGTAACCCTACCAGTTGATATGCCAAACCCTAACCGATGGAGCTTGGTGAATCGATTGTGTTGATCTATGATCAAATGGTGATCAAAGATGATTATGCCACGTATGCACGATGCACGTGATAAGTTTCAAAGTGGTTTTGGCATGTAGAGATAACTGTTTTATCTTGGGAATGAGCAAGTGTATTGCATGAAGAGGAAACCGCATGATGAGTTATAGGATTCGATGAAGCGGTGATCAAGGAGCGGTCAAGGTTGTCTTGTACAATGTGCAATGATTGTTATGTAATCCAACGGTCATGTTTGAACTGATTTGTTTTGTAATCTCCATGAGATCTCAGGTTTGTGATGTGTTACCGACCTATTGTTTTGCTTATAAGGTCGATGAGTTGTTTTGTTGTAGTGTTGGAAATTTTGGTTAAGTGTCAGTATGATTAATTGTCGAACCAGAAGGAGTATCTGCAATATGTTTGAAGGCAGATAGGAGCATGAAAAGGACCTGATCAAGTAGAGTAGTGCTATATACCAAATCAACAAAACCCTGTTGTTCTCTAACAATTACAACAGTTAAATCCCTTAACCGGGTAAGCTTTAATAGGCTTAGTGCTATCTAAATCCTCTAACTAGGTGATCCATTAGCTTGCATTTCAAATCCTCTATCGAGGTTACTCTTAACAGGGTATTGCTTTTAACAGGGCATTGTAGTCAATCCCTTAACCGGGTGGTCCCTAATAGGATCTGTTCCTAATAGGACATTTTTGTAAAGCTTCTAATAAGGCTTGGCTCCTAACAGGGTAAACTTCATAAGAGTTCAGAATACTTGTGGGTGTAGACGTCTAAAAATGGTCAACGCTTGTGGAGTCATACTTTAACATTTGCGCATTGCCTTATTTTAGGGTTCTTGCGTTGCATTAACATTTCTTCTATGTTGCGCACTTGGTCTTTATCATTTGCGAGCATCGAGTCCTTCTTCTGCATTCCTCATTTTTCTCACTTTTGAATTAGGTCTTGTCGATAGCAATCTTCAGTCATGATTTTGGTCGATCTTATCCTATCGCATCATAGTGCGTACTCATTTATCATCATTTTGGACATCGTCAATCCTAATCAATGATAGAATTAGGGTTTTTTCCTCTTGTCAATCTCGTCATTTTGCGATCGATTTGTCATCGATCCTCATCCTTGTCAATCTTGTCATTTTGCGATCGATTCGTCATCGATCCTTGTCATGGTCAATCTTGTCATTTTGCGATCGATTTGTCATCGATCGTTGTCCTTTTCAATCATGTCAATTTGGATCGATTAGTCATTGTTCCTCGTCAATTGGCGCCTATCAATTTGATCTCCTTGTTAATCTTGGTCAATTTGTCATTGATTTTTGTCAACCAATCTCAATCATTTATCAACATTGGTCCTTTGCCAATCAAAATCATGATCGAATCGACATTAATTTCTTGTTGTCTTGACCTAATTCCTTGTCCTCTTATTTTTAGGGTTTTATGATTTGATCATTAAATCCTTTTCTTCTTCTTGGTGGGTTAAATAAATCTATTTATTTAGTCCTAGGTCTTTTCATGAATTAATTAATGGATGAAAACCTATTAATTAATTCACTTAATTTCTATTTCATCTTTTTCCTCAATTTTCCAATTTACTAATTTCTCCTAATTCCTAATTTCTATTTCTCCTATTTTCTTCAATTTTCTCTAAATTTTCCCCTAATTTTCTCCTATGTTTGTGCTTCCATTTGTTGCAATCATGGAGGCTATTTTCTCTCTCCCTTTTGTCATGGGAATGGCATTTTAATCTTGTCATAATTTGTCATAATTGTTGTCAATCAATCAATTTTGCATAGAAAATGTCAATTTTGTCATAATTTGTCATATTTGTCATTCTTGATTTGAAATTTCCTTTCAAATCTCTTCATGATAATCTTGTCATCTCTCCAATTTGTCTATAAATTGGATGATTTTCTTCAATCAAAGGAATTAATCACATTTTCAGAATCAATCACATTTTCAATCAATCAACCACGCTTCTAGTATCCTTATGCTACAATTTTCATCTTGTCAATCTTGCTTGCTTTCATACTTGCATTTTGCACTTGTAGGTGAGAACCACAAACAAAGTAATTTGAAGGAGAAAGAAGGACAATGGAGGAACAATGAAGGAGATACATGCTTTGGTTTGCATTTTATTTTAGTATTTCATCTTCATGCCTTTATTGATTGTATTAGGATTTTTTATCATTGCAATCTAGTTATTTGTGGTTGAGCTAATTTAATATTGCTTTGATGCATTCCATTTTCCTAGTTACATTTTCTGGTGAATCCGACGTGAACTAACCCCTTAACCATGTTTTTGAGTGCTTTTGAGCTGATTTGCAGGTGAAAAACTCAAGAAACAGGGCGACTCAGAGCTTTTTGGACACTTCTGCGCTTGTGTTGAGGCATTCTGCGCCTGTGTCAAGGCATTCTGCGCTTGTGTTGATGAGATTTGCGCCTGTGTTGATGCATTCTGCGCCTATGTTGATACATTTTGCGCCTGTGTTGAGACATTCTGCGCCTGTGTAAGGCCAGAAACAGAGGTAAAATCAGTTTCTTTTACTTGCAAATTAATTTATTTCATTTTGTTTATTGCATTCTAGTTTTTCTTTGGTACTAATTCTATGTGCAGCATCTTGGCATTACATGTGACCAAGACTAAAAAAATACAGCTACTAACAAATCTTATGCAGGACACGGTCAAAGACTTTCACTAAAACATCTTGCTTGCAATTTTTAGAGTAGTTGCACATGTCATTTCTTAAAGGTTAATGAACACCATGCATGCTTTGTTTGTTTTTAATTTGATTGCATGTTTTAACCCTTAGAATTGGGCCTGCGTCCCGATTTGCCTGGCACTTCGCACGGGCATTGGTGAGAGGGAACGACCCTAAGTGGTGACGGGCTAAAGCCAAGCTCTTCCAAACCACTCTAAATAACTGTGGATGCAATGAAAGTTGTATGCAACGGGTGCTGGAATAGTATTGCGATGATTTATTAGCTGGATCAATACCCACCCGAACACATGCCTTTACTAGAATCTCTTGTTTTTTAGATGCCAAAATCCTTCTATCTGTTGGCTCAGGCGTTGTGATACGTGCATGCCGAAGACACCTCTCATGTACTCCTCAGTTAGAGTAGCAAGTTCTTGGGAAGTGATGCCCCTTGAACTCGAAGCTTGGTATGCCCGAGAAGTGAGTGCACTGTAAGGGGGAGCCAGTGCTACCAAGTGTCTAGCTATCTAGCTGAGTGTTGTATTTTATGGTTAGAGGATTCAACAGATATTGCCCTTGCCAGCCATAGGATTTGTTGTGAATGTGCTTGATTATCTTGAGTCAAAGTCAAACAAACATTTTTGTCTTCTGTGATTGTCAAAAGTTAAATCAAAAACAAACTTTCAAAAGTGCTCATAATCAACTTGGGTTTTCAAAATCAACAACCTTCAATTCAAAACAAAATCCAAACAAAAGTCCAAATTTGTCCAAGTATTCATCCAACATTTGAACATGGCTTGTCAAAACATTGAATATCCTTATTTCAAAATTCATGTCACTTTAGGCTAGGTCTTGCATAGTCCCACTTAGATCCTAGGACATATTGTCATCTCCCTTCATTTTAGTCCTTTTCATTGCAAGCGTCCTCATTTTGCACTTAGGTTCAAAATCATTTCCCTAAGTTTGCATTTCATTGTCATATCCAAGCTAGATTTCCATTTAGGTGGCATTCGTGCATTATCCTTGTCATGCTAAAATTAGGTCTTGCCTAGGTTGCATTTTGCATATTCCAAGTCATTGGTCTTTGCATATCCTTATCATTGTATTGTCATCTTGTCCTGGCTTCATCTTATCATATCACATCCTTAGATAATTTTCATGTCATATCCTAAGTCATTGTCATAATCATTTGCCTTCTTGCATTTGGTCTCAAAAATTTGGTTTGTCAAACTTGAAAAATCAAAACTTTGGATGATACCCTAAGTTGTTGTTAGGGAGTCTTGACCTTGTCTAAAATTTGTCCTTTCATTAATATCATTTTTGTCAAACCTAGCTTAGTATCCAACCATATAGGTGAGACATTGTCCATTTGTCCTATTGTCATTTGGTCCTTTGTCCTTTAAGGTCTCAACTTCATTTCAATTTCCCAAGGTTGTGTCTTTAGCTTTGCTTTTCAAAAGTTTGTCTCCAAAAATTCAAAAGGTACAAAAACATTAAGTTGCATTATCATCCTTTTAGGTTGCATTTGTCAATCCCATTAGTTGCATTGCATGGTGACATGTTTGTTGAAATGAGGTCCCAACCTTCTTACGAAGCCATGTCATCGCAATTGAGAAATCAATCATGTCAATCCAATCTCTACATGTCTCAGAACTTGGATCAAACTTATTATGATGATGTAAATGTCCAAATACAAAAACTAGAGGAGAAACTAGCTTAAGAAAAGGAGATTTTGGAACAAAAAGTGAAAAACATTGAGAAGAATAGATCACAAATGTCCAAAATGTTTAAAAAATTTCCAAGTCAAAATCCAAATAGTGAGCCAATTGATGTAAGATCTCTTATTGAACAATCAAACATACCAGAATTCCTCTCACAAATAGAGATGATGAAACAATTTCAAGAAAAGAGACAACAACATTATGTGCCTTCACAACAAGAACAAGAAGGTGTTTACTATCAATCAGATTTTCAACCATCACAACCAATTGTTCAACAGTTCCAACATTTCCAACAGACACAACCAATGGTCCAACATATACAACCAACACAACCAACACAACCAATGGTCCAATTTCAACAATATGTCCAACCAACTGTTAATTATCGACAACAAACTTAGTATCAACAACTACAATCACAAATTCAAAAACAAAACTTGCAACATGCACCAAGCCAAATTTTGAACATGTCAAACCAATTTGATCAACATCGAGTTCGAAATCAAAACATGACATCAGACCAGAACCAACTCCTTTCCAAACAAGTTCAAATTCCAGATACAACTATGTCAAAACCTTGAAAGAAAGGTGGCCTTATTGCAAGGATCTTAAGGAAATTACCAAGTGAGTTCTTTGAGGAAGATCAAGATAATACACATATGTCTAGCAATGCCTCATCCCCCCACAAACAAATTGACTCTCCAATGGCATCTATCCCTACACCTTTAGAAGTTTCACAAGAACCTTTCATATTGTCCTCATCAAACAATACACCCTGGGATGAAATTATCCAAGGGCTATCCATAATTGATTGCCAAGATAATCCAATTCATGATGCACATCCTTGTCATGTTTCAGAAATACAAGACCCAATGCCACCATGCACTTTATTGCCATTACCTATTTTAGAGGACCCCATTCGAAGTCCCTCTTCCTCACGTTCAAGCATTGATTCCTTGCCAAAATCCATCAAAAATGTTCAAAGTGCATTTCCTTCATCCCAAAACATTGAGCCCTTGTCAGAATCCTCCATGCATATCCAAAGTCCAACCCCATGTCAAGAGGATAATTTAGAGCATGAAGAAACGTGTCTTAAAATAGATCAAGATCAAGATTCTGAAACCTTATCATCCCATCCAATTGTTGACCAGGACCCCATGTTCCCAGACACTCACGATGATTCCCCTATTCTTGTCTATCCTATCCAAAGTCCTATTGACACTCCATTCCCCGAGCAAGATCAAGATATCCCAGTCCATCCAATCCCAAACGATCCCCTTACATTTCATGAAAAAAATGTCCTTTCAAATCCCATTGACATTCCACTTCCTAAGAAAGATCAAGATATCCTTTCCATCCTTTATGATGATCCCATTAAAAGTCAAGAGCAAAGCACCTTTAAAGAGGATTCCAATGATCTTCCTCCTTGTTAAGATCAAATTATTCCTTTGAATCCTCCACAAGATCCTTTTTTTCCTCCATCTCCTTGTCTTAATCCTCCATATACACTCCAAGATCGCATTTCTTTTGATGATCCCATTATTTCTCCCATTCCATCTCTTGAAGAGCCTGTCATTGAACCATGTCCACTACACAATCCTAGTCCCCCTCATGATCCTAATCCCCCTCATGATTCTAACGTGTCAGTGCAAGATGTTCATGAACCCTCGACATGCATAATGGGTTCTCCCACTTTGGTGCAATCCGATCCACTTCAAGATCTCATTATTTCTCTCATATCATATCCACCTCATAATGGACTCACGTCTTCGTCCCAAAGAAAAGAGTATCCTACAAGTCAAGCTATTCATAAAGGAAAAGGAGTAGATCTCCATAAGCAAGAATCCCTTCATGTTAAAGAAAATATTAAGGGTCATGGCCTCAGTGAAATTCCTCAAGACATGGGTACCCCTACTAAATCCAACATCCGTTCAAAATCCAAACATATCCCTTCCCCATCATACTTTCCATCCATCTTAGGTCCTTATATCCCTTTGCCCTCTATGCAAGGTCAGCAAAGGCACAAATCCTTGAGTAAACTTCATCCATCCAAAAGAACTCCATTTCATTCATATCCATCCATGCATTCCTTTCCCCCTCCAAGCAATTTGGACGTCAAGCATAAAAGTCATAAGTCTAAAAATCCACATGTATTCAAGGATCAACATGTCCAATCTAATCAACATGTCAAAGCAAAGAAAATATGATCCAAAAAGAAAAGGAAAAATCCAAAAGGTCACAAAGGCCCATTGGTAAAAAACAAAAGTCAAAATCTATATGGGTTCCTAAATCCCTTGTGCAAGCAATGCACTCCAAGGAACCACAAAAGCATGAAAAATCAAAAACCATTTGGATCCCTAAGCAACTCCTTGAAGCATAAAAGCCTAAAGAAACATCCAACTTGGCATTCAAAGTTGCTATTCCTCCATCCAACCCTCTCAAATTTGTTCCTCCATCACCTTCTTCATCCATTTTGGGCCCTTATGTCCCAAAATCCCAAGCTATTCCTCCATCCAAATCTCACAATCTGAGATCCATTTTTCCTCCATCAATCCACCACCCGTCAAGGTGTGTGCTAATGTTGATCTTGCCTTCATTTCCATCTACTGAAGCCCAATTCTTCCAATACTCTATCTATTATCCAATGCATATTTTCCATCCTTCGATCCCTTTGATCCCATCCTTTGCATAAATCCTTGCCTTAGTTTCATCTTATTTTCCATGTCCTTATCCTACCAATGTCTTTGAGCATACTTATAAAGGTCATGGTTCATTTTTTTTCAAAGCTACTATCCAAACAAAAATATGTTTAAGTCCTTCTTCCATCCCCTATCATGTGTCCATCTTCTATTGAAAAAGTCAAAATACAAAAAAAAAAAAGTGAGCAAAAAAAAGAGAAAAAAAGAAAAAAAACGTAACGCAAAAAATAATTCATCCACTAGTGAAAACCTGACAAACAGGCGCCTTGGGCAAGTACCATGATGAAAACCTAGCAAACAGGCGTCATGCGTAATCTATGAACTTCTTGCACACCACACTTGGGGGCAGGTTTCCTCCTTCGTATCCTATTGCCCTTCATTATCCTATCATACCATGTCACTACCCTTCATATCCTATTGTCCCTCATGTCTAGTTTCCCTTTCCACCTTTGATCTTGACAAGGCTGAGGATCATCATGAGCATCGTGCATCTTGTTTGCAGCTTTTAATACATCATAGCTCTTGGTCTTTATTCATTTGCTTATTACAACCTTTCATCCATATTCCCTGGCTTATTGCAACTTTCTGCCACTATCCCTTAGCCTACCCCAACCTTCAGTCCATGTCCCTTATCCATTATTGGTCTTGCTTATCCTATCCATATCTTATCACTATCCATACACTCTTTTTCATTCCTTGATCTTGATCTAGCATAAGGACGCAAAATTTAAACATGGTTTCAAAAACCTCTTGACATGTCCCTCATGCCATGTCACTGCTTTACATTGTCATATCCAGTCTCTTGTCCCATCACGCAATAGCCCTTGAAAATTGCATCCGTATTGTCTCCATGATAAAAGGCCTTTGTCTTCCCTCTATCCACCATCATTTCAGAAAGCCTATTTATTCACCTGTCATATTCCTTGCCTTGCTAGACATTGGGGGCAAAAATCAAAATCCAAAAAAATCAAATAATGTCCTGAAAAAATCCCTAAAAATAAAAAAAATCATGAAAACATTCAAAAACATCAAAAAAATCATGTGTTCATTTTCAGCTAAAATGTCCTGAAAAAATCCCTAAAAATCATATAATGTCCTGAAAAAATCCCTAAAAATTGAATAATGTCCTGAAAAAATCCCTAAAAAAGTCAAATAAAGTCCTGAAAAACGAACAAAAAATTTTCAAAACATCAAAATCCAAAAACAATTCCTTTGGTATTTTGCATTTTGTCAATAAATGGTCCCCTTTGTGCATAGACAGATCGCTGAGCATACATCCAACGACAATCAATCAAACATTGTGCTTTAATGAAATCATGCATTAATAGATGAACTTTTCAATCAAACTAGACATTCAAATTGATCAAAATTGTCATGTCAATCAATCAACATCAATATCATTTGTCCTTGCCACTATTATCATGGGTCTTATACAGGGTGTGGTATACTCAAAACCAGACTGTGTCCTGGTACCGCATTCCCTGAAACCAGACAGCATGATCATTCTTGTTTTCCACCTTTGATAATGGCGATTAGACTGTTTGTTTGACTTGGTCGAATTTGTGTGTCTTATCTTTTTACTAATTTATCTTTGGCTTTGATCATGTTCCCATGTTGCTCGATGATGTCACTAAGTGATTTAGAGTGACCGGGATGGTTCATGGTCCCTTTCCTTGTTTGTTGTTTGTGGAATGTTTGTCACAAATTGGGGCAACTATATCATTGGGTGTCTATGATAAGTACGTTCACTTTGTGAGCGCCGCACATACCTCAACCCTTGATGTATGCACCCTAGGATTTTTCACTCATTCCTTGTGTGCGATGTGTCTGTCTTTTGCAAAAGAGGTTGCGTTCCAGCTCTGGCCTTCAATGCCATGATGCTCTGCATCTGCTTTTCTACAATAAATAAAGGTTCTCACCTACTTATGTGCATTTGCGAAAGCAAGTTTTCCTTCATCTCTAACTGTCCTCTATCTAATTTCTTCTTACTAACATTTCTTCCGTCAGTCTTGGCTTGTCCTTTGTGCATCCGACCTTCGATTTTTGATCCGTTCGAACCTATCATCTTCTGTCATTCTTATCGATCACTTGGCCTCTTTTCTGGATTTTTCTGGCCAATTCCTCGAGGGGGCATGCATATGTCATTGTTATTGTCTGGGGCATTTTCATTATTGTTCTTTGAAACAATGCTTAGAATCGCATTGTCTCAAAGAGGGGCAAAATGTAGATGTCTAAAAATGGTCAACGCTTGTGGAGTCATACTTTAACATTTGCGCATTGCCTTATTTTAGGGTTCTTGCGTTGCATTAACATTTCTTCTATGTTGCGCACTTGGTCTTTATCATTTGCGAGCATCGAGTCCTCCTTCTACATTCCTCATTTTTCTCTCTTTTGAATTAGGTCTTGTCGATAGAAATCTTCAGTCATGATTTTGGTCAATCTTATCCTATCGCATCATGGTGTGTACTCATTTATCATCATTTTGGACATCGTCAATCCTAATTGATGATAGAATTAGGGTTTTGTCCTCTTGTCAATCTCGTCATTTTGCAATCGATTTGTCATCGATCCTCGTCCTTGTCAATCTTGTCATTTTGCGATCGATTCGTCGTCGATCCTTGTCCTGGTCAATCTTGTCATTTTGTGATCGATTTGTCATCGATCGTTGTCCTTTTCAATCATGTCAATTTGGATCGATTAGTCATTGTTCCTCGTCAATTGGCACCTATCAATTTGATCTCCTTGTCAATCTTGGTCAATTTGTCATTGATTTTTGTCAACCAATCTCAATCATTTATCAACATTGGTCCTTTGCCAATCAAAATCATGATCGAATCGACATTATTGTCTTGACCTAATTCCTTGTCCTCTTATTTTTAGGGTTTTATGATTTGATCATTAAATCCTTTTCTTCTTCTTGGTGGGTTAAATAAATCTATTTATTTAGTCCTAGGTCTTTTCATGAATTAATTAATGGATGAAAACCTATTAATTAATTCACTTAATTTCTATTTCATCTTTTTCCTCAATTTTCCAATTTACTAATTTCTCCTAATTCCTAATTTCTATTTCTCCTATTTTCTTCAATTTTTTCTAATTTTTCCCCTAATTTTCTCCTATGTTTGTGCTTCCATTTGTTGCAATCATGGAGGCTATTTTCTCTCTTCCCTTTTGTCATGGGAAAGGCATTTTAATCTTGTCATAATTTGTCATAATTGTTGTCAATCAATCAATTTTGCATAGAAAATGTCAATTTTGTCATAATTTGTCATATTTGTCATTCTTGATTTGAAATTTCCTTTCAAATCTCTTCATGCTAATCTTGTCATCTCTCCAATTTGTCTATAAATTGGATGATTTTCTTCAATCAAAGGAATCAATCACATTTTCAATCAATCAACCACGCTTCTAGTATCCTTATGCTACAATTTTCATCTTGTCAATCTTGCTTGCTTTCATACTTGCATTTTGCACTTGTAGGTGAGATCCACAAACAAAGTAATTCGAAGGAGAAAGAAGGACAATGGAGGAACAATGAAGGAGATACATGCTTTGGTTTGCATTTTATTTTAGTATTTCATCTTCATGCCTTTATTGATTGTATTAGGATTTTTTATCATTGCAATCTAGTTTTTTGTGGTTGAGTTAATTTAATATTGCTTTGATGCATTCCATTTTCCTAGTTACAGTTGGTATTCATCCCCATCGTAGTTTTTCCCATTTGGGTTTCCACGTTAAAAATCATTGTGTCAAGTGGTGAATGGTTTTTGTGGTTATGTTTTGGTATGGTTAATCTAATTAGATGTGTTAAGATGACCAATAGTAATATGAAATGTGCTTTTACTAATGTTAGTAAAGTGGTTTGATATTTTGGTTAAATGGTTTGAGAGTTTCAGATCTGTTATACTGTTATTTTGGTATGCTAGTCAATCGGTTAACTTGATAGTGCTATTGTAGTTTGTAGTTCAGTGTTTGAACCAGTTAGTTCAGAGATTGATTTATGAGATGGGTTTTGAGTTTGGTGAAAGTTTAGTTGGTTATTATATCTACTAATTCACCCCCCCCCTTCCCTCTCGGTAGTTGTCTGGATCCTTATTGATTCATCATATCATCAGTTTGTTGACCAATATGGGAAACTTGGGTCCAAACATATATGACAACCAATGAGCCTCATAGAGTCAAAATTCAATTAGCATAGAGATAGACATGATAACTTGAACACCTTTGGGAAATTAATTTTACCTGGTAGGGTTATGAACAATAACTTCATGAATTCACGTGATTTCAATTAAATTAAAATTTGTTACACCTTCAGCTAAGAGATGTTACTTTTGTAAGCGTCAACCTGTTTGTTAATCCAGATACACAACCCAGTTAGAGGTCATGCGAGTTAGGGGAAGCCTATGGTGCATGACCGATTAGGGATTTGTGTAGGATTATCCACCAGATCAGATGGCATGAGTTAGAATTTTTGTTACCTCCCTGCGAAGGGTCAAGCCAATCCAATCGGATATGGCACAGGGGACTAGTAAGTCCATGGTTGGGTGGAAAAGCACCCTAATGATACTTTCCCTCCTCATTGGTCTGTTGTTAAAGTTATGAAAGTTCAGAATATTGGCATCTGGAAAAATGTATATTCTAAACCTCTCTTTTCATTTAGTTTGAAATTTTAAAGTTTTCATTTGTATGTACTATTTTGCCTATAGCGTAGATCTTTGTTCAATACAATTTTCAGTTCAATGTTGTTAACGAAAAAAAAAAGGTTCCAAGTTTTCCTTTCTTTTCAGCTACAAAGATGTAAATGTTGTTATTTCAAATTTGCATAGGTTGTTGCATGTAACAAAAAGGAGTTTTGGCTAAGTGATCAATCAAGGCTTGGCCTTTAAATGCTTTTTGAGAGGTAAATTTTAAGGTGAAATTTTGTTAATAACATAACTCAATTAGCAAGATGTCATGAAAATTATATTTTAGAGAAAAAGATGTTTCAAGAGTCAAATTTGATGATGACATGCATTTTAGCATTAAGGAGACAATGTCTCAACTTTTGTGTTGTGAATACAATACCAAGACATTGTCTCTCAGTTGCAATATATCAAACCTTGTAATCGAGTAAAGTGTGGCTTATATAATACACAACACGTTCTTTACCATCATCATCATGTTGTGCTAATAAAGCTACAAGGACATTAGATTAAGCATCAATGTAAAGTAGAAAAGGACGGTTATAAAATGTTGGTTGTAAGATAGGAGGATTTGCAAAGTAACCTATTGAATATTCAAAGGATTTTTCATAATACAGACTCCATTCAAAAGTACTATCCTTTTCAAGCAAGTAAGTGAAAGGAAAGGTTCAATCTACAAGTTGTGGAACAAATCTACGAATGGCCTAGATCTTTCCTTATAGTCTTAACAAAGTTGAGAAATATTTCTAAGAGGTGGCATGTCAACTATAGAATCATTTTTTTTTGTATTTACTTCATTGTCATGATGCAAACTAATGAATCCTAATATTTTTCCACTATGAACACCAATAACACATTTTCAAGGATTCAAGTGCATGTTATATTTATGAGTGTGGTCAAAGATTTGATGAAGTATTTTGACACGATCCTAGAGAAAAATAGGTTTGACCAAGATATCTTCAACATAGTCCTCTAATATTTCATACATATAATCATGAAAGATAAGAGTCATAGCACATTGGTATGTTGCACCAATATTCTTTAAGCCAAAAGGCATGAAAACCCAACAAAATATTCCCATTATGTTATAAAAGTTGTTTTATATTGATCATGGGGATTAATAAAGATTTGATTGCATCCAAAGAAGTCATCTATAAAGGACAACAGGGCATGACCTGTAGTGGGATCAATAATTATATCAATGTTTGGGAGGGGACAAACATCTTTTAAGGAATATTTGATAACATCTCTAAAGTTAATGCACATTTGAATATGACTGTTTGGTTTAGCAACAACAACTATGTTTGAGATCCAAGGAGAATAGCCAATGGGGTGAATAAAGTCAGCTTCTAGGACCTTCTCAATCTCATCCTTAACCAACAATGCAATCTTGGGGTTCATTTTTTGAATATTCTGTTTAACAAGCTTGGCATCAAGATCCACCACGATATTATGAGTCACAATTTGATGGTTAGTGTTAGGTTTCTCTAAATAGTTCCAAGAAAAGAGCTCACCACATATTGAACCTAAATCAAATATATCCAATTCATATAAAAGAGGAGAATATTTGTATTGTTTGTCAACATCGAAGCATTTTCCAATTTTAATCACCTTTTTAGGATTATTTGGATCCATCAAGACATTATTAGTATTTTTTATAAGAAGAATATTACATCTAGGAACATCCAACAAATGGGAGATTTGTCGAGTCATTTCCAAGGTATCATTTGATAATTCAACTTTTCTCCCAAAGTATGCTTCAACATTTAAACAATAGGGAAATCCATGATTATGACGATATTGAGGGAGGTTATTGTAAGCCCCTATAAATTCGATTAAGGAATCAACCATTGAAAATATGTCAAATGAAAGTATGCTAAAAGTGGAACTAACATCAATTAAGTGAGGATTAACCCGTTAATGGGTCCTGGAGTGTTAGTCCCCTTTCGGAACCAGCAAAAGACGAGGCTAAATGGGAACAGCCAACAAAGGAGTGGATTAAAATTAATTTTGATGGGGCCTCTAGGGGGAATCTGGGTATCTCAGGAGTGGGAGTAGTTGCAAGAGATGATAAAGGGGTTATCCTATTCAAGGGGGCTTGACGACTACAGAATGGGACAAATAACGAAGCGAAAGCACAGGCGGCACTAATGGCTACGGAATTGGCCATAAACATGAAAGTGTCAAAATTACATTT
The DNA here is from genome assembly GCF_030272615.1 of Cryptomeria japonica. NCBI lineage: Eukaryota > Viridiplantae > Streptophyta > Pinopsida > Cupressales > Cupressaceae > Cryptomeria > Cryptomeria japonica. The sequence goes on from NC_081410.1 coordinate 119,793,415, forward strand.
GGAAGGGGATTCCCAAGTGGTTATCAACACAATAGCGAAAGGTAACACCCCTTCATGGAAACTATCTCATTGGGTGGAGATAATACGCGAAAAACTCACCTCTTTTGAAGCTTTTGGGGTTTCCCATGTCAGGAGAAGTGCTAATGCAGTGGCGGACCTCCTCTCAAATGCTAGATGTGATATGACATGCCAAGTGGCCAAGTGGTGGAAGGGTAATGGTAGTGTATGGAAGTGGTATTAATGCAGTTCGTGAAGCTACAAACCAGTAAGCACGGTAGACGGCTCGCAAGGACAAGTAATCACTATCACTGACATAATAATTAATGTGGCAGTTCAAAAGCACAGAGTCGTGGTTCGAGACAATGGCGGTGGGCAGGCGGTGGGCAGGAAATCTGCCATGAATTCTCTTTCCATTTATTTCACAGACCATGCATTTATACCTAGTCGCAAACGACGTCGGATTTATAACTAATTTGAAATTCGTGCAATGTATTCACCAAAAACTGGATTAATGAAGGTTGTTTGTGTCTTTGCAGTTTAGTTTTTATGGTTTAACAGGTTGCGAGCAGGTTCAATGGAGGCTAATTTCACGCTTCGAACAGAGAAGAAATTGGTCCCCTTCCTGGGAACGGTTTCAGACAAGCGTCTGCAAGGTCTTTTCAAATAAAAGGAAGATAAGTTGTGGAGTGCTGCTCGGTTAATGTTGGAGGAGGAATTGGTGCATATCCATTTCTGGTACAGAACAAATATGGAGGTCTGCTCTTTGATAATGGCCTGGGCGTGTGAATTCGAGCCCGAAGTGGAGAAAGTCAAGCTAACAATGAAAAAGCTTGTTGATGGGGATTACTTAATTAATCTTGATTCCATCCTAGAATGGGTGATCCCCCAGATAGGAATTCGCATCTGGGAAGGTGAAGCAGAGGAGGAGATACTTCCGTTTGTCAGGGGACCAGAGAGTCGTTTAAAGGAGCAATGCAGGGAACGAGCTCGCATTGGTTGGGAAGCCATGAAGCTTTGTGTCAAGTTGATATGAACAGATGAGGTCCTTAAGGCACTTAAGGTGGTGGCGCGCATGGAGGTGGGAAGAGAACTCTAGGACCGATTCGAGGAGGGGAGAGCGATACAGTTCCTAGCTAGCCTGGAAGGTGACCCAGACTTTGGGAACTTGGATTGTATTCCGAAGATGAAGTCTGAAGCGGCCAAAGGGAAAGCCTTGGTAGATATTGATTATGAGGAGAGGAAGATGCCGAACTAGAGCGACTTAGATTGAGCGGTCACGGTGCAAAAATCTGTGTTTTTTGCTTTCTGCCTTCGTTGGTTTTTAAAAAAAAAAAAACTTTTATGGATTACTGTAATATTTCGTGCATGAATGCATAGTACTATGTTACTTCTTTTTCTGGTTTTGTTGGAACTCTGCATAGCAGGTTTGAACTGAATTTGGGCTGATGTTGATATCCGTTTGGCCCTTGTAGATTGTAGCTTTTTTCTTGAAAAATAATATATCCAAAATTACCGATTAAAAAAAAATTAAGTGAGGATTAATTATAGGAAGTGTACACACATAAATTTTTCCACTAAATTAAATAAATATTTAATATTTATTTGATACACTAATATTCCTCTATTAATTAATTCATTCAATCCCCGTTTTGCTATTTTAATTAAATAAATTACATAAATTTATTGAAATTAAAATCTCTATCTATAACCCAGTTATTAAATAAATCTAATTTATTTAATTTCCCTCATTCCTCTCATTTAAATAAATCAACATTTATTTAAAAACACAAATCAAATTAACCCCTTTCCTCATTTAAATAAATAAATATTTATTTAAATCTCTAAATCCCACCCCACTTGCATTTTCCTACAAATGCAAGTTGCACCAATAAATAGATTTTATTTCTAAATAAAATCCCATTTTCTCTCACCCACCAAACCCACTTGCATCCTAAACCCCTTCTAGATTCTTCTAATCCATTCCAAATTAGCCTAATCCCCCTCCCTAATTATTGTCACGTTCCCAAGCAAAGAGAAGTCACTTCTCAAAGCCTTTAAAGTCTTTGAAATGCATTAGAGGATTTTTATCCTTCAACAAGTTAACCCCCAAAGTCTTCTAAACCATTTACGGCTCTTACAGGTCTCTTCAAGCATTTATTGCTTTGACCATGGTTATCCCCATTAACTCTTGCACGAGAGTTTATCCATTGGATAAAGGCATTATTCATTGGATAAAAGCTTTATTCACTAACTCAAGCCTAACCAAACCCTCCCAAGGTAACTTTCATGTCATCTCAAGCATTTAATGATTCTTCCCTCTCCTCTCAAGCCATCTCATGTTGATATTTGTCATCATGGGATTGATTAACTTTCAATCCTAGCCCTTGTTAAGATTATTCAATCTTGACCATCCATTGCTCTATTTCCCCTATAAATAGAGCTCTTATTCTTCATTTTTTAGGACCAGAAGTCATTTGTGCATCAAACTTATAGTCATTTTAGAGAGCATTAAAAAGCACTTGCATTGTTATTATTCTAACATTTACATAGACTATTTAGGTGTTTTTTAATAGTAAATCATTTACACTTGCATAAGCATTTGTTTTCATTTTCACAACCATCTTGAATCTTCATATGGCATCCATGGATAATGCAAAAAGATGAGAGTTGCATTCATGTGGGACTTGGAGAGGAGAGTAACAAGGGAGGAATATCTATGAGCATTTTGGGGAGAATCTTAGGGGGCTTTCTTTCCCTTTTTCGTTTATGTATGCTTCTTATTGTATGCTTTATATCTCTCTTGATATGCATGTTAAGGTTTTTAGGTTCATTTGTGTTTCGTTTTGGTTGTGACTAATCTACTAACATTTGAGCTTGTCTTTTGTACCTTGTGCCCCTTTTGACGTGCATCGAGAAGAGATTTACAAGAAGTAGACATCACATTCACATTGAGTGGTGGTTGATGGGAAACTTTGTTTGGAATTGAAGGACTATAACCGTGACCAAATGAATCCTCATGCATGATGGGTTCTATGCGAACTTTGATTCATTGTTCATTTATTCTACAACCATTGCCTCTATATCCACTATTAGATAAGATATAAAAATCAAGACCATAAAAGGATGTCATTTTTTATATAAATGGTAGAGCCTCATAATTCTCAACTTCACATGAAGAGGAATAATTAGAAGACTTTGTTGAAGTAGAAGCAGCTACAAAATTAATCTTAGATTGTTTAGAAGAAGTTGAAGTTTTCATGGATGTCACCAAATCTTCCTTCCGAGTCTTAAGTTCTAATGGAGGGACTTTAAACTCTCCAACATAGGAGGTGTAAAGTCTAATGATTCTCAATCACCCTCTAAGAGTAATGTCTTAAGGTGAAGGAGTGTCATTAATAGGAGATGGTGTATCCACTTCCATTGAAGAATGATTTGCACAATTCAAAGGAAATTTTGACCCTACTTCCATTTGTAAACAACATTGCAAATTCTTATCAAATTCCAATTTGTACATCTTTTTATTGTAAATGATTTTTATTCTGTGATGAAGAGTAGAAGGGACTGCTTGCATAACATGAATCCACAATCTACTTAGAAGGAGTTTGTATGTGAGGGTATCGAGCATGACATGGATATGTGTGGGTAAAGTCATATGACTTACTATAACAGGCAATGTGATTATACCTAATGACTATCTACCAACATTATCAAGACAATGGAGAGAGAGAGAGAGAGAGATAGAGAGAGAGAGAGAGAGAGAGAGAGAGAGAGAGAGAGAGAGAGAGAGAGAGAGAGAGAATTAGGTTGAACGAGGGAGGTATCCACATTGTTTTGATGCAATATATTTATGCTACAAACTATAGACACTTAAATTTGGCTGATTAATCTAATCAAATAAAATCTCCTAAGTCCCTTGTATTAGTTGAATAATTCATGTTATTTAATTAAGATCAAGTATTCCTTTTGGCTAAATTAATTAAATGAAGCTATGCCCCATTAGCTGATTAATTAACCAATCTATTAATTAATTGATCTCCCCTTTCCAATCCCTTTAATTAATTAATTCAATTAAGTAATTCCCCCCCTTTCCATCCCCTTATTTGAATTAAATAAATTTAAATATTCCTTTATGATCACATGTCTCCTAACTTTTAACTACCTAGCCTAACCCCCCATCTAACTTACCCCCTATCCTTACCCTTGGGTTCTAACTACCCTATCCTCCCTAACCAACCTTATCATATCCCTTCTAACCTCTTCCCACATGTGTGCACATTCCTAAGTATCTTTTTATTTAATAAAAAGATATTCCTATTTGGGTGGTTATTCCCTAAATAGACATGTGTCCTTGAGGACACATGTGTCCCTCCTTCGGGACACTTGTCTCTTCCCTTTGAGCCCTAAAGTGTGGAATCTTCTTCCACATGGCTCCCTTTGGAGTTCCATTTGTTCTCCTTGAGGACAAGTGTTTCATTCTCTCACCTCCTGTCCTTCCTTTCATCTCCTATATAAACTGTCCCTTTTCTATGCATTTCATCCACTTTTCATATATCATATCCTCATAATGCCAAAATGATCCACTCTCACTCAACCATATCGTCACTATGCCAAAATCACTACTCATCCCATATCTCACTTTCATCAACCATCATCCATCATCATTTGCATCAATAAACATGGAGCAATATCGAACATCCGAAGACATCATCGAGCACACATAAAATCAAGGAATAATCAAATTGAAGCAAACATTTTAGTTTGTGTTGCATTATTATTTTAGTTTCGTTTTGATTTTATCGTTCTGATATTGAGGTGTATGATGTCTTGTGTTTGCTTGATTAATTATCTTGTCTTTTAATCCTTTTGTATTCGTGCACACATTTTTCATCGCACACAAACATTAAGTCCTTATCAATTATCAATTAATGTATGCCTTATCCCATGTTTATTAATGAGAACAATAATCACGAGGGGCACATATCAATTTTGAACTTCCAAAGGTGGTAACTCATGTTGTGAAAATACAATATCTAACTTTTTTGCATGCATAAACTATAACAAGAATGCTACACCATTCGATCTCATAGAAGGTGGAACCACTATCTTCTGCAAGCCCTCTTGGAGTATCCCATGGTATGTTGATGAAGTTTGAATCAATTCCCAAAGGGAGATCTTAGCTGGAATAGCACGAAGTTGCTCAAAAAGACCATACTACATTCTAAAGTATTGAGTAAGACAAGGTACGAAAGGAAGCACAAGTTGAGAAGTAGGAGCAAATTTTATAGGATTATGTTGCTTATTTTTTTCATGTTATACATGTGAGCAACTATATTATAACGACTTTATTGTAATAGTTGTTGATTCATCCTACTAGTTTGAGTGAGTTATTTTTCAAAGTTTAATAGTGATTAGGAGGTGTTTATGGTAAAAATGGAAACAACAATATTGAAAGATTAAATGAATTCAACCACAAAACGCTAGCCCAACAACAACAAAGATCCACCATAACATATGAATATTACCTAAGACAATGCAAATCAACAAAATCACAAAGATTATACCATCACATGTCCACTAGGGTTTGGATCTCCATTCTTTCTATCTCCATTGATCTTGATTGATATATTTTCTCTCAGAATTTATGTGTGCACAAGAGCTCAACAAAGAACGGGAATGTGGTTGCAAGTAGGCTTGATCGCATATGAAAGTTCAAATGCTAGTCCAGGAGTTAGGGTTGATAATGAAGGAAGCATCTCCTTATATAGAAGACACTATAAGAAATGGAGGGATAAGATTGAGAGGTGTAAAAGATAAATGGTCGGCTAGGATTAAAGGGTAGGTAGAGAAAATAAGAAAATAATGAAAGGGTAGGTAGTGTAAGAATTAAGAGATGAATGACATGTGTCATGGATAGAAAAGACTAAAGAATTAAATAAATAAATATTTATTTAATTAATAGAGGAAGTGGGATCAATTAAATAAATGAAATATTTATTTAATTTAGGAAAAGGATAATTTAAATAAATAAATGTATTTATTTAAATGAGAAATAAGGCTAGAAAAGGATAAATGGATTAATTAAATAAATAAAGATTTATTTAATTAATAGAAGAATTAGGCTTAAAATAATTAAATAAATAAAGATATTGATTTAATTAGACAGGACAATTTTAGGTGTCTACATTTTGCCCCTCTTTGGCCCAATGCAGCTTGTTGCTTTGTTTCAAAGAAGATAAGATGAAGTGATACAAAGTTGCCCCAAGATGGGAATGATATGCCCCCTCGAAAGATTGGATGGAAATGTTTGAAAAGATCGTAGACAATCTCTCGATAATAAAGAAAGGCTAGAAAAGACTAACAAGATAGGATAGAGTGACAGAGTCACGGGATAAAGAAGACTGACTCAGGAGACTAGGGCTAGGGTAGTCTATAAGATAGACTATGAGGGAAAACATCCTCATTGTCATCCACACGTCTAAGAGATCAGAGTGTAGAGAGAGCAGAGAGCAGTCAACAATAATGGCATTGGTGCACAGATTCGACCATGTTTGTCGATATCAGAGGCCAGCAGATGTAGGAGAGTCGGTAAGTACCACAAAACCTCTTTGTACCTTGTTGCATTAATTATTGTCATAAATGCATGTCACGTAGTACAATAAATGCACTTTAGGTAGGTTGAAAAAAAAGTCAAGCAAGGGGAAAAATGCCAAGGGGTGTTTGCATTGGTGCCAAGAACGCCTATGATTTCAGTAGTGTCTATGTTCAATGCGAGTGTGTCTATGTATTGCAGGCGCGTTTGTGAAGGGCAGGTGCGTCTGTGTAGAATAGAAGCATGTTTGTGTGATTCAGGCGCGTCTGTGCAGGGCAGGTGTGTTTGTGAAGTATGCACGCGTGTTTGTGTCATGAATGCGCGTTTATGTCTTCAAGGTCAAATCGGCAATTTTGTGATAAAAATACGTTGTCGATTGGATAAGTTGTTGAGAGGATACACTCAAGCAGGTCCTCTAGGGAAGACTAGGAATAATCGATAGGGTTAGGATCGACAATTCTGTGATAGAACATACGTTGCCAACCAAGAAACTACTCGAGGATACACTCAACCAGAGACCCTAGGATAGGATAGAGCGAGGCACTTTGTGATGAACAAGGAGTACCATAGAAATTGACAATTCTGCGATATAACATATGTTACCAATTGGATTAAGCTAAAATTGACAATTCTATGATAGAACATACGTTGTCAAATTGGATAAGCTACTCAAGAGGATACACTCAAGTAGGTGCCCTTAAAGATAGGATAAAAGCAACACTTTGTGATGAACAGGGAGTACTACTAGGATAGAGTGCCATGTGATAGATATAAGCACTAGGGTAAAAAGCAGCACTTTGTGATGAACAAGGAGTACTACTAGGATTGAGTGCCATATGATGGATATAAGCACTAGGATAAAAAGTAGTACTTTGTGATGAACATGGAGTACCACTAGGATAGAGTGCCATATGATAAATATACGCACTAGGATAAAAAGCAACACTTTGTGATGAACAGGGAGTACCACTAGGATTAACACAGTTGATTTGCTTGACTGTAGGAGGACCTATCGATGCCGAGTCACAGGAGAGATTCCCTTCGACTTAGATTTTGCGAGTAGAGCTGACATTCGAGGATAGAGCAGCAGTTGAGGCTATGGGCATGCGATACATTATGTATGTGCCTGAGTTTTGGGCGAACATGGGGTTGCCGACTGTTTTAGCTGAGAGATGGCATTCAGAGACATACACATTTCATTTGTCGATGGGTGAGACGACATTTACCTTAGAGGATGTGTATAGGATACTGCGAATACTGATCAATGGGGAGCTGGTTCCTTATGATCAAGAGGGAGATAAGGATGCACTGAGATGAGTGTTTCAGGATCCAGGAGTGGAGATGAGGGTTGGACATGTGGCGTGGGACACTATGACAGCTACAGGATTGGCTCTATCGACGGTGCTGGCAGGAGTGATTAGCAGATTCCTATGTCCGGACAGGGCGACACGAGGGTTGGTTGTGGGATAGGGGAGGACTCTGGAGACATTGGTGACTAAGCACACTGAGTTTACAATGGGGGTTGTGTCTGCTGGCACACTTGTATTATAGATACATCATTTTGTGTATCACGAATCAACAAGATTAGGATGCAGAGTGACATTGTTGCAGGTATGGGCATATGAGCATCTGTCGGTTACACGATCGATACATTGTAGAGGCAAGAGACATGGGCGCAGTTATGTGCATCTGTATGACGTGATTACTTCACAGTCATAGACTGGGAGGCTAGAGTATTGGTGCAAGGTTATTGACGAGATAGACAATGTGGTATGGAGGCCTTACTTAAACTGTGAGGAGTGGGAGGATGATGCAATGGAGCTGCCATATGTATTCAAGAGCAGGAATTTGATAGGGAGGACACCATATATTATTGAGAGGCATTTGATAGACAAGGTATGCAGGCAGTTCGACAAGATACAACAGATGCCATGGGGGTCAGGGATGTATGCGCGGACGATGAGGGATTAGGTGCATTTAGGGCCATTATTATCATATGATCAGGTTGTGACACAGATGCTATAGATGGTTCCCATGCCTTGGGACATATGGGTAGATGTGGAGGATGCAAGGATGAATGCAGAGTACACTGCATATTGGGCAGAGCATTCGTTTCCACGACTAACAGATCCAAGGGAGCCGACAGAGGGAGATGGTGGAAGTGATGGAGATGATATTGGGATGGTGGAGGCAGAGGCCGATGACAGAGGTGGGGTGCAATGGTAGAGAGGAGAGTGTCTCTGAGGAGAGAGAGCAGAGAAGAGAGACAGGTGCATGTAGTGAGGGGTAGAGGTGGATTGTCGTTACAAGTGCCAACAGCACAGGTTCCCAGATAGGTATAGGGACGGGGATAGGGACAGTGGCAACCACAAGAGCAACCATAGGGACAGGGTGAGGGGGAGAGGAGGAGGATGAGCTACTATCCTTGAGGGAGATCTACCAAGGACATGCAGATGAGATCCAGGATCTGGAGAGGGATATGACTAGGCTTAGGAGAAAACTGAGGGATACTGAGCGGGAGAGGGATCAGGCTATTTAATGCTATACAGAGGCTGAGACAACACTGAGGACAGGGAGGCAGGTAGCAAAGGACACAGGGGCCATATACACCCATGTTCTGTAGGCAGGGGAGGAGATAGCCTACTAGCTAGACCTATACTATGGAGTGGAACCACTAGATCAGCAGGCTAGGAGCTTCCGGAGACCATCGTGGATGACGACGACCTTTGGAGGGAGAGACAGGAGACAGACGTCTAGCGGTGGGGTCATGGGTCCTCCACCACTACTAGATAGAGGGGGTAGGAGAGATGATCCTAGGGCGGGTCCTTCCAGGGCTCAAACTCCATCAAGGCCAGCCGAATCTGAGGGAGGGAGTTCATCGTATCCTTAGAGGGCTCCCTATGTATCGGTTTTGTATGATGATGTAGACACCTTCGGGTGATGTTGTAGCCATATGATTTTGACATCATTGGATCATGACACTTATGATTTTGATATATATATATATATATATATATGAGATGATTCATCCTTGTGCCAGCTATATGCATGTGTACCTATGTGATGTTGCTTTTATGTGATGCATGTTTCTATGTGATGCTTATGTATGGGTGCAAATATGTACGTGACGAAATACAATATTTTTGTTTTTTTATGTTTTTATATGTTATGCATATGTGAATGTATGAAATGCAGATGAATATGAAAAAGGAAATAATGGGATGCATGACGAGAATGTAAAATGTGCTAACATGTGTTGTGTGCAAGATGTGATGTAATTGTGATATCTATATGTATGTATGAAATACTGATATGTGGTTATGTAGGTGCAAACTACATGAAATGCATATATTTTTTTGGTGTGTCATTATACTCAGTCATGTGATAACGGGCTTCACAGACTCAAAAAGGATGATGGAGGTCAATCAAGAAAGGGGGATAAAAGATAGAAGATATGGAAATGAAAGAGCTTCTTGTGCTATTATCATCATTGAGCTTTATTATGGAAAATAGGTTATGACAATCTAGGTATATGTTTGACCTAGAAAGTCATTGTACCTATTTGCATGGAGATCAGATAGTCGCAAACAAGGAATGCCCCAGTTCACACTAGACTCTCAGTGTCCTCATATCCTTGGAAAAGTCATAGCATTACTAAGAGACAATCTATAGACAACAAAGAAAAATAGGTGACGATACCGCATCCTTTCCTTTCTAGTCAAAGACATCCTAGAGATAAAATCTCTAGTCAGAGACATCCCACAAAAGCTAAAAGACATGTCAGCAAAAGATAAAATCAAAAGAAAATCAAGACTCGACACCCACATTCACTGTAGTCCTCAAGTTTAGTGTCTCTTGTCACTTGTATGTCTATTTGATTATGGTTACAATATTTACTTTCACAAAAGGATAGATAGCACTGAACCATAATGTTGTTTGAGTTTGTTGAAGCCCATTGTTGTTGTCGTGTCTCCTCTGAAACTGACTGAATCCATTAAACGAAGACTTTATTGTGGAGAATAGAGAACTTTATTATGGATTGGCAATGCAAGTGTTGCTTTATTGTGGATTGTGTGCGGATAGACTAAAGAAAACTGGAAGAAACTGTACTCCTCAGGACGTGTGATGCTCTTAGTTCCACACCCATCACTAGACGTAGGATTTGCCTTGGGCACTGATAGGAGTTGATTTATTATGGATGGAAAGGTTGTGAGTGTGTGCAAAGTGAAAGGATGGAATTGAATCCTGAATGAGGGAGGAGAAATGTCTCTACACATGTCATCGGTGACCCAATTTTGACCATGGTACTTGCCAAGGGTGCCACCAAAGCGGTTTTCCCTCGGGTTTTTTATTTTTATTTATTTATTTGTATTTTTAAATTAGGATATTCTGAAGAGCTATGTGTGAAACCTATGTAGGTGCATGTTGTTGATAGGATCCTCCAAAGGTTCGCCCTCTATGGTTGAGAGCTGATATGCACCGAACCCATAGGCTAATGTGATGATGTAAGGACCAAGCCAATTTGGTTCGAACTTGCCCTTCTTCTCTCTATCTTTCTGATTTTTAGGATTTTCTTTGAGAACTAAGTCACCTACCTCAAATATACGAGGCTTCACTTTGTGATTGTAACTACGACTCATCCGTTGTTGATAAGCCTTAAGATGATTAAAAGCAGTTTGTCTTTGTTCATCCAATAGTTCTAGTTCTTGTAAGCGAGAGACCCTGTAGTCTTCATCACTAATAATGTTCTGCAAAGAGACTCGTAAAGATGGTAACTCGACCTTAATAGGCAGGATAGCTTCGACGACATAGACAAGTGAATAAGGTGTGGATCCTGTAGGTGTGCGATAAGCCCAAAGTGCGGGATTAAGTTGGATATGCCAATTTCGGCCAACGTCATCGACTGTCTTTTTGAGGCTTTTAAGAATAGTTTTATTAGACACCTCATCTTGAACATTACCTTGGGGGTAATATGGAGTGGAGAAACAATGATTAATATCAAATCGATCACAAAGTTCATGAACATCCTGGTTTTTGAAGGGACATCCATTGTCGGTGATGATGGAAAGAGGAATATCGTATCAGCAAATGATATAGTTGAGAATGAATGTAGCAATTTGTTTTTCACTGACTTGTGTAAGAGGCACGACTTCAATCTATTTTGTGAAATACTCTGTGGCAGTGATAATGAATTTGTGGCCATTGGAAGAAGGAGGGTGAATCTTGTGTATGAGATCGAGTCCCCATTGACAAAAGGACAAAGGAATCGCAATCGATTGAAGTTCTTGTGATGGTGCATGAATAAGGTCTCCATGAATTTGACATTGTTTACATTTCTTGATAAACTAATATGAGTTTTTTTCCATATTGGGCCAGTAATATCTAGTCCTGATGAGTTTCTTGGCTAAGGTAGGACCACTAGAATGTAGACCACGTATTCCTTCGTGAACTTCATGTAACACAATCTGAGCTTCGTCCATTTCTAAACATCTAAGGAGAGTGCCATCTAGACCTCGACGATATAGGATATCGGCTAAAATGATGTATCGGGAAGATTGGCGAATGAAAGTACGACGTTGGTTGTTGGATAAGTTCGGAGGAAGGGTGTTGTTACGAAGGTATGTGAAAATGGAACTGTATAACTGGGAATCAGGACCAACGACACATATCATCTCAGTAGGATTGATCTCGTATGAGGGAACCAAAAGGTTATCCACCAAGAACTCGTAGCGGGTTTCATTATGCAGTAGATCGATCAGTGAGGCAATAGTAGCCATGGCATTTGCAGCTCGGTTTTGCTCTCTTGGTATCTGCTCAAAGGTTAACTTCATGAAATGTTGCTTGAAGTCATCTACCATTTTATTGCAGGGCATTAATTTTTCATCCTTTGTTTGGTAGTCATCGGTTTCTTGACAAATTACAAACTTTGAGTGTCCCCAAAAACATGAAGTTCCTGGATCTTCCATTGAACTGCAATCCGTAGTCCAGTTGTTAATGCCTCGTATTCTGCTATGTTATTAGTGCAAGGAAATGACAATCGGTATAATTTTGGAATGGAATCCCCTTGAGGTGTGATAAAGAGGATGCCAACTCCTGCACCATGTTGTGTGTATGAGTCGTCAAAGTACAATTGCCAAGGCTTTGTGTGTGATACTGTCAGGATGGATTCATCTGGAAACTCTGAAGTTAGAGGAGCATCATCTATCATGGGTGCATCTGCTAACTGACCTGTGATAGTTTGTCCCTTTATTGCTTTTTTGTCCACATATTCAATATCAAATTCACACAAGAGCATCACCCATTTGGCTAGTCGGCCAGTAAGTGTCACCTTATTGAGAAGATATTTCAATGGATCAATCCTTGCGACCAACTTAGTTTTATGAGTTAGCATGTAATGTCATAATTCATGTGAAGCAAAAACCATAGTGAGACACACACGTTCAATTGGTGTGTAGTTTAGCTCATAACCAATCAAAGTACGACTAATGTTGTAATATACTGTCTTTTCTTTGCCCTCAACATCTTGTTGTGCTAAGAGTGCCCCCAGTGCTGTTCATGTAGCTGATATGTAGAGTAATAGGGGTTGTTCTAGGACTAGTGGCATCAAGACTGGTGGATTCAGAAGATAATCTTTGAGTATCTGAAAAGCCTGTTGACAGTTATCATCCCATTTGAATTTGATGTTTTTGTGTAGCGAGTGCTGAAAATGATGACATTTATTCGCATGTTGTGCTATGAACCGTCGTATGGATTGGAGTCTTCCTTGTAAAGATCGAAGTTGACTGATATTTCTTGGTGGTGGCATTTCTAGGATTGCTTTGACTTTCATTGGATCGGCTTCAATCCCTCTTTTTGAAACAATGAATCCCAGGAGCTTCCTGGAGGTTACTCCAAAGACACATTTCTTGGGGTTTAGTCTTACTTTGTATTTTTCCAACCGATCAAAAATGACTGAAAGGATGTCCAAATGTGTATCTTTGTCTATTGATTTTCCCAAGAGGTCATCAACATAATCTTCTACAGTCACGTGCATGAGATCATGAAAGATAGTAGTCATGGCTCGTTGGTATGTAGTGCATGCATTCTTTAGCCCGAAGGGCATAACATTCCAGCATAAAGTTCCCCAGGGACAAGTAAATGTTGTTTTGTGTTGATCCTCGGATGCGATTTTTATTTGATTGTAGCCAAAGAATCCATCCATCAAATATAACATTGCATGACCTGTTGTGAGATCTACGATCAGGTTGATATTTGGCGGTGGAAAGTCATCCTTAGGACAAGCTTTGTTGATGTCTCTGAAATATGTGCATATTCTGATGCTGCGATCTGGCTTACTGACTGGTACCAAGTTGGAGATCCATTCAGGATAATCAATTGGGCGTATGAATCCAACAGCCAATAACTTTTAAAGCTCTGCCTTGACTAATAATGCCACTTGTGGATGCATCTTTCTTAATTTTTGTTTCACTGGCTTTGCCCTCGGTTTAACTGTCAAATGATGCATTACTAAATCCGGATCCAATCTAGGCATATCGGTATATGACCATGCAAAATTGATTTGTCGCTCTGTGAAGAAACTTATGAACTTTGATCTTTCTCTCTCTGTCACAGAGTGTGCCAAGAAGATGTTATGTGGAATCTCTTTTGTACAATGTTTGTTTTGATGGTCTCCGCTATTAACATAGATGATTTTTCTTCATACGATGTCAGGAGAATGTTGAGACTTCCATCTTCGGGTGCCTCAAAGAGGTTTTCACCGCCAGATATATCATTTCTTTTTACTTTTTGGGGCCAGACAGTGCCACAATGTGTTTTTCACCATAAAACCCATGATTTGTTTTTATTTTTACATTTTTTGGACTGGAAGGCCCAACACCCTCACCAAAATATGCCACGTTGTTGAGTTCTATAGTGTATCTCACCTTATGGTCCCCAAGCAGAAGATCATCTCGTATGCCTAAATAGTCAATAAAGGCTTCATCATTTTGGAATGTGTCGAATTGTAAAGGTCCTTCAGGGTCCCAATCAATAAGTTGGTGGTGAACAAGGGGAAGGCCTTCAATGTTTTCGAAGTCAATGTGTGTTAGGGTGCATATACAGTTATATCTAGGTATGTCAAGGTAGTTGTCGAGGTCATCGTTGGCACTCTCCTCATCCGTCTAGATTGTGAACGAGTCCAAATTGTTATCACTAAAAGCGCATTCCAGAACGGGTGTCCTCGTCCTTCATGATTTCGACCTAGAACCTAAAAACAAAGAGTGTGTGGGATCCTCAGGGGTTGTTTCTTGACCAACTTTGAATTTTTTATGAAATTCCTCCTCTTTTGTGGGTTCACTTGGTTCTCAGAATGTCTCAGTGAGTTCGTGATCACTGGAGGATTTGTCTGAACCCCATTCCCATCCATTAGAGTCAGTGGAATAACAACTCTCTTGTTGATCATTGGAAATCATGATTTGTAATGCTTCTTCTGATTTGTGAGTGTTTACCTTGAAAGAGATGAAACCAAGCCCTTTCGAGCGCTGATTTTTAAATGTCAATTCTAGTTGCAAAGGTTGAGTGATACCTTCTTTTCTCAAGCCAAGAGGGATTTTACCATAGTACCCAAACTTTTGTAGGATCTTGAATCCTTTGCCATATTTTTCACATGGTATCTTGATGTGATCTTGTGTACCATCTTCAGGGTCTTTGTAAAGCATTTTGTATAAGTCTTCTTCTTCCATTTCACCCCACTTTTGGAATATAGCTGGATCCCATTTTAGCGCAATGATAGCTACCCGTTCAGAAGGATGTGGTTGTCCATATTCTTTTGGTGAACTCATAACTTGCCGTAAGCACATGGTTTGATTCAAAGTGTATTCACCCATGTCTTTGTCCTGATATTTCTCTTTAGGCTCACCTTGCTTTGATGTTGAAGGTTTTAATGATTCGTGGTCAATATATGCAGAGGATGGGATAGCTTCTTTATTAATTGGAATTATTGTCTCGGCTTTTGGCCTCTAGTTATTGCAGTATATAACTGGATTAGGATCACCATTAACTGTTACTTCAACTCCATTATGAGGAAACTTAATGCATTGATGGTATGTAGATGGGACTGCTCTCATCTCATGAATCCATGGACGTCCTAACAATATGTTGTATGTGAGATCCAGGTCTAGGACTTGACAAACCACATCCTTTGTAACTGGCCCAACCCTGAGAGGTAAAGTGACTGTGCCCTTGGATGAACGCTCTTTGTCATAGTATGCCTTGATGGTAATTTTGTTTGTAGCATTCATAGCTTTATCTAAATATCCCAATTGTATTATTGTGTTCAAAGTACATATATTAAGACCAACTCCTCCATCTATCAGGACTTGTTTTATTCGATGTTTGTGTAGGAAGGCTTCAATGTGTAAAGGTGCATTATGTGGATGCCTTCAACAAATGTAAGGGAGTGTGGAACGGAAAGGTATCCCACCATGGCTTGAAATTGGTCCACATTCAAATCAGTGGGGACAGTAGTGTCTCTCAAAGTTTTGTCAAGAATGGCTTTATGTGAGAGGGATATGCGTAAAAGCTCAAGGATGTAGATAAGCGCGGGCGTCCTCCCTAACTGTTCTACCAGATCGTACTCAGGTTTGGTTGATGAGGAAGTGGTGGTTTTAGCTGGAGCACCTTGCAAAGTGATCTTACCTCGACGGGTTGTGACATTACATTCAGAGGTAGATTCAGAAGAAGGTCCAATGCCTTTTAGGACAACTTTGGGTCTTTGGGCAAAATTTTCATGCGTTTTGTCCTTTATGCTAATGGTAGAGACATAATTGTCCATCAAAATGTGATTAATAGTTGAATCATAGTTATAGGATGCTCTGGTATAGTTAGTTTTCTCATCTGTGGCTTTGGTTTTTCCCTTGTCATGTTTAGGGAATGGTTCCTTAAACATCTCATGTTCTTGATTGGATGAATGTCCTTCGATCTCAATGTCACCTCTATCAATAAGATCTTGTATAATATTTTTCAACAGATGACAATTTCCTATTTTATGTCCCTTGCTCTTGTGATATTCATAGTATTCATCATCATTCCACCAATTTGGTTTGACCTTTGGTTCATATGGAGGATTGTCGGGAATTGTTATTATCTTGTTTGCCACTAGCTTCTTGAAAGTTGATTCAAGTGGTTCTCCCAATGGGGTGTATTTCCTCCGTGGTTTGGAAGTTGTTTGAGTATTCACTTGGTTGTTTGTAGAACTCAATCCAGAAAGAATGATTTTGGGTCTCATTGTGTTAGCATCAACAACACCATCATTTACTGTGTTCTTGTTTTTGTTCCAAAATCTTCGCTTGTCTTTTCCTTTAAAGTCCTCTCTGTTTTCTTTGAATATCTTAATTATTCCTTGTTCAATTAGGACCTTCTCAGTTGCTAAGCCTTTTTCAATGAGGTCCTTGAAAGTGGACAAGCAAGCTTTCCTTAGATCACAACCAATGTTTTTGTTGATATTCTGGGTGAAAATCTCTACCATTTGTTTTTGTGGAATTTCACAAGAGTATCTGCTAGCTAAATTCCCCCATCTTTGTAAGAATGCTGAAAATGACTCCCCATCCTTTTTCTTTGTATTGCACAAAGTGGTGATTGATATATCTATCTCTATATTGTATGAGAAAGGTTATATGAAAGCTTCCACTAGATCACCCCAAGACTTAATTCCAGGTGGAAGTTGGGAGAACCATTCCATAGCTTGATCACCTAAGCTTTGTGGGAACAATCTCATCAAGTATGTTTATTCTGATGCTACCTCAATGCAAGCTATGAAAAAATGTCTTATATGTGCCTTAGGGTCTCCCTTGCCTCTGTACTTATCAAACTTTGGCGTCACAAAATATGTAGGAAATGGAAGCATTGGAATGCTTTTTGTCAAATGGATAGGGACATATGTCTCTCATTGTGTAAGGTGGATTTGGTGTATTTATGTCCTCCATTTTATTTTGCATGTCCTTAATTTGTTGTTCCAAATTGTTCTTAGGTGGAGATCAACTTCTTGGACCATATCCCATGCCTGAGCCACCAGGTGGAGGAGGAGCATACTGCATGTATGGATGGTATTGATCATAAACATGTTCATATGGAGGAGGTCTATAATAATGTTGCGTATAAGAACCACTTGGTATAGAGTCATAAAGAGGAATGGAATATTTGCTTTGTCCATGTATATCATATTCTATAAGCATGTCATGAGTTTGTTCTAGTGCGTTGCCCCCAAATTTGACGTGGGGTTTTCTTGTGTCCAAATTTTGAGCATGCCTTTGGACATCTAATTGCTTTTGAGGTTGTTCCTTAGCATTGGTATGCAATTGAGTGTATTTATATGCATAATACTTCCACAATGGTATGCGTAGATGGAGTTGTTCATGAGTATCATAAGCTTGACCATGTGTATTTGGGACCTCAAGTTTTTGAAACAAGGATGATGGTGACTCAGGCACGAAACGTGGTCCTCTAGTACCTCCACTATTAGGCCTCCTTTGATCCATGTTGAGTTGAGTTTCTTGCATAGGTCGATTTTCCACTATTCGAGACATGTCAAATTCATGAGATATCTTAGTTCCACTCTGTGCCATCACTTGTAGAAAATATTGTCTATCTCTTCTCATGATTTCCTCAACCAATCTATTAAAATGAGGATCCATGATAGAGTCTTCCACTTCTATTGAATGTACTGAAATGTTGTCCACATCTTTATTGTGTGTATCATTGTTGGTTTTATTATCTAGGTTCTCAACATTTTGAGTGTTTCTATAGATGTCCATGTCAGGTGATGTGGTATGATAAGAATTGAAAAAGATATCATTGTCGTACTCATAGCCACTCATGTTTGCAAACTCTTAAGCCTCTTTAGCTTCTCTCCTAGATTTTTGGGAATGGGTTTCAACCATGAACTAGGTCTTGACCAAGATGTGTGAGACTAGATGAAAATGGAAAGAGTATGGAAGACTAAGAGTTGGATGTAATGTAAATGAATCCGAGGTGTACTTGCAATGTCTAAAGTGTAAGACCAAGTATGTATGTAGTAGAGTAGGTGTGGCTTCCAAAGAGATGATAGATCTCTTGATGAGGTAAGTTGACCTTGACTCTAAGTAAGACCAAATGAGACCCAAAGGTGATAGACCTTGATGAGGGACCACTTAGCAAAATGTTGTTGTATGTAGTGTGTTGACAAAGTAAGAGGAGGACAAGCAAGTTACCTTTTGACTCAAGTTTAGACAATGTAGATGTAATGCAAGATGTAAAGCAATGATGAACTTTGTGAGACCCAAAAATAAGTTGAATGCTAGATGAAAACCCAGAGAGATAACCTAGGAAGCTCAAGAATTCTGAAACTGATTGCTCTTGTTTGCTGGACTGTAAATTTTTCCAATACTGAACACAAACGTGCCTGTATACTTCATAGATGCGGTTATCCAACACATACATGTTTCTGTCAGACACAGACGCATTTCCAGAATCTGAGTACAATTTTTCTAATTTCTGAAGTTGTTGTGACCAAACCTGAGTTTTTGACTATTTTTTCATGACAAGAGGACACGATATTGATGAGGACTATGTTTGCAAGTGTTTGGACTCAAAATGACTCAAAAGAAAGTGTGTTGTTTGATGTAAAAATGTTTTGCATACACATGAAGACACAAAAGACACAATGTTTTGATGTTTGATCTTGAATGTTTGAATGTTCAAAAGAAGACAAGCACAATTCTTATGGTTGGCCAGGACAATAGTTGTTGATCCCACATGGGGTTTCCCCCGAGTCTACGCTATTTAGAGTGGATACTTAGATGCTTGACTCCACTGGCTCCACCCTCGGCACTCACTTCTCTGAGGCAGCCAAGCATCAATCCCCACAAAAACTCCCTGCAGTGAACTTTGTATCTCTACTAAGAACTGTATGTGTGTGGGCCACTCTAGAGGTCTGACCTCCTGCCCCAACAACTAGAAGGATTTGGGCTTTTAAAACAAAAAGGTGCTAGTAAGGGCATCCGCTCGTGTGGCCATACTTGCAACACTTTTAGCTCTGCAAATACAGAAGGCTCCCAACCGATAGGGGTTAAGCCCTACAACTAATCAAATAAATTTGATCAAACGGGTTTATGGGGAGACATAATATCGGTATTAACTAACCAACACATGTTACCCATGGCTTTCACCGGGATACAATTATTTATAGTGGTTCATAAGAGGTGGGTTTTCCTCGCTACCACTTAGGTTGTTCTCTCCTCACTAGTAGTCCTAATGACCACACGGGGAGACAGGCCCTCTAGAGATTAAACAAAAAGAGCCTATTGCCCAAGACACAAAAGACATTGGTATAATTTTAGTGCAACAATTGAAGTGTTTGGTAATCTATGAAAACAAGGCACACAATAAAGATAAAAAACCCTTGCCAAAATTCTGCAACAAAGATTTGTTAGTAGTGTTGCAAGAATACCCCTCCTGCAAGCACACAAGTTAGGTAAATTTTAGATCTAAAAGACTTTGTGAAAAAGGGGCCTTCGACAAGACGTGTTGCTTCAAGGACAAGCCGCACCAATTTATTAGCTAGATCACAAGATGTTAGCCCGAATAAACCATATCTGAAATCCAAATGACAAAATGAAGTCTTAAAACTGGAACACAAATCGAAAAATGCGAAATCAGAAACACAAACACGATTAAACCTAATGCAGATGTGGTTAAAGATCACAAATGCGCCTAAAACCCTCGCATACGCGCCTAGGAAACATAGACGCGGTTCCAGAACACAGACGCGACAGAAAGATGCACATACGCGATTTTGAAACATAGACGCAACCCTGAAATGTGCAAAAAAAGTAAAAGAATGTCGAACATAGACGCGATTACAGAGGTCACAGATGCGATAGAAAATAAAAAACATGATTCCGATACGCAGACGTGAAAATGTCAAAATGTTGTCAGAAAATGTTAGATCTACAACTTCAAAAACACAAAATCTGCGACAAAAGATGTTAAATGCAAAAGGACAAGGGTCCCACCGAGCGTGCCAAAATGTTTATGGTAAAAATAGAAACATCAATATTGAAAGACTAAATTAATTCAACTACAAAACCCTGGCCCAACAACAACAAAGATCCACCATAACATATGAAGATTACCTAAGACAATGCAAATCAATAAAATAACAAAGATTATACCATCATATGTCCACTAGGGTTTGGATTTTCATTCTTCCTATCTCCATTGATCTTGCTTGATATATTTTCACTCAGATTTTATGTGTGCACAAGAGCTCAACAAAGAACGAAAATGTGGTTGCAAGTAGGCTTGATCGCATATGAAAGTTCGAATGCTAGTCCAGGAGTTAGGGTTGATAATGAAGGAAGCATCTCCTTATATAGAAGACACTATAAGAAATGGAGGGATAAGTTTGAGAGGTGTAAAAGATAAATGGTCGACTACGATTAAAGGGTAGGTAGAGAAAATAAGAAAACAATGAGAGGGTAGGTAGTGTAAGAATTAAGAGATGAATGACATGTGTCGTAGATAGAAAAGACTAATGAATTAATTAAATAAATATAAATTTAATTAATTAATAGAGGAAGTGGGATCAATTAAATAAATGGAATATTTATTTAATTTAGGAAAAGGAAAATTTAAATAAATAAATGTATTTATTTAATTGAGAAATAAGGCTAGAAGAGGATAAATGAATTAATTAAATAAATACAGTTTTATTTAATTAATAGAAGAATTAGGCTTAAAATAATTAAATAAATAAATATATTTATTTAATTAGACAAGACAATTTTAGGTGTCTACAGGAGGTCTAGTTAGATTCTTAACACCTTTAATAACAATCGCTAGTTTATTTTAAGGTCGAGGAACATATAGAGGAAGGTGCAAACCAATCTTAGGTTTTTCGAGTTCATTCTCATATCTAGTAACATGAATCAAGTTAATTAATCTTTAAAAAAGTGATGGTTTAGGAGGTGTAGAGGATGATTGAATAGAAGTGAAGCCATCAAGGGTTTTATCTAACATATTCAAAATCATCACTACTAAATGACTCATCAAATGCATGAAAATCTTGTAAAAAGAGATTCAACATGGTTGGGTTGGATAAGCTTACTTTCTCCAAGATATGTGTTGACAAAAGGATGTTGTTTTAAAAGTTTTGATTTTCTTGTCGAAGAAAATAAAAAATTGTTTTAATCAATGTGTTTAAATGATATAAAGTAATGAAACGATAGAGTATTCAAACACTCGAGTAATCAAGAAAACACCATGAAAGACAAAAAAAATGCATGTAAATAAAATTCTATGCTTTTTATAATTAGAAGGTATGTAAAAGACATCAAGTTCACCAAAATGTTTGGTATGGAAAATAGATGGTTAAATCTAGCTAGTGATTTAACCAAAACCAACTTCTCTTCCATAAAACATTGGACTACAAACAAAATAAAGGTGTTATGCTTCATTAACTCTAATAGAAGAGAATCAAGCAACTTGGGTTCTATTAGTTTGTTTCATAGAAGATGGATTGATTGATTTAGATGTGAGCTAGTTAAGTCTAGAAGCATGCATAAGTGACTACATAAACTATCGAGGCATAATTACACACATAGAAAACCATTTAAAAGCTACAAAAACAAAACAAGATACAGAGGTGCACCCATGACAACAAATAGAGTCTGCAATTATCAGACACAGATGGAGAAATCCCTAGTCCAAACGATGTCTGACTACGAAGATAGGTCTGATCTAGAATCACTGGTCTCATAACTCCCGCCTCTCAAAGTTTCTACTAAAATATGCAGGACTAGGGTGCTAAGCGACCCTATCTAAGTCTATTCTTCTAAATTTATTGTGTTTATCTCTCTCTATAAAATCAGTCTTCTGGTACTTGCAAATTGTCATATAGTTTCGATTCTGAACTTGCAGAAGCACAAAAGGGCAAAAAATGGTTGTGTCTATATAAAAGGTTGCTTTGGTCAAGCCCCCGTTTTGGTGTTTCTACCTCCACAGATAACCAAGTTGGATTTGTGATAAAAGTGTGTGCTCTGAACCTCAAGTGAGTCTAATATTGTAACAAGCAATAATGTGCATAAGTTTCAAGAACCCTACTCAAGTGCTTTAGAGTGAACCCTATATGATGCAATCAAAAGGTGGTGTATAAACTAACTTATAAGTGCATGAACATGTAAATAACATTAAGTGAATGATACATATCAAATTTAAAGATTCAAAATATAAAAAAAACTCAAGAATAACATGAAGTCACACCAAACTCCTAAGGAGAGGTACAAACTAATCATTACTCAGTAATTCCCTACCATCATCCAATATTCCTCGAACCTTTAATCATACTTGCAATAATAATGAATGGACAATATCGAAGACTTGATGTTGCTAATTACACTTTAGTTTTGCAGACTTGTGTGATTAATTTGGTAGAGCTTTCCTATCATAAAGATTTTATATCCAAATGAGGAAGGATAATAGCTTTTATACGAGTCACAATGTTGATTTTTGATAAAAAGCCAACACAAAACAATCATAAACAAAAATCTAGACCGAATTCTATAATGTAAAGGCTGATACTCAAAATATTCGAAGTTTCAAAATATTTTGGGAGGACATGGTTGGAGGGTGCCCTTACCCAACCAAGATAGGATCTTTGAAGGGGAGATGCGAGAATCTAGGTTTGTCATATTAGATCTAGTCCTAATTTTGGTTTTTGACAATGATAAAATGTGGAATAAGATAATTAAGTTTTAAAATGGGATAGGATACATGTCCTCGAGTTGGGGGAGGGGGGGGGGGGGGTAAATTCAAGGATAAAGATGGTCCTAAAATTGTTTAGGGGAGTGAAAACTAAAGCAAGTGCCAAGGAGAGTGCGAAATTAGGCTCACAATTATAGAGTACAATTTACGATGCTACAAGTAGTTAGGACTTGCACCAATATTGCAATATGTTATTAACCTATCACGAGTGCTTCTAAGCACCGTGTACGAAAAATGGATAATTAATCACCAAGAACCATTGTTGTTGTAGTGAAAAAATTATTCATAAAATGTACATGAAGCTTAAGAAAGAGGTTCAATACCACTTGCAAGGAACCTACAAATATTAACAATCTTATAAAATATAATATATAATAATAAAACAAATATGAAGATTTATAGTAAAAAAGATGAATAAGAGAATGACTTTGTATTAACATTCCAAATGTTACTTCAAAGGGACAACATCTCAAAACATCATTAGCTCTTTGATATAGCATTCCTAATATGACTCTCGATTACTTATGTACCATAATATATGCACTCAACTACCTACACTTGCCAGATCCTTGCATGTAGGATAAATACGATTTATCACACTTAATTACTTACAACTACAACTTCCCCATACATGTTAAACAAATCTTTTAATTTTGATTAGTTAGAGTAACGACTTATAAAGCATGCACACCCAATATTTTATTTATTATTATCTGTATAAGAAAGGATTTCCTAGCATTAAATATGACAATTTGAACCCCAATTTTAAATATTTTAATGCCCAAGCTAACAAACAATGATCATAATTTTAAATTAAGTTGACATGATTCGACAAGAACTAAATTTGAAACTGGGGTGTTTAAGATGTGAAAATGGATGAATCAAGAGGTGAATATATGAGGGAAGTCTAAATTGATTAGATGGGGAATGATTTTTAAGTTATATTACCTCTTGTTCTGAACTGATCCAATTGAGACCTAAATCAACATGTCACAAGATATGACAAAAGTGAGTGTACAAAACTAAAGGGAAATTACAAAGTATGCATTTTTATGGTCTAACAACCATTGCTTAATAATAAAAATATAATAAAATAAACATTTATTAAAAAGATAAAAAAACATATTGCCATATTCTTGAAGGGGAAGTATTAAAACAACCTGTATATGGTAAAAATGAAAACAACAACATTGAAAGACTGAATGAATTCAACCACAAACCCTAGCCTAACAACAACAAAGATCCACCATAACATATGAAGATTACCTAAGACAATGAAAATCAATGAAATCACAAAGATTATACCATCACATGTCCAGTAGGGTTTGGATCTCCATTCTTCCTATCTCCATTGATCTTGCTTGATATATTTGCTCTCAGATTTTATGTGTGCACAAGAGCTCAACAAAGAACAGAAATGTGGTGGATAGCTTGATCGCATATGAAAGTTTGAATGCTAGTTGAGGAGTACTTAGGAGGATTGATAATGAAGGAAGCATATCCTTATATAGAAGACACTGTAGGAAATGGAGGGATAAGATTGAGAGGTGTAAAATATAGATGGTCGGCTAGGATTAGAGGGTAGGTAGAAGAAATAAGAAAATAATGAGAGGGTAGGTAGTGTAGGAATTAAGAGGCGAATGACATGTGTCATGGGTAATAAAGGCTAATGAATTAATTTAAATAAATAAAGATTTATTTAAATAATAGAGGAAGTGGGATCAATTAAATAAATAAAAGTATTTATTTTATTTAGGGGAAGGATAATTTAAATAAATAAATGTATTTATTTAAATGATAAATAAGGCTACAAAAGGATAAATGAATGAATTAAATAAATAAAGATTTATTTAATTAATAGAAGAATTAGGCTTAAATAAATAAATAAATAAAAATATTTATTTAATTAGACAGGACAATTTTAGGAGTCTACACAACCATTCAAACTATCTTGAGTTAGTGAGTGACTCAAGCTGATGCAATTAATGTGTTTGATAAAAAGAGTTGAATACGATCAATCCAATAAAGAAAAGCAATTGAGAGTAGAATTAAAATTGTGTTGAAATTGTAAATATGGTTGATAGGAGTTGCAAACCTTAAATTTGACATAATGTTTATTATGATTAATTTGATGTTATTATAGAAGATTGATACTTGAGATTGTAAGCTAGATTCTAGATTAGAGAGTAGAGACAACGAGTAGATTCTAAAAACTACATGTTTGGGACAAGATTGTGATAATGATAATATCTAAGGGTGCAATCCCATCTAGATTTATGCAATCTTCTCTTGAGTAAAAAATGATAGTGCTAACAAGCACCATGTATTTTGCTATGCAATGATTGAAGTTTAGGACATTTTATGCTTCAAGGTTGTGTAACAGTAAAAGAGATAAGAAATGGCAATGTATGTTAATGTGAGGTTGCAATGGATTCCATTAAATTGATTGCTAATTACTTGTAGAAGGCTAATACAAAGTGATGAGTAATCACGTTAGAGATGTACTTTTAAATGTACCTTGACAATGAATATTGATTTGCAATTTGTTGATGCCTAATTTTAATCGATGATGATAAATAACTTATTATTTACAAGGAGAGAAATGCTCTCTTCTCTATTTCATGATTATCCACTGATATATTTTTTTGATCGGTAATTTTTGATATATTGATTTTCAAAAAAGAGCTACATCCTTCCGAGGCCATTCGGATTTCAACATCAGCCCAAAATTGTAGTCCAAACCTACTATGAAGTGTTCCAACTAAAATAGAAATAAAAACAGTACTGTGCATTCTTGCACTGAAAATTACAGTAATCCATAAATATTGTTTTTTTTTAAAAACCAATAAAGAGTAGAAAGCAAAAAAATGGATTTTTAGCACCGTGGTCACTCAGTCAGAATCGCTATGGTTTGGCTTCTTCTCCTCCTCATCTGCAATGTCTGCCAGAGCTTTCCCTTTGGCTACTTCGGTCTTCATCTTCGGGATGTAATCTAAGTTCCTGAAATCTGGGTCTCCTTCAAGGCTTGCTAGGAACTGAACCACCCTCCCTTCCTCGAACTGGTCACATAGTTCTCTTCCCACCTCCATGCGCGCCACCACCTTGAGGGATTTTAGTACCCCATCTGTTCGTATTAGTTTGACACAGAGCTTCATGGCTTCCCAGCCTATGCGAGCTCGCTCCCTGCATTACTCCTTTAATCGATTCTCCGGCCCTCGGACAAAGGGTATTATCTCCTCCTCTACATCTCCTTCCCGGATGCGAATTTCGGTCTGGGGAATCACCCTTTTCCGAGATGGAATCAAGGTTGATCAAGTAGTCCCCGTCAATTAGCTTTTTCATTGTAAGCTTAATTTTCTCCACCTCGGGTTCAAATTCGCAAGCCCAGGCCATTATCAAGGAGTAAACCTCCATATTCGTCCTGTACCTAAAGTGAATGTGCACCAATTCCTCCCCCAACATTAGCTAAGCTGCACTCCACAAATTTTCTTCCTTGTATGTGAAAAGTCCTTGCATTCATTTGTCCGACACCGTTCCTAAAAAAGGGACCAATTTCTTCTCTGTTCTGAGAGTGAAGTTAGCCTCCATTGAACCAACTCAAAAACTGTTAACTCCAAATACTAAACTGCAAAGACACAACAAACCCTCATTAATCCGGTTCTTTAATAATACATTGCTCATAAACCAAAAAGTAATTCCTCCACCGTCGTTTGCGACGAGACATAAATGCATAATCAATGATATAAATGGAAAAAGATTTCACGGCAGATTTACTGTCCTCCGCCATTGTCTCGAACAAATACTCTGCGCTTTTGAACTGCCTCATTAATTGCGGTGCCTTTGATAGTGAGTACTCGTCCTTATGAGCTATCTCGTGTGCTTACTGGTTTTTTATGCTTCTCGGACTGCATTAACTCCACTTCCACACTCTGCCATCTCCCTTCCACCACTTGGCCAGTTGACATGTCATGTCACATCCAATATTGGAGAGGAGGTCCGCCACTGCATTGGCACCTCGCCTAACACGGGAGACCCGAAATTCCTCAAAGGAGTTGAGTTTTTCTCAAATTATCTCCACCCAATGAGATAATTTCCATGACGGGGTGTTACCCTTCGTTATTGCGTTGATAATCACTTGGGAGTCGCCTTCCAGGTGCAACTTTGATACTTTCATGTTTATGGCCAATTCCGTGGTCATTAATGCCGCCTATGCCTCCGCTTCGTTATTTGTCCCATCTTGCAATTGTCGAGCATCCTTGAAAAAGATGTCCCCTTTATCGTTTCTTGCGACTACTCCCACTCCCGAGATTCCCGAATTTCCCCTAGATGCCCCATCAAAGTTTATTTTTATCCACTCCTTAGTTGGTGGTTCCCATTTGACCTCTTCTTTTTCTGAAAGGGGATTAACCCTCCGGGACCCATTAACGGGTTATTATCCATTGATATTAAAATGACTCAAAATGTTGTATTTATATACACAACCTTAGATACATAGTTCAAACATTTGGTACATTATGTTGATATGTAATAGCCATATCCTTAAATTCTTCTCCTTAGAACACGAGAATTTGAATTATAAAAAAAGAGGACAATAGAAAAAGAGGACATGATCACGCTTACAATTTTATTTAAGAAATAAAATCACAATTAGAATCTAATCTACAATAAATAAACATACAAAAAATAAATATTTTTTTAAGATAATAAATTTAATTAAGTGGACAAATTTAGGTGTCTACAAAAGCAATTGAGAGTAGAATTAAATTTGTGTTGAAATTGTAAATATGATCATTAGGAGTTGCAAACCTTAAAATTGACACAATGCGATTTTTGATTAATTTGATGTTATGATAGAAGATTGATACTTGAGATTGTGAACTAGATTCTAGATTAGAGAGTTGAGACAACAATTAAATTCTAGAAATTGCATATTTGGGACAAGATTGTGATAATGATAATACCTAAGGGTGCAATCCCATTTATATTTATATAATCTTGTATTGAATAGAATTTGGTCTTCAACACTTCCAAAACTTGTTCAATTGATAATATTTGAGGAAAGGTAAAACTTGATAGTGTTAACAAGGACCATGGATTTTACTATGCAAGGATTGAAGTTTAAGACCTTTTTATGCCTCAAGGTTGAGTAATAGTAAAAGAGATAAGAAATGATAATGGGTGTTAATGTAATACGACAATGGATTCCATTAAATTGATTGTCAATTATTTGTAGAAGGCTAATACAAATTTATGAGTAACTGTTTAGAGATGTACTTTAAAATGTACCTTGACAATGAATATTGATTTGCAATTTGTTGATGCCTAATTTTAACTGATGATGACAAATAACTTATTATCTACAAGGAGAGAAATGCTCTTTGATACTTTCATGATATCTAATTCATGATTATCCTATGATGTATTTATATAGAGAACCTTAGATACAAAATTCAAACTTTTGATACATTATGTTGATAGGTAATAGCCACATCGTTAAATTATTGACCTTAGAACATAATAATTTGAATTATAGAAAAAGAAGACATGATCACACTCACAATTTTATCTAAGAAATAAAATTACAATTATAATCTAACCTACAATAAATAAACTTAAATAATTAAATAGACTTAATTTTAATTTTAAATAATAAATAAAAATATTACATAACAAAATGCTCTGAATTGAAACATCAAAATTATATAACATAACCCCAAATAACATATATATATATATATAAAAAAACAAAAAAAAAACAAAAAATTAAAGTAGGCATGCGCTTTTCCCTACTTAGCAAAGGTACAATTGCAATACGTGCATGCACATGGCTTTAATAATAATAATATTTGGTTACGCACTAGCATTTTAGAAGATGCAGGATTTCATCGAAGACAAAGGATATTTCCTCACATATATTTTTCTCCGCTTCTTCTACCTTACACTTATCGTGGAGTTGCGGTAGGCTTAGGGCGTGTTGTATTTTGGCAAACGACCTTCGCTTGTTACATCCCGCGAGCTACTAGTATCAGTCGCTGAACCAGAGTAGCACCATGGACACACCTCGGTAAGCACCAATTGTAACACTACATTATTCTGCTGTGCACATTTTCCCTTTATTATGACTTATTTCAATGGAAGTATATGAAAATAAAACCCTAGGTGGGATTGCTACCTGTTGATAAAAAAAATAGGGCAGTATTCTCAAGGATAATAAGGTCGGGGATTATTCAGAAAAATAAAACATTGTCAAGACGAGCAATTCTTTCGTAGGGTTTTGTTTGGCAGTTTTGCGCCCGAGAGTTTTTCTAGGATCTTCTGTCGGAATTTTCGAGGCCGTGGTTTTTAAGAGGTGGAATTTGTTTTCCTAGGGCTTGGCATGGCGGCCGGCAGGCATGGCGGCCGCAGAGACGATGAATTCAGGGACAGGGATTCGTTTTTTGTTAAAGAAATGGAGGACAATGAACGGGGCAGGAATCGAGACGGGGACCGCCACCGTGACAGGGAGTGGGAAAATGATAGGGTTAGGGACCGCTCGAGGGACTACAGGCCTTCTAGGGCTCGGCACAGGGAAAAGGATCACAGGGATCGGAACGGGGTTTATGCCTCTGGATACTCTTCCTCGCCGCCTCGTGTTCAGGGTGATAACAATTATAGCCACGGTCAGGCGAGCCACAGCAAGGATGTGGAGAGGGAACCCGGGGAGCTTTCTAGCGGGAGTGTTTCCGAGGACGGCGGTGGTGGCTCTTGGGTTGCTGATCATGGCCCGGGATTTGATGCGGGGTTAGGGTTTCAGTCCAGTCAGTCTGTGGAAGTTGAAGTGCGCAAGCGCGAACAGATGAATAGTAGTCCTCCTCCTGTTCAGAAAAAAAGGAAATATTCTCCAATTGTTTGGGATTTAGAAGAGAAGCCCGCCTCCCCGGCCACTGCGCAGGCGAGGATGGTGAGTAATAATTTAGGGTCCTCTAGTGCTGTAGATGGTGTCGTTTTTTCTAAGGTAAGCCCAACTAAACTTCCTCCGCCCCCTCCGTTACCCCCCTCACTTTTAGCAAATTCTACTCGCCCTGGAGAATTAATGTATCTCAATGCCAAAATTACAACTTCTCCCGGAAACAGGGGCACCACTGAGGGTTCTGGATCAAGAGTAGGAGCTGCTGTTGCCCCCTTAAAAAGCAATTCTCCTAACAAGTCAGCGGGTAGATTATTTGAATCCAAAGGATGTACACCTCCATTCCTCTACGGAGGATTTGAAGATTCCGTTTCTCCCCCCTCACCCAATCGCAGTGTTCCAGGCAATGATGGCAATGAGAAAGTGGATGGTACTAGCGTTAGTTATATCCCCATGCAAGAGCGTCGGCTGTCATCATTGTCAGAGGAGGAAAGAGAGCCTGGGCAGTTGCCCGACAGCCCCAAGCAGCTTGAAGATGAGGAAGAGTCTTACCTCCCACCTACTCGCTATATTTCCACATCGCGGTGGGCAGAGGAGTACAATTCCCCCAGAGATTTGAAATCTGAGGATGAAGGACTAGGAAAGAGGAAAAAACAGTCCAGCAGCATGGACAGTGAAGAGGGAAGGTATTCATCTGAGCGTAGTGGCATGAACAAGCAGGGTAGTGGGCAGAGTATTTCCCCTGAACCTGGTGAATACACAGGGGAGAGATTGGGAAGTTCAAGAGGAAAATCAAGAAGTTCTGATGAAGAAATGGGACAAGTTGTTGGAGAGAGAGATAATGAGAAGGTTGTGAGAGGGGATGAACTTTATGATCAGGAGTTGAATGAGCGAGAGCTTATGGACTTGGAGAACAGTAATGATAGTGAAGATGTCAATCACGATCAACGACCTCAGTCAGAGTCAGAGGATGAACCTGATTCTGCTGTTCCAGTTGAGCCTCCTGTACCGCCGCTACGGACAATTGACATGTTACAGGGTTGCAGAAGTGTTGATGAATTTGAGAGGCTCAATAAGATCGATGAAGGTACTTATGGAGTTGTTTACAGGGCTAAGAATAAGAAAACTGGGGAAATAGTGGCTTTGAAAAAGGTAAAGATGGAAAAAGAGAGAGAGGGCTTTCCCTTAACTTCTCTGAGGGAGATAAATGTTTTGCTTTCCTTCCACCATCCATCTGTTGTTGATGTAAAGGAGGTAGTGGTAGGAAGCAACTTAGATAGCATATTTATGGTGATGGAATATATGGAACATGATCTAAAAGGACTTATGGAAACCATGAAACAACCCTACAGCCAGAGTGAAGTTAAGTGTCTGATGCTGCAGCTCTTTGAGGGTGTTAAATATCTTCATGACAATTGGGTACTGCACAGGTATAGAACTCTTTGGTTTCTTCTCATGTTTACATGTGCACATGTCATCATTTGTTATATAGCATATATTTGTTATATAGCATATATTTGTTTTAACTTTTATTCATTCATGAGTTCAAGAGGACTGGAATTTTGCTCTTCCTTAGATCTTGGACTAAGTGGGAACAATCTGTTATGTTGATAATTTTCAAGGGACTTGAAAACGTCAAATCTTCTTTTAAACAATCGGGGTGAATTGAAGATTTGCGATTTTGGTTTGGCTCGTCAATATGGGAGTCCATTGAAACCTTACACCCTTATGGTGGTCACATTATGGTATAGGTATTATTGAAACCCTTTTTTGACATTTTTTTAATTGAACCTCTCGTGGATTTTATTATGATTTTCTTGTATTCATGTATGTCCTATATTCCATTCCTTCTTGCATTATTACAAGTTTATGTTTTAATCTTCTTCATGGTAACTGGTGTATCAAAATTCAATTTCAGTGCACGTTTAGAATAATCAAACTTGTCAAACATCCCTACTCTCTCAACAATGTATACAAAGTATCTATTGCTTCTGTTTTGTTACTAAAAAGAAGCATGCCATGACATGTCCGGAATTGGCTGCTACTTGTAAAGCTATAATCGCATTGTAAAGGAAATTGTTTTAATGACACAGTCGCGTTTCTGTAGGATGGTTGCAAGTTCTTCCGGAGAGGGGTAGTAAATGAAAATTCTTTTGGGGAATCTAGAATTTTTTTCTAAATACTATTCTTTTATTAATTATTCAGAGCTCCAGAGCTTCTATTGGGAGCAAAACAGTATTCAACAGCTATTGATATGTGGTCTCTTGGATGTATTATGGCGGAACTTTTGGCAAAGGAACCTTTGTTCAGTGGAAAAAGTGAAATTGATCAACTAGACAAGGTACATATTCATTGGTTAACTCTGTGTCCACACTAAAATCAGATTATGTCTTTTTATGTTCCATTTTATACTTGCCGGATTATATTACTGTTTTTTTTACAATTATGTTCTGAGGAAGTAATTAGTATTTTTTTTGATGCAGATATTTAGGACTCTGGGGACTCCAAATGAAAAAATATGGCCAGATTTTGTCAATTTGCCAGGCGTGAAACGCAACTTTTTAAAGCAACCGTAAGCATTTTGGTCTTCTTCACTCCATATTGTTACAAGCTTTTTATTACCAATAATTACAAAAGCATGCAAACTTTAGCAGAGCAAGCACTATTTTTCACTGGAATGGTTTCTGGTTTTATTTTACAGGCAATTTGTTGCCATAAGCATTAGTCTACTCGATTGTATTAGTTATGCTTTTCTTATAAAGTGTACAATTATACAATTCTTACACAGGTATAATAAACTTCGGGATAAATTTCCACCAACATCATTTTCTGGAAGGCCAACTCTATCAGAAAGTGGGTTTGATCTTTTGAATCGACTTCTTACATATGATCCCAACAAGGTTACATGTTTTTTTTCTATTTGTTTTATGGTTATTATTTTTAGCAGCTAGTTCTGGGTATGTTGATGATAAATTGAAGTAGATATTATGTTTATGAAGCTGATTAGTAATCCAATGCAAGCTGCAGCGAATAACAGCAGAGGAAGCGCTTAAGCATGAATGGTTCAGGGAAGTACCACTGCCAAAATCAAAAGAGTTTATGCCAACATTTCCAGCTCGAAATGATCATGATAGGTGTGATTTTTTGCTAGAGATTGTGAATTCTGTTATTATATTGAAAGATTAAAAATTTACAAAGACATAGATAATATGTTTAGTAAGCTAGATATAGACTATTAATGTAATCATGGATGCCTTTGATTAGGCGAATGCGGAGGATTCTGAAGAGCCCAGATCCTTTAGAAGAGCAACGGAGAAAAGAGCTTCGGCAAGGTGAATTAGGTGCTGGTGGCTTGTTTTGCTGATTTTAGAGAAGGTACTCTGTCAAAGAACAGGCATGCACTATGGAAGGCATTTGTTCCTGAGGTACACATGGACATCATTCTGATTAAATCTTCAAGAAAGATATTAATCAGCACTCAAAGTTGCAAAAACTGTCTTGAAATTTTCAATAATTCATAATGTTGATGAGCAGGCTCCTCAGATCACATTTGTAAGTGGAGGATGTCAGTATCTTGGGCTTTTGCCACCAAGTGAAATATGTTCTCGAATTTATTTTATTCTTCAGGGCTAATGCTTCTAGAGTGAATCCTGCATGCAGCTTGCATCGCAAGGTTTGGCTTAAGGTCTTCCATTGGGTTACCTCAGGTTCATTTGAAGATTGTGTATGTAACATATTTTCTTTTGGAATAGTATTAAAGATAAACAAGTTTCACCAAAGCTGTGCGATGCTATCGATGTTTATTTTGCAATATGTGAATTTGTTATATTTTTAATCTTGCCATTGTGTTTGCAAGAGAACGACTGGTGATAAGTGGAGGGCATTTGCACTTAATACCACAGAAGGGATTGAAGGCATAAAGCACTTTTTTTTTAAGGTAATGATGCTTATTCAGTCTCTGTGGGACTATCCCAGTGAAGCTAAAGTTAGTTTTGCTTTCCATCAATGATGGATAAAAATTGGTGATGTGCAGAAGTATTAGGCAAATATCTATTCTATCATAATCATGTTTTCTTATGTGGCCATTATTACTATATGTATTATGCACGCTATTTAGAATTTAAAATATTTATTTTTCTGAAGGGTGAAGTTGAGGGCATGCAAGTCTTTTGGATAACTAACTTATGAGGCATGTGCAAGTTGTTCTTTGGATTGATGGATCACAAATGTCTCATGCTTATCCTGTTGAGTGAGCTCAGTGTACTTTATCAGAACAAGTCCTCATCAATAACAAACAAGAGGGGGTATCTATGTCTTGATAGATACATTTGTATAAATCAGAAAGACTCTATTACGACAAGCTGCAGTTGTTGGATAGTGACATTTGAATAATTAATGGCCTGGCTTAAAGCATAGACCCTATTTTTTTCGTCCTGAAAGGAATGTATAGAATCTATACAACTATTAAAAAACACACTTTGTTTTTTGTTTACTTTGCTCCTGCACTTTGCCTATCCTCGTTGTTCATTTCCAGGTCTCACTTGCATTCTTTCTGGATGCATTACTTTGCTCTTGTACACTTATGCGCTTTCCCCTTGTTATGGGCTGGGGACATTCTCTTGGGTCATGTTGTGCACATGACAAAGTTTGTCCCATGATATATTTTTAGACTGGTTATAATTTTAATGTCGGGGGTTGCAGCTGATGCATGCTAAAAAAATCTCCTTTAAATTTTTTTTCAACAATTCAATTTATTGGACAATTTTGAAGACCAATTTAGTGAATACTATTGCAGTTAGTGTAATAGGTAACACTGTGACCACATGAACGTCTTATACATTTCTCTATCCTAATAGTTTGAGTGCACAACATTTTGTTGGCTGTCAAGACACCAGATTAGTGAATTTCAAATATTTTCAGTTAATCACTTTAACATGAAGAAATGTAGGCCATGTCAGTGAACTTCTATTTGGTGTGCCATTAAAAAGAAAATGCTTATAAATTCACTTTCTTCAAAAAGAAGATCAAACCTTATTGTTGTGATTGCTATACCAATTGGTATAATAAGTAAAATTAGGTCTCTTATATTAATTCTTTTCATTTTTGTGCATGTTTAGTTCCTTTTCTGTGCAGTCCAAAGATTATGATGTTTACATGAAATAAAGATCATAGTAAATGTTAAAACAATTCCTTTAGTGTGGGAAATGATTAACTTCTATATTGATATATATCTTTCAAAAATAGTGCATAAAGTTGTTATATTAATCTGAAAAGGCTACAAATATCTCTCTGGTGATCAAGTGTATACAGTACTTGGAACAAGAGCATCAAACCATATGCATCTCTCTTATTTTAATTTCCTGATTTAGTAATTTGTATGGAGATCTTCTTTTCTGGTTTAGCAATATGGATTCTTTTATTCATAAATTATAACAGAAAGTAATGAAGATAGCATCAACAAGACTTTTGTTCTGATGGAATTTTTATTGAAATGCTAAGATAATTTCATTTTATCCAAAAAAGAGTTGAAGATATCTTTCAGTGAATGTTATTTGAATGACTGGGATGATAAGTTTCTCTGCATATTCTTTTAAAATTCTGTAGCTTACCCA
Organism: Cryptomeria japonica; assembly: GCF_030272615.1. Lineage (NCBI taxonomy): Eukaryota > Viridiplantae > Streptophyta > Pinopsida > Cupressales > Cupressaceae > Cryptomeria > Cryptomeria japonica. The sequence continues at coordinate 119,829,278 of NC_081410.1, forward strand.
TATATTTTGCTACAGATTTCAATTGGAAAAATTGATAAGGTCTACAGCTATTGTTGTCTGTAATTTTTTTATCCAATATCAGCGGACTGATTAGCCTTTGAGCTTGTTTTGTAAATCTACCAAAATTTGTTCAAATTAGTAGCAATATTATAGGCATTTAGGTGTAAAACTCTTTGGGCTTGCTTTGTAAATGTATTTAAATTTGCACAAAGAGGAGTAGCAGCACATTTATTTAGCTGTTATTAGTTTTTACAAGAGGAAATGTGATTTTTTGAGGGGTATTACACAAGGCTTTCTGGCTATTAGAGAAATGCCAGGGGTTATGTTGTACTGCAAGGAGACAGTGGGCTTACAAAATGACTTTACTTTTTCTTTTATTGAAAACTCGATGGAGAAAAAATTGTAAGCAATCCATATTTGCCAATATTCATTTTGTATGTATATTTATCAAATCAAATAAATCACATGGAATCAACTTATTTTCCTTGTTTAAATGGGTATCTACTGGTGTAATTGTAAATGACATCAAAATGTTTAGGCGAGTTTGTGTTTTACTATTATTTTGAGAATAAAACAAACCTAAAGAAATTTTGTATTATTTATCATATTGAATCAATCCATGTGTTCAATTTTTAAAAAGTCTGGTCACTGCATTACACGCATGACAATTCACAAATTTTTTTCGTTGTATTATTTAGTATATGAATGTATTTAAGAATGGTATTATTAATTATATGAATGTACTTAAGAATTAAAATTTTTGTACTGTGGACAAACTGGTCCAGTCTAGCTATCATATAATTAGTAATTATGGAATGGTGTTATCAGTAATAGTCATATATTGGAGCTGTAAAATGCAGTGTATAAGCTAGTCTAGTTATTTGAATGAGTAACTTGTCAAGAATGTTATGCCAGAGACTTTTCTGCATTCATTTCTTTTGGTGATCCATAAAAATTATAAATATCCTCTCCAATCATGCTTTACTGCTGGTTTAATTTTGTTGGAGAAATTTGTTTTGCAATGTTTCAAATTGTTATGCCTGGTCCATTCATGTTTGTTTGTAAATGAGTGGCTACATGAAAGTGGGTTTCCTCTGGTGTTTGATATTTAATTCAGTGGGTCTAAATTCGTAGCACAAGCGTGGTGTAGGTTTACTCAAGTTAATATTCACAATCAATTAACACACTTCACTAGAATGTTGATACATGCAAAAGTACTTTAGTAATGCAAATTGAGATTTTTGATTACTCTACCCTCTTTTTCATCTTCTCTGTTAGTGATTTGGTTCACAATATTTGTCAAATGGCATCTCAAGCTATTCTCAGATGTACTTACATCTTCTGGTTTCAAAGTTTTATCACATTTTTGTAATTTGTATTTCTGCAAAGCTTTTCCACAGGTTTTCTTGTTTTTTTTTTTCAATCGAGAAGCATTTAGTCCATCAAAATATTCTTGCTCGGAATATTGAAAAGAACATTATTGTATAAAGGGTCATCGCATTGGAGAATTTACTTTTATGGTTGCAATGTTCATGACATTTTCTTGCAAATGTGATCTGCAGTAACAGAGCCAGCAGGTTCAAGAGGGGATGAACTTGACAAAATTTTATCATTTGGGAATCTTTCATAGATTGGTTGTCTCATTGCATGTTCCAGGGATGATTTGCCAGTGTGGTAGAGGTACATTGTCATCCTTATTTCTCTTTTTGAGCAAAGTCTACTGTCACTTGATGCATCCGTTTTACCTGCTTGGTTGAAGTCCATGACAAGTACATCTGCAAGATGGATGATCTATGCGGCGAAAGGAAATTTTGTTGTGGTAATCTGGGATTGCGGACATTTATAACCATGTCTAGTTGGTAGTGTCTTGGTTATGGTTTTCGTTTTACAAAACCGTTGTGTCTCATGTCAATATATTTTGATCATTTTCATGGTTTTTATACTTATGAAATCAGATTTTCACTATTTTCCTTATAACTCATTTCAAGCAGAAAAGCCTAGTATGGATATGGTGACTTAAATATTTCATCTTTGCATTGAGAGAATCATTAGAGTCCAGAGTGCTTGATTGTTTTACAGATAATCTTGGAATGCATTGTTGTATGGCCTAGAGCAAAAACATTAATTCTGAAATGCATTTCCGATTTATCTATTCTGGGAAAGTGAAAGTACATGGCTTCGCCTTTCCAGATTTTGGTTTTGCATTTAATGTATTTATTATTTATACATGTGAGGCTGGTAAATTAGAAATTGTGATTAGTTTCTGTTGAACCCAGGGCTAGAGAGAAATATTTTAACCATTTGAAGCATTTAGGAAATGTTAGTGTGCTGTTTTCAATCATTTGGAATATTTTATTGTTTGTGGTAACTGTATTGTTGCCTAGCTTTTGTATCACTGTAATTTTGCATTAGTCTTGTCCTCAAAGCCAGGCAATCCCGAGATGTGGAACATCTAGTATGCATCTGATATATCTTATCTGTTTAAGAAGACTAGAGTAGTTTAACATGCAATTAGACAGTTGTAATGATAAATTTATCTAGAAAGATGCTTGATGATGTGAGGTACATTGCTTAGTAGGCATTTTGTATTCATATGATTGATAATAAATTAATAAAATGAACTGCAGTTTACTAGGACTCTTCACAGTTTCCTCCAATAGGCTGCTTTATACATGTGAATTGAGTGTGCAGAATACATGGCTGTATAAAGGTTGAGCCCATCGCAATTCTTTGATCTTTGGCCCATAGCAACACAAGCATTTCTGAAATGCATTTGAAGCTGGTAGCGAATTAGGAATTTAGATTCTTGAAATTATCCCTCCTGTAGTCCTCCTTATACATGTGAAACTACAAGTATCTATAAAATATTTTTGCATATGTAGACAGGCATACTTGAGATACTTCACACTGGGGACTTGTTCTTCTAGTTGGGGTTAGAATGAACATCAAAATTGGTTTATTATAGAACTTGGGAAAGTTTGAAGTTTTTTACGGAAGTCAGCAATGTCTAAGGTATTTGCTTCTTTTAGGATGGATGGCATGGGTTATTGTCCAATATTATATCATTTGGAAGAATATTGTTATTGCTTGAGTACTCAAACACTAAGTCTTACATTTGTAACCACACAGTTTTGTAGAGGTGCTTAGCTAGTACTGGAAAGGCCACTGTTATGTTGATATAAACTTGATCAACAGATCATGTCGATATGAGTGTGGTAAGGCCCTCATAGGGCCGGCCTGCCATATTAGTCCATATCAAAATATGAGCCCTAATATGGAGTGTACTGATATGGTCAGATATCTATAGCCATGGGTTAGAAAACCCTTAAAAATTTGATTTAAGGAAAAACTTAAAAAGCCTACACATCCCTCAAAAACTCTAGAAAAAGATTTAAAACAAAGGTTTCCCTCGACTCCGTTGGGTGGGAATTGGCCTACTATTATAAGGGGCATCCACCACTCTGCATGCAGGGGGGTATATTGCCGCAGACTGATTAATGGCAGAGGTAGATTAGTTGGATAATGGGTGGGTGGGAATCTATAGTTCGGTTATGCCTACAATTCACAACTATAGTTCTTAATCAGAAACAAACTATAGTTTGCTAAATTATAGCCCCCACCCAACCGCACACAAATTCTGAACCAGAAACAAATATGGATTTTGAGCAGGAGATAAACAACAGAGTATCTGTTAATCTATCTTCCATTTTTCATTCCTGTGAAAACTATATGCTGTTCTTGTATTTATGTATGCCTTGCATATGTTTTTTGCTACCTTGTTTTCTGTTCTTGGATTTGCTGTTTGTGCAAGGATGTGCATAGATACTATTTAATAAAGTCTTTTGGTTAAAGACATACATTTAGAAATATTTCAAATCACTAGTTACTATGTTTAAGAGTCTTAGGATAGTGAAGTTAAAAAATTAGAAGTTATGCATTGCATGTTATATATAAAGTCAGACATTAAGCTAGGTATTAAATTGAGTTAGTGTCAAATAATATTAATATTATGTATATGCCAGACTCAGTAGCTCACATAATACTAGATATTAATTCAACTAAAGTATTAGTTTATTTAACTTTTTTTTTTTGAATAGATAAATGTGGTTACATCCTTCTGTGCTTTGAACAGCCAAAAATTTTACATTGTTTTTCAAGAACCCCCCATAACGACACCTATATTCAGCTTAAGCTTATTACATATCTTCCTTAAATGGCCTTGGTCCAAAATACTAGTTCAAAAAAAAACAAAAACATTTAGCACCTTTCTCTGCCATTGCATTACTTCCTTCCCCCTAGCGATTAAACATCCCCCAGGCATCGTGTGGTGTAGCTATCATTGATTGTGGTTTTTCTAGGAGTTCCTTTAGAAATATAACCCCTGTTGTCGATTGTGTCCTTTGTACGACCTCATCCATATGTGTTCCCCAGACCAAGAATGGGATTGAAGGGCTATTGGCTCTGTAGTAGAGCCTTAGCCATTTTAAACCTTGGGTCTGGGATCCATCACCTGACATTGCCATGTCTAGGAACCGTTGTATATTCTCACACCATTTCACCTAGACACATGCCTCCATGATCCTTTTTATTAATTCTATATCTTCCAACTCTAGTAACCAAGCCATACACATCGAAGCAATATTCGAATTTGTTAAGTGTTTTTAGTTCACTTCTAGGTACACCTCCCCTATTGTCATCTTCAAAGCGTGCAACCTCATTGTTGAGCAAGAACGAAAGACATTTATCAAGTTTCCTCAATCTGAAATTCTTTGTTAGAAAGCTACTTGCTGCTCACAAGCTCTTAAATTAAATGTTACCTCCAGAATTGTGTGCCTTGTCTTTCAACTAAATAAATCATGCCATTAAGTGGCACACACTAGGGCTTCTTGCTCACCCTCTCTCTATGTTTTCTTGTCTCATTGTTTGTTTCACGCCACTCCATCATTTAAACCCTTCAATGCATCTTTTATCTCCTTCGTTGCTAAACTATCCAACTTGTGGGAAACATTAATCAAATATTCCTTCGTACTCTATTCTTTTGATGGCCCAATTTGCCAATAGATCGGCTAATTCATTACCTTCCCGATATGTATTTGATATTCAAAATTTCTCACTCCAACAATTGCTAAATGACCACATAAAATTATTTAATTTCTAGTTCTGCTTCTTTGTCCTGTGCATCATATTTATGATGATCTATGAATCACTTTCCAAGTGATTTCAATTATAGTTCAAATTTCTGCATGTTCTCAATGCAAGTTAAGCCACTTGAAATTTAGCCTTGTTATTTGCCCCATTAGCTAATTTCTTAGTATCTATTGCTAGAGTTTTTCCTTCTTGATCCCTTACCACACATCTAGAGCCACCCTTAGTCTTGGGGAACTCAAACAACCTTGTCTCTGTTGTTTACCGATGGGCCGATCTGTTCCACCCCATAAACAAGGTTATTTAACTTAATTTTATATAGTATTAATTTTATTTCAACTTTTACATTTGACTTTTACATTTGACTTTGTTGTATATATATATATATATGTATGTATGTATGTATATATCTTTATTAAATCTATTTTTAAAATTTGTATTTAGATTATATTCTAATGTTTTTGGAATTCAGCTTGATTTTTAATATTTAATTTAATATTTGAATATTTTTAATTTCTTGAAATTTATATAAATTTGATTCAGAATTATTCTCAATCTAATGATAACATGTGATTTTATTAAATTGTTTTGTTGATGAATTTATATCTATAAACATTAATGGAATATAGTAGCAATGATCCTATTTTCAATATTGCTTGTCTAGCAATAAAAATCACACCATATAGCTTATTTTGTGTTATCTTTTTTTTTGTTGGCAAACTATGGACAAGGGTTCCACCCCCTGTATATTTATACTCCAAAAAAACCGAACATGCATGACCCAAATAGGCGTGTAACAAAATTACAAATACTTCATTATCTTTTCTTTGACGATCTCAAGGACATATGATGCATTGCTTTTATTGGAGTTTTCTTTCTTTTAACCTCTTGTCCACTCCTCATTTTAAGATAAGCTATCAATGTTAGAACATTTCTCCCTTTTCACTATTGTGCCACAACCAATGGCTTTAGGAGATCTAGTTTTTTCAATGGACGAAATATGATTGCTTAATTATGTGTCAGACTTTTGACTAGAGATGTGAACAACGGTCGTATTGTCACCTTTATTGGAGTTAATTGCTTTAGTGGCCTTGGGTAGTTGATTCATTGGGCTTTGTGGAGGAGAAGCACATGGCAAAGGGTGACGGTCATGAAGTGTAGTAGGGGTAGTTGAGAGAAAGCTCTCATTTGGAGAGACAACATAGTGATGAGATTCTACCCCTTTCCACCAAGTAGGTTGTGCAAAAAAATGCGAATGCTTCTTGTAGCACCGAGGTGAGATTTCTGTTGAATAACAAATTCTGCACTAGAAAGCAATCTTCTCATAGTCTACTAGTTGTTTCTAGCTTCTATCACCAACCTTCAGTGCAACCTCAGCAGGAAGACCTTTCGAAAGATTCATTGAAACACAAAGACGTGCACAGGTGGAACATGCATATTTGATTATTTCTTTTGATATGCTTTGATATTTCCCCAAACTGTTGCCAATGGCTTTTAGACATTCAATTTCCATAGAAAAGAAGGGAAAGTCTGAGTTCGAAGGTTGAAGGATGGGAACGACGACTTCATGCATAGAAAGTAGTCATGAAAAACCCAAGGTCCAACATTGAGGACTAGATCCTTTTCTTCCTTTGACTCAAACTTCAAGATGAAATACCCCTCAACATAGGGGTAAATGCTAATTTCATCCACTATGTATTTTTTCCACTTGTTGCTGATCCAGTTGTGGAGGTCTCATAGATTTGCCATGTTCGAAGAAATCTACAAATTAAGGCGTTGCTTAGTAGAAAATCTTCTTTGTCACTGATAAAGTTGCCAACATTTACCTTCGACATTGAATCTGGGAGCAAAATTGAGAATGGGAGATTTAGATCCTTGGAAGAGCAAGGAGAAAAAAGCCCAGTTGGAGAGAGGCTTTGAGGTGAGCTTGGGGGATGGACAAGCTTTCCCCCACTGGAGCTCCCTGGCATAAAGTGGCCCTAAAATCCGTTGTGCAATCAATTGTTTGAGAAAAATACATTGCACTCCTTGGGCCATGTTTTGAAGATGAAGGGAGCGAAGCTAAGGCATCATGATCGAATTTGTTTGTTTGATCACTGTCCACTAGATCCAACACAAAAAGCCTTTGAGCCTTTTGAGAGCCTTGTGAGCCCTCCTTAGGCCATCGTTGGAACACATCCAAATTAGAGCGCATAGCATGATCGGGAGATGAAAAGACAGAACTATTCATAGTTGCCTTTTAAAAACCAAAATTTTTGCGCCCAACGCAACACACATGGTTGCCCAAGCTGTGCATATCCTTGAAACAATGCGAAGATTCTTCCTTTTGCCATAGGGAAGAGCTAGGGTTTGGAGTGGCCACGATAGAAAGCCAACATGGTTCAAAGTTTGGATTCCTCAACACACCATTTGAAGGACTTGAGCTATGAGGGGCAAACTTGGGAGCCATTAAACTAGTGCGAGGAGAAAGAGCATCATCATTGGAGGAAGGGGAGTGAGTGAAGGTATGCGTCGCAGAGCAGAGTGCTTGCGACATTAGAGAATTATAATTTCTATGTTTTATGTCTTTTGATATATATGTAGCTTTGTGTTTTTATGAATAGTGTATCCAATTGCAACCATATCAGGGTCTTGAAAATCTATGTATGTCTGTGCTATCTTTGTCTTGTAATTTTAAATGAGATTGGGGAAATTAATTTTACAATTATAAAAGCTATAAATTAGGAAAACTAATTTTGTTGTTCTATAAATGGTGATCTTTTGCCATCCTCGTAATCGAGGAATAGTATTGCAAGAAATATATTTTTATATCATGTAGGTAGTCTTGAAGAGGGAGTTTCAAACTATTGATTGCATCATCATTGAGGAGGCTCATCATTAGTTATTTGATGCATCTAGTTGCTCTATTGACTTTTAGAAGGTTTTGTTTTTGTTCCACAATCATCATTGCTCCAAAAATTGAGAGACATTGATATTTTTGAGACCCTCATTGCATCATGTTGTTCTTTAAGATAGTTGTATTTTGTACTAACATCCTCTTTGACTTTTGTCCAAAGTATTATTGGAGTTGAGTAGGGTTTCCTGCTCTCACTAAATCCTCTTTGGTATGTCTTTCGTAGCGATTGCTATTTTAATTTTTGTAGATGATGTGGCACCCCACTCTTGTTTCTTCAATGACTTATAGAGTCAACTTGATGCACTTTCAAAGTTTTGTGATTGTTGTTAACTTGTTGGCAACTTGATGCTCTTTGTAGGTTTCATTTCTTCTATAGAGGGGCCTTCTTTAGATAACCACTATTTTACTTATAGTTTAGTTTAGAGGTCCGCTCTTGTTTTTGGATTCTCTCTTTTGTCTTTCCAAGGGATATACCCGTTCTTGAACAACAAGGCTTCTAAGTACGCTTATAGGATATACCTTCCGAACTATGCCCTTTTGATGCAATGGTTAAATTTGATAGAGCTATATGGTTTTGAGTATTAGGGCCTTGGCATGGTTTCTTGTGTTTGGGCTTGGTTTGATATGATTTAGACAATTATGCTTTAGAGTATCATCTGGTACAAATAGTTCAAATGGTTCCTATTTATTGTGTACTAGGAATTTGCAACCTAACCCATTTAACTTAGACTAGGTTTAGACTCACTTGGTTTATGCACAAGCTAAGATCCATGGATAGTTCTCCTTAGTCTTGAGGGAGATATGATTTCTTGATGCCATGTTCCTCAAATGGGATTGCCTCTTTGTCTGACCTTGGGTGTTGGTGTGGTGGATTCTTTGAGGTTTGGACTAACTCCCCCTTTAAGTACTCTTTGTGTGCTCTTCATCATCTCCTTGTAGGGAAAGAGTCGTCTAATCTATTTGTCATAGAGGACATTTTCGATGGCACATCTAAGTCAGTTGGGCTTCTCGTTTGACTTCTATCACCTTCAAACTAGCTTTTTATGTTGAGCATAACCTTTAGGTTGTTGATCAATCCATTGTTTGGCCCACCTATCTTTAACATCGTCAATTTTATGGTTTGATGACTCCTCTTGCCTCTTGTTGGTGCTTTCCCATTAGCTTTGTGTTGAGATGGAGCACCATAGTTTACAAGGTTCTCTTCAATAGGTGGAATATGAGGAGTATTCTAATTTTTGGTGCCTAACCTGTTATCAAAATTGTTAGAGGTACTATTGTCTATGCATACTTTGTAAACTCATTGAGCTTAGTGAGTTTTTATGTATTTACTATTTGTTTGGCCCGTGAGTACTCACAGAGCAAACTCTTTGGGTCTTTTTATCAAAATTTTCCACTTGTATTTGTTAAAACTTGGCGATTTTGCACAAAAATTCAATGTTGGGTCGCAACACGATTTTGACCTGCAAAGAACATACCTTTTGCTTTGTGAAACCTCGATTGACCCTTCCACATCACACACAAGAAGAAGGAAGCATTCTACGTTGACTTGGGGAGATTTATTATGTGATTCCAGGTTGGTTGATTTTTATTTCCACTTGTTTCTAGAATTTCAATTTTTTAAATTTTCCTAAGCCTGAACATGTGTAGTACATTTGCAATTTTTCTTTGACAAGGCCTAATGGCACATGTAGTTAGATGTTAATTGTTTTGTAAATGCTGGAAGAAATAAAATTAAACTCACATACCAACTCTGAATTGATTCAAATTTTAATTGGTTTATGCTAATTTCAATCAATTTCGCATGTCAGTTCGTGGAAGATGTGGCAGCAGTTGAAATAGGGTAGATTCAATTGTTTTTGGATGACATTGATATGGTAGAGGAGTCATTGCCATTTAGTAGTAGGGTAGAGCCAAGTAGGGAGCCACAATTGAGTGTGAGGACCATACCCTCTATCACCCATTTTTTCACTAGAATGGGGAAGCTGAAATTGTAAATTTTTTTAATTTTTTTTTACTTGCCTAGATATGCAATTTATGATTATGATTTTCAAAAGCAATCCTCATAAATTTTATATAAAACACTTCGTCATGGGTTTGCAATTCAATTTTGCAAAAAAGTTGTGTTTTCTTAAGAAATTTAAGTTTTTTTTTGATATGCAAGACGTGATTTTTATTGATAATAAGGCAAGTACATCAATGCATCCCTTTGCCACAAGGGTTGCTAGAGAAAAGACAACACAAATATGGATCGTTAGCATATCTCGCTAAAATTGGTATACTAAATTACACCAAGGTTAAATTGTCGTGTTCTTGGAAAGCCCCTTGTTTGAGAAATTTCCACTTTGACTACAATTTCCCCCTTTCGCGGTAGATCTTAGGCAACATGTGGTGTTTGCTAGAAGGGGATTTCTTCTTAACCTTTGCCCATTTATTCCCAGAGTGAGAAGAAACTAGAGTATTTTGGTCTACTGCTAAGGGGTTCTTCATCGCCATATCTCATGTCCTTGCCTGGCCATATTGAACTTTGTTCCTGGGACTAACTCCATCCAACTTTGGAGAGCCTGAGGAGGCAGCAAAAGGATATAAAATCGTAGAGGCTTCACCTCCCTTGGAACTTTGCCTGAACAATGAAGAAGCTGCAACCTTTGAGACTTGTGCACGGGTCTTGAAATCGGACTCTTGAAGTTTGTTTGTAGGAGAAGTTGAATTTGTATTTGTGCAAAGCAGGAAAGGGGCTTCTGAGGTGCTCGGCTCCGCTGAGAAGAAATCAAGTAACGATGAGACTCAACACCAATCCACTAAGTAGGAGTCTTGCATTCAACTTGATTTCTAAGATCAAAATTTTTTGATTTTAGACATTGAGGTGTTCGATGCTTTGTGGAGAAGCACTTCCTGTATCTAAAGGCATCCTTTTCGTAATCTACTTGCTGCCTCTAGTTTCTCTTGCCTACTTTTAAGGAGATCTCTATTAGTAGACAATTGGAAAGGTCCATCTCCACACAAGTTTGAGCACATTTGGTGCTCGCGTATATTTGATTGTCTCCTTTGAGGCACATAAAAATTTGCCTAAGCCATTGCCTATGGATTGCAGGCAACCCTGCTCCCAAAATTGAATGGGGAGGTATGGTAATCAAACCCATAAAAATGCAGATGTGTAGACCTCCGTTTGAGGATTGAAGGAGGGGTATCAAGCCTTCAGACATCAAAAATCGCCTTGAAACAACCATTGGCCATCTTTTTAACACTTTCTCCTTGTCAAGGGGTTTGATCTCAAGGATGAAGAAGCGCCTGGCACATGGTAAAATAAGGATCTTAATCACCAAGTTGTCTTTGTAGTAGGTAGTGATCCAAGCATGAAGATCATACAGCTTGGTCCAAATTTTAAGAAATCTACAAATAAGTGCTTTGTCCTCAAGGAAATCCTCCCTATCTCATGAATTGGACCATCAACATAGATCTCTATAATATACCCAAAATGATGTGGAAAGGGCGAATGGCATTTTTTCTCTTCCCCAATTGCAGAATCTTTTGTTTGTTAGGACCGTCTTGTTTCTCGAGATCTGAAGGTTAGGACATATCAAAGAGTTGGAGGAAGCAAATGCAAGAGTTGTCCGTAACAAGGCATTCTTTGAGGAGAGATAATGGTCAAGGAGGTCATTTGCTTTTTCATCTCATAGTGTTTTCCTTGTTAATGTGAAGAGCAAAAGGACCATTGGAAATGACATTTTTAAATGATGTTAGAAGGATTGCCGATCAAACTGTTGTAAGATGCGTCTATGCAAAATTGTTTGTCCTTGAATGTTGTTTGATAATTGTATTGGTAAGATATGATGCAAAAAATAGACGAAGTTCCAAAATGGTACATGGGCCCATGTTTTGAGAATGCGAGCAACACATTTTTTTCGAAGGAGGTTAAAAAATCTACAAACTTCTTTGGCTTCCATTAAGGTCTCTTAGAAACAAACAAGGGTGTTTATCATTTCTAAATTTCTAATAGATGGAAGGATGCAAGAAATGGACTATCAAGCAGTGTAATTATAGTGTTGTACCCTAAAGGGACAATGTTTTTGAAGTTGTGGATTGTGAGGGGCAGTAAAGGATGCACAATTTATTGATAAGAACCATATATAGTTCATTCTTGGAGTGGATCTTCAAAATGTTGTTGAATTCATAATACCGGACAATTCAAAAAATTGTCGAGTGGTTGTTCTGTTGATTGAGACACTGTTCTCACATATATTTTGGACTCTGATATAACTCTGGAGTGTGCTGACGTAAAGGTTACTATCACACAACCTACCAAAAATTTGTTTAGACGAGGCAACTTCTACATATGACATGGCTAGTGGAAGTGGCATTGTAGCTCATTTATAGGATGAACTCATTCTTTGGTCTTATGATATTTCAAAGTCATTTATTACTCATTATTTCAAAGTCATTTATTACTCATTAGCATCTAATGCCATTTTAATTAATTTCATTAGGTTCTTTTTCTTGTTCATCCTTGGGCATTATACATTCTGTATTATAATCAATTTTTATTTCTAGTCTTATTGTAAATTGATTATATATTTTTTATATATCTTTTACTTATTCTAATTATCTTTTTAGATTTAGCATAAGTCATTTGTACATCAAATGATGTGGCATCTCTCTTCTCCCTACCCTTCCAATCCCCCTTTCCGACCTCTTTATAATCTCCTCAGGTCTGCAACAATCTATTTTTCAACTCTTGAGCTCTCTAACATCCTGATGATGGATCACAGAGTGCAAGGGTTAAGATTCTATATGTAATTATGCTTTTTTTGATCAGACTTGTTGATGTAAAAAAGACACACAATCGACTCCAGAAACAGCACAAAGAACAGTTATTACTCTTTTTTTATTTCAACTTTTCTGTGTTGTTAGGTTTCCAATATTTTTGTGGTTTTTTCTTGGTAATATCCTAAGAAACTGATAATTTCTTTTTGGGATGCTGAGAAACTTTCAAGAAAGACATTTTCTTAGATGGTCTATATCATGTAGAATTCTGCAAAGAGATTCGTACATAAAAACATCAAAGCTTGAACTTCTAAACTTAACTCAATGACAATGAAATACTTATAGAATAACAAATTGTTTGTAAATTTAATTGATTCCTGTCTCGGTTGCCTACAAATGGCTATGATCATTTTGTTTATATAGCAATTTGGGATGTGAGGGGCATATAAAGCCTTTGTAGAGGCCATTGCATGGAAGGTTACTACCAAATTCATCTAAAGCATACTGATTTATCGTTGCACATGTTAATTCAAAGTGTACATGGCCTATATACCAAGACTAACCTAGAAACTAATTTAACTAATTTAACTTAACACATCAAACCTTACATTGGCATTCTCATGTTCTCACCCACTGAGCTACTGACCTCTCACAGGGTTAATTCCTAGTTTTCCTAGATTTTGATTGTCAGTCCTATTTTACTACCGAGGACTACTTGTTAGGAAATCTTATAGTATTACAACAATAACCTTGTGTTAGAAGTCTCTCAACATAAAATATTGTCTGGAGAATATCCTACCTGATAAAATAAAGAAAGTAAAGGGCATCTAGGATATTTGAATGCATACCTTACTAAGTTAACTTTTTAGTTGTAATAAAACCCTTCATCATTTAACAGATTGCACAGCTTTCTGAAATATCGACTCACCAACTTTGAGATCCCTTGTTTTGAGATACCTAGAAAATGTCAGTGATTTTTTAACTTATAGTCTGTGGAGGGCCTTACTAAATGAGACTCCTCATTCATATTTGCTTCATCCTTTTTGGATGCCTTTATTTTAGAGTTTTCATACCCTTTTTACAGTTTTCCAACTCTTTTTAATCATAAAAGGTGGATGAAGCCATAAGGAAGGGGAATTTAACAAGAAACTCAAGGTAAAAAATAAATTCACTGACCACTCATTAATCTTACTCATGTTGATTTTTTCATCAATCAATACTAAGAAGATTTCAAGGCATTTGCTATGAACCATGGGATGGCTTCTCTTATTCCAATTTTCTGAGTGCTCTTTTCACAGAGGCTGCAACAGAGATTGAAAACTGGTAGGTATTAATCAGATAAAATAGTAATCACTAAATTTGGTTAAACCAGAGGGTTTGACTTCTCGAGTGTAGGTTAGAGAATGGCAACTCACTCACAACCGTTTTGAAAATTCTCAAAATGGTAGTAGGGATTGGCAGGAAGAAAGAAATAGAATGTGTTTACTTAATTAATCTTGTTTTTTCCAATTTTTGTTATCATGCATTCTATCTTGCACGTGACTCTTGAATTATGTATTCTTTGTATTCACCTATTCAGTCTTTCTTAACTATTTATAATCTAGTTCTTGTTTTTAAAATATTATGTTAAATATGTTTTGACTTCTTACATAATCATTATGCACACACAAGAAGTGGTAATTTGAACTCAATGTACAGCAACATGTAGTCTGCAAGATTTTGCTGGCATTTAGTGTGACTGGTGTCCAGAAAAAACATTTCCTTGTTTAATATCTCTGGATTTGGAATAATTGGCTTGTATGCTGCTGACTTTTATGGTTTTTGGATGTGATCTTTGATCAAACTTTTGGGTTCCTCATTAGCTTCCAACTCTTAACCTAATAATAAATCTTATAAAAAAATTATTAAAACAAAAAATAAAAATTAATAAATTGTTTTTTGAATTTTGTTGATTTGTAGAAATCAGCATGTGATAAATCGATCCCCCACTGTTGATCACGACACCCTCCAAAAAAATTAAATTTTAAGACCGTTGGCCTCTATTATCAGGTTCGGTGGTTTGTGGCTGGAACCGGGGCCAGGTTTGATCTGGGACCAGGTCTGGTATTGGTCCAACCTTGGGTTTGTCTTGGAGTTGGTGGATTTTTGCATCTTACTCTGCCCTCTTCTTTTGGCTGATTTTCTCTATTTCTCCATTGTCTTCCTCCGTCCATCTGTGATGCAAGATGAAGCTTTCCAAAGTTTTGTTCTATTTTTATTTTACCTTCGACTTTCTAAAGTTCTTATTTATTGATTTTTCAAATAAAATTTAATTTATATTAACTTATTGTTTTTAAATCACTAATTTGACATTTACTTTTGTTTTTAATTCTATATGTTAAATAATAAATTTTTTTATTTCAAAATATTTAAATTGAATTTAATTTTAACAATAAATAACAATATTCTATATGTTCAATAATATATTTAAAGTTATTATAACTTGAATATATTATAATAACAATAAATTTTAAAATTTATATGTTTGAACTTATTATAATATATTCAAATTTTATTACAATATTGTTTTATTTTGATGATTTATAACTTAGTCGGAATATATATATGTATATATATGTATCATGTATGTATGTATACGTATATATATATATATATATATATTCATGTATATACATATGTATACACACACACACACATATCTGTGTGTGTGTGTGTATGGATGTACCCGTAACCATACCCAAGAAAAAAAAATTGCCCTACTCGCGAAACTGTATCTGTAGTACTCATACCCTAATCGGCATGTAGCTTTTGGCCTAAATAATTCCACTTTTCACTGATATGTATCTTTTTGCTTTGTGTTAACTTTACCTCTTTCCAATTTTATCTTTTCACTGTTATGTATTCTTAAAAAGATGGTCATTTGCACTAAGCAAGAAAAGTTGAGAAGATTCAAAATTAAAAGAAAAATATAAGGTAAATAAATGGTATTTCAAAACTTCAAGATAGATTTAGTGCAAATAGATAGAGTGTTTATTCATTTGTGCAATCATTCTTGGTGTTTGTTTAGTCAAGTGTCTTAAGTCAACAAACAAGAAAAAACTTTAGAGCCAAGTCTGGTTGATAACCTAGCTATTTCTGAAAAAAAGTTATTTTGTCTAACAAGGTAATTTGGATGAAAGTTATACCTTATGCCGGACAACAAACTTAAAGCTAAGTGATGAGGGACTGTCCTCAGGATGGTCTAGGGATGCCTGATGTCCCTTAACTGTCAAGGTGACAACAGGATGTCAGCTGTTTTTTAAAAAGTATTGAAAAAACAAAATAGAGTTCTGTAATGCTAAACCTAAAAGTGGTGCGCACCAAGCCCCCTTGACCTTAAAAACCCTAGCCATGCCCTTTTGAAAGCATCAAAATAGAAGAGGAATAGATACAAAAAGAAATATAAGTAGAGGAAGAGGAAGAAGACGGGAAAGAGGAATACAGGGAGAGGCATTAGCACAGTGGAATGTAGAGCTAGTGAGTCAATCCATACAGGGTTGGCCAGGGATCAATTGCCGCTAGATTCACTTAGCAGTTTGGCGTTCAGGATAATGCTATGGTATTTGTATTGGACAATGAGTTAGGTTAATTATGGTACTCTGTATTATGAACTTGATGAATAATTATATGATATATATAATTGTACCAATCGATTGCCAAAATTTCCAACTTTGTGTAATATCAGGTTCTTTTACTCATTGTTTACATAAAAAAAGTAAAGTACAACTTAGTTTACCTTTTTCTAGTTTTGTTGACACATTAATTTTATTTATTATTTTATTAGCCATCCCTAAAATTGAAAGTTGCTGTCCCTGAAACCCATTCCCATTTCTGTCCTAAAAAACTCAGACAAACAGTGGTATTTAAACATCAGGATATTATTCATATTGCCTGCTATATCAACCTGAGAAGTAACTGTGTCTACGGTAACTATCCAAAGCTGCGGTTTTTGTGATATCTAATAGGTCTGTTACCTTGCCACCTCCAACACGGTTGCAATTGTAATTCCTTTTGTCTTCCTTTAGTTGAGTACAGTTGATTCTCTCTAGTCTGTATATCCACTTTTTTGTGTTGACATTGATTGGGAGTAAAATTATATCTGTAAGGGGTTCAAGTCCTAATAAACAAAATATCTATTAGCAGTATTGTGCTTGTAACCATGATGATTCATTGAGGTTTGTTTTTGTTGAGGGGTTGGCACTGAATCTCAGGTCTTGAATATGTGTGCCTGGACTAGGTAGGGTAAATGTTTTGGAGATAATTCCACAACAAAGGTTGGGGAGATCTTAAGAATACATCTATAGTAAAAGGTCAAACAACCTCATCTAAGCGACTTCTAGTTTGTTCAAACCTGCCCGCATATAGGACACATCAGTAGAATTATAAGAACAAGGTGAAAAATTTTTAAACGAAATTTCAGGTTTGAATGAAATTGATGTGGATGGAAGATCATGACACAAAACCATGTCATTTTTCTATATTATTCAATATTTAGAAGCAATTTTGTTGAGAGTTTTTGGATAGAGACGTTTTACAGTGTTTTGAATATATCGATGTTAGGAGCTAACACAGCGCGACCCATCATCCCTCTATAGTTAATGTTATACAAGAAAATCAGATTGAATGACTGTAGTCTGCGCCCAATCCAATTAAAGCTTTTTATATGGATAAAATCTGGAGCTTGTTATATTTAGAAACACATTCTAGGAATGTCATGTCCTGTGAAAGCTTAAAATATACTAATATTTTGTATTTGGTTGTTTATTTATTATACACTGTGCCGATATATCAATGTACCTTGGTTCTGAAGATTGTCTATCCACATAACCTTACCCTTATCTGCAGGTAACTGGTGAGAAGTGACGGTGTTTATGTTTTAAGTTTCTTAATACTCTTCTTTTTGTTGCTATAGTTTTTTCTTTTTAATTCAGGCTTTTTCAGATTTTTTAAGTTTAGCTTGTAGTCTTCTGGGAGTTGAATGCCTTCTCTTAAATTTCTTTTCATCAAGTTGTTCGTTAACCTCTGAATTGAGATGTTAAAGCACAGAAATAATATTTATTTCAATGTGATATTTTTTATGCTTTGTCATGTTAACCTAGATATTAGTCAAATATAGTTAAGGTTAGCTCTGGTTTTGGGATCATATATGTTTAATTAAATCTGATTTAAGTCCATGTCTTGGTTTTGAATTTGACTGCTGTAAGTAGTTTTGATGGAATTGTGTGAGTGGTTTATTGCAATTCAATCTCATTGATGTTCACTGCCTGCCTTTTTGTGTATGTTTCCAAGTTTATACATTAATAGAATTTAGGGTTCACTTCTGAGATCATTCACAATCTGTACATGATCTTCTGGATTGTTGAAATGTTTAAAGAAGCAAGAGGTGTAGTTTGAAAATAGAACGAGAATGCTGGCGCTTGCTATTTGACCAGAGGACCAGTCTTCCTGGTTGGGTTTGGCTTTTGATCGAGTAGTTAATGTTAAGATGCATGGATAATGTTTTTGCCGTAGGCTGTTATTTGTGCTTTCTACTTGGTTTAATTCTAGGCGTTTTTTACTAACTTATATTTGTGGATGATTTAATATTATACATGTCTGCATTGTATTAAAGCACAATGATCATAAAATTATCATCCGGGCAAACCTGATTTTTAACCCTGAGATGCCGTTAAATTTTAAATTCAGGTTGTATGTATTGACCTGATCCGCATTGGTTCCTGTTTATATATTTTGTTCTAATTTTAAACTTCTAGTTGTGAAGTATATATAATTGTTTTAGCTCTGTTTTGTTAATTTAAGATCATAAATGATTATAGAGTTTATTAAGTCTGCTTTTTGTCTGGCATATTTTACAAAGTGACTATAAATTGTGAAGTGAAATCCGAGGTACTCCCCAGTGCTTAACCATTTATACTTTTATCATACACATCAGAATTGAGGGCATCTTGCACAAAAATGGAAGAAGAGACGTATATGAGCATATCAGGCAACTGTGGTGAGGATAATTATTTGCTCGCTTGATTATTTGTGTGAAGTACACAACATTTCCAGATTGTTTCTAAAGGTGGATCATAACAAGAAAATTTGAACTAGATATAAAAGATTATGTATTTTGAGGAAAATTATGGTTTTATCTTTCCTAATATCTCTAATTATTATCTGCTTCTGAGTTTGTTTTGAAGATGACAATTGTTTTTCTTATGCCCACAGGCAATTTGTGTGTTTATATTCTACCAATCCGTAGGGCAATGGGACAAACTGCTCTGCGTTCCAAGCTTCCAATACGGCTATGTTAAAGTTTCACCATAATATTAAAGATTGTTGATGGTCAATGCTTTTGCCAATGAACATTCAACATTGTGATTCTCTGCCTTATGGAGTCAATTATTTAGTTATTCAATCAGGAGAAGGGAACGAATCATCTATCCAACGAAGTTAAGGTGACATCCTTTTATGCTTTCTTGAATAAAAATAAGAGTTTTTTGTTTGAAGTTTGAAGTCTCAATTTTAATCAAGGGGAGGAGCGAATTTATTTATGGTTTGAGCACATTTGCCGAAGAAATTTACTTGTTTATCGAAAAGTCTGGTTATAGGTGCCGAGTAAATTAATTATTGAGTAGGTACAATTTGCGAGCTATATTTGACACCTGTAGCGAGCAACTGGACATAGTACCCTTCTGTTATTCAAACATATCTGTTTTGCAATTCGCTAATTTTAAACACCTTACTTTCGTAAGGATTAGGCTGTATCCAACCTGATATGTTAAGTTGCTGCTTATCTTTGAATTAGTAATACACACATATTTAAGCTAGCTTTTGTAATGGGTAGATACTCTTTCGAGTATTTTCTGAGTTCTAAGATGGGGTACTCTCTCTCGAGCATTTTCGTTAGTTTTAAGTTTTCTCATCTCACCCTTCTACAATGGGTAGATACTCCTTCGGGCTTGTTCATTAGTTTTAAACTTTGTTAAGCTCACCCTTCTCAATGGTAGCATGCATTAACAATGACTTGGGTTAGTTTTTAGACACTCTTTGGTGCATTTTCTATAAGTTCAGCATTTAGGTGATCCATGTTCCACCAGGTTCTTTGGGATGGATTGTTTGAGTCATTTTTGGGGACGTCATAATAAGCTAAACGGGCAATTCAGTTTTTGAAATTACGTCTTCACTTCTAGACCGATTCGCCAAAACACGATGTTCACATCACCCAACTCGACGGCTATTATGGCTTGTTGCGAGCCAGAAAGATCTATGTAATTATTAAACACATTAAACAAATGGTGGCGAAGTGTTTGAGGACCAAGTCAATTGATACTTCAAATGCCCACATCACTCCAACAACGCCAGAGATTACTAAAAGAGTTAAGACAATGCCTTTGCACCACAATTGGAAGGATGGAATAGGTAAAAGATTTGAGGGAAAATTTAAAAATATCAGAGAACTTTGAATATTCGTTTTATAACATTAATAAAACATTTTTCATATTGACAAATACATTATAGAATCCTTAATACACAACAATAGAGTTAATGTGAGTCAAATAAATCAATATCAACACTTTAAAAGCTTAGTAGTGGAGAAACCATAAGTTTGAAATAGATAATCAAATTAAACTTTGAATGTGTGTACTTTCTACTTATATTTCACTATTGTACAATATCTAAAATACGATTTCAAACTTTACAAACATCAGAACAGTATGTTCAAATTGTATGTTTATGTACACTTTGCAATTACACAATTGTATACCAAAATTTGAATCCTTGAAACAAAAAGTAAAAGTACTTAAATATAACAAAGGATTAAAACAATGAAGTTTGAAATTGTAAACATGGGCTTGCAGCCAAAGACCAAAAAGTAGCAATATTTTTGCTACAACTTACACTTAACAGCAAAAATAAAAACTGCCTCCTTATTGTTGCTACAATTTCCACCTAACAAAAAAATAAAAGTAACATTGCTATTGTGGCGACAACTTCCACCCAATAACAAAAAAGAATGGATGTTTGCTAAAACTCAAGATAGGTCCCAATGGTTTCTTCATCCTTTGAATGTGTATATAATTTGTACATGTATATAGTTTGTTACACGATAGAAAAGATTTTTGGATGTTATTCTTTTTTGTTTTTCATTGGGCTATATCACATTTAAGTTTAAACTTTATATAAACTCTTGCACCTTCTTCTAATATTATTCCATGTTTCCTTTATATATGTTTTTGTCCAAATTAGAAGCAATATTATTGATATAAATCGGATTCCTTTATAAAATCTTTACAAGAATTTGAAATAACTTAATAAATTATTATTCTCTAGGCCTTTTTTAAAATAGTAGTAGGGGACAATCGAGACTTTTAAGAGACATTTGAGACATCTTTGATTGCCCTTAGCTATAATCTCTATGCCCTCCAGATGATTTGTACATTTTTTTTTCTCTATTTATATTTTTATAAACAAGAATGACCAAGGGATGTCATTGAGCCGTCTTTGTTATGGGATAAGTCCTTGGGGAACATAGGAAAAATAAGTTATGTAAGCAACATAGGAAAAATAAGTTATGTAAGCAACTTTTAATAGGAAAGGTCTTCTATTTACTCTTCTTGAGGAGTTAAATAACCACTTTTCCTTGTGATAAATACAGCAAACAATTTAGCATCAAGGATGTCCAACTCTATTTAAAATTGACTAGGATTTTAGAGCTACTCTCCTAAGTGAAATTTGAATTCTTTTATAGGTGCATACAAGATGTTCTTTCATTTTATTCAATGTTGATTTGGAAATAAGAAGGGTGATTATTTGTGCTCGAACATGCAAAATCTAAGCTTTGTGACCTAGGGTTTAAATCATTTTCAACTTATATGAATTAGCATGAGCTAGATATCAAGCTTGAATGTTACCAAGAGTTAAAAAATCATTTCCCACTTAGATGAATTTGTACGAGTTTAAGTTTGAAAAGATTATTGTCTTGTCTTATAAAGGAGAAGAAATTTGTTATATTCAAGGAAAATCCTAACAAACAAAAAGAATGGCAAAGCTAACAACACCACTTAAAATATAGAATTTATTATGTCCATAATAAATGATGTTAGTGTTGTTTAGTATGGAGCTTTCAAGCATATTAGAGCATGGAAGGTGGTTTTATGAAATCATATATGACAAATCTTTATTACTTTCATGATGGTGGTTATCAAAACCTTGTTGGTAAGGGTTGCCCAAGTTGCAACAATTGCAAATTTTAAAATGTATTGCATGTTTATTTATAAACAATATAATTATGGACCTCTTAGTTGTGTAATATATGAACTTAAGAATTTGTTTCATGTTTACTTATAGGTGATATAATCATGGACATTAGTTGTATATGCAATATTACAATTGTCACATTTTTATTAACAAATAGGTAGCATGTAGGAATTGAATTTGGTGTATGTAAAAATTAATGTGCTATACAACAAAATTTATGTGTGATTGGGCAATGTTTTACATAGTTATAGAAACACCTTGATGAACTCAAAGGAGGCCTTGTAGCAAATTTGGATGCTATGTGTCTATTATGTTTTTGCTTATAACAATTGAAGAACATTAAGGCTTTTGAAGATTTGTGATGATGCTAGTGTAATTAGTATCGTTTGATGAGTACGACAAAGAGATTGTAGTCAAGGAAAATGGAATTGGTAAAAATGAATTTAAGTGCGAAGTAAAGTGATTTAAATAATGAGAACCAAAACTTGTGCATCGTATTCACCTTTGAAAAAGATCAGGATTCTTAAATGATACTTGTAAATCATAAAAACATTTAAAGGTTAAAATGGTCAAATTATAATACGTGTAAGATGGATGTCAATTTATTATGCGAGATAAACTTGTATCCTATAAGGAGACTCGAAATGAACATTAGAGTGCTCATAAGGAAAGGTTAACAAAATGTACTAAATTTTGGATTTTTTTTTTTAATATTCTTATGAATGATGGTAAATGCTTTTGAGTTTTTTAAAATGTTAAATGCTTTTGAGTTTTTTGAAAGGTTGTGTAACTTTGCTAGATCCATATGTTGCATTGTGTTTTATGTTACCTTAGTGTTGTATGTAGATGTTTAGGATCTAATTATTAAGGATGGTGAGTGATTTCTCTTTGATATACATTTGTAAAGTTCAATCGAAGTTCAATGTTGAGCTAAAGAACTCGGATTGACATTGCATGCTTTAATAGCCATCAATAGTAGAAAAATCATAACTCAACTTAAATTTTAGAAATTAAATACTTGAAATTGAAGATAAGTTAAAACAAAAATGACATTACCTTCAAGCCTAACTTTGTTTGCATTCAATGTAAAGGATTGGAGGAAATTTGTTGATACTTTTGGGCAACAAACACTTTGAAGAAAGAAGTGATGAAATGAAATGGTGAGGAATATTCTTTGTTTATAAAGAATAGGCATGGAATAGATGATATGCTTATTCAAGGTAAGCCTCAAATAATGTTATGTTAACTAGATATACCTAGGCCATATAAGGTAAAGGAATCTAAATAAGAGAAAGTTGGCATGAAGGTTTGACACATGTAACTAACTAAGACTTAAATTATAAAGATACAACTCAACGTTATAATCTTCTAACATTGTTCCTTGAGATTGGTAAAATAATGTGTTGATTATAGAATATTGTTAGGAATTACATCTTAGTTTAATCAAGTTAGGTGAGATAACTAAATATAATAATTGTTAGTGTAAATATAAAACAATGTTAGGTATGTGGTGGTTGGTGAAGTTTTGTGTGCATATGATTGAAGAAGATTTGTGGTAATATTGACATTTTGTTGTTTAATTTGAAAGTGATTTTATAGGTAATAAATTGTTGAATTTGCCAACTATTTGTTGTTGAAAGCCCTTTTTTTTTGAAGTAGTTATGTCTTGAGTTGTTGCTAGGTGGGCCATTGATTGGTTACTACTTAAAGATTGATACATGTAGCATATAATTTGATTTGTCTTTTTTTCTTTCAAGCACACACTATTAGGTTTTAATTCATTGATTAGTAATTTGAGTTGGTGGTATTTGGTTTTGAAGTGTACTGAGATGCTTAGGATTGTGGGGATGTCTTACACTATTAAGAGGGTAATAAGGTGTTTTTGAACATTGTGCATATGTATTCATAAACTCTTCTCAAATTTTACAAAGATGGGAGTCTTATGTGGTAATGGTGTCTTTTGTGGTTAGTGATAAATTAAGGTGAAAGATGGGTATGGTTATTTTTTAAGGAAGCGATATGACCCAATAGTATTCTTGAAGCCTATCAAAAATTTGTCAAAGAGGTATGCAAGCGATTTGTTTGTTTGTACATGTGAAGGCATTCTTTGATATAGTAGATTAAAAGTTGCAAGATCTGAAAAACATTTTCAGTAGTAGAAGTTACAATTTGTGAAGAGATTTCATGAATTTTTTTAGTTGGAATTTAGACTGAGGGTTTTAAAGCCTAAAATAATCCTCCATACAATTACATACATGGATGTATTTGGAGGTGGGCTTAACACTTTTATGTTCAATGTTTCATTTGTAAGAATAGTGTAAAAGTTGCTTTTTTTTGTGGAAACTAAGACCTTGAAATAATTGTTTTTTATCATGTGATTTCACATTTTTGCTATGGAAATTTTGCTTGCATGTATTTTTTTTATCAAACGTTTGGAGATTATAGTGCAGCCTAAAGAGGTCTAACGAGAGCTACACAAACTTCTCTTGTAGAGATGGTTCTTTTCATGACAAAGTACTAATTCCTTGTTGGGTTCCTTTTATTAGTAAGGGGCACTTAGTAGTGTAGATACCTAAAATTGACCACCTATCAGTTTTGGCTATCTTCTATAATTGATTATTCACATTTACTTAGTTATTTTATTTTTGTTTCTTATATTAAGCAAATAATATTTTTCACTATTCCTCTATTCTTCTTCCTCATATAAAATCATTTGTTTATATCATTGGTAAAGTTTAATTCTTTGTGAAAAATTATCTGACATGTATTTATCTAGACATTATGCTACTTTCCTCACGAGTTAAATAAATATTTTAAAAATATGTATTTATTTATTTATTTAATTTGCCATTTTCGTTATGTTTGCTCATCTCACATAGTTTTCTTCTAATCATTTGCACATGGATTTAAGCAATGATTAATGAAGGTTTGACTCACCTAAGTCTCCATGATGATCCACATGTCATAATTTCTAGAAGCATGACATAGCTTTGGCCAAGTCTTCTATTCTCCATAAACCCAAATTTTAAATTCATTCTATGTACTTGTAGTATTGGAATACTCTAAATCTTCACATTTTGAGATCCTTCCAAAGTGCTTTGAAGTGCTCAATCATATCACCTTCCCAAGCTTGATATGCACCATTCATTCTCTTGCAATCTATTGGAGTCTCTTGTATCAACCAATCCCCTTCATTTGTTTTTGAAGTATTCAATTACATCACCTTCCCAAGCTTGATCTCTACCATTCATTGTCCTATAATCTATTGGAGTCTATTATATCAACCAATCTCCTTCATTTGTTTTTGAAGTACACAATTGCATTACCCTCCCAAGCTTGATCTCCACCATTCTTTCTCTTACAATTTATTGGATTGTGTTCTATTAAGCAATCCCCTTCACACATTTGTTGATATCTCCTTCCTTGAGAGGTCTCAAGCATCTTGAGCCCTTAATTTCCCTTTTCAATCCTAGCCCTTTATCGCCATCTTGAAAAATCTATAAATCAGACCCTTCTAGCCATTTTAGGGAGAGCTTTTAATGGTAGGTTATGCCATTTCATTGAGCACTTAACATATCACTACAATCATAATCAATTCAATTTCTTGGGACGTTTAATATTTGTATATTGCATAGTTTTGTTTGTTAACGATTTTTTATGCTTGAACTTGAGTGTTTTCTCTTGATTGGCAAATTTGGCTTACCTTAGGTTTTTTTTTTTTTCCATTTTCACTTTTATCTACACATATTTTTGGCTTGATTGGTGGGGCCAATGTATTTATTAGTAATCTTTTCTTGCAAGTTTTGATTGTTACATGATTGTAGGTTACAATTTGATGGTTGTGATGTGTTTGAATGTATATGTTTACCTTACATTGTACTTTTTTTCTTATGCATTCTAACATGTTTTTTATCATTTTCTCATCATTCGATTCATACTCTTGACGAGGAGACATTTTTATAGGACATTATGATGCTAACTTTCATTCACATTTCTTTTTGGTGTAAATTCTAACATCTTTTGTTGGAGGTTTACCACATGTGAAGTTTCAGTATAGTTTAGTGTATGCGTCCATAAGACGGTGTATGCACATTGCAAATAACTGTATCTATTTGTATGGTTTAAAATGAGTTTTTTTTTTACATTTGTACTATTCTTTCTTGCATTTTTGGTAAGATATTGATCTTTTAGTGGAATATATTACAAATCTCTTTACGTAGCCTTTGTGTTATACCCAAGTAGCAATAAAAATTGATTTTTGACTAAGTCATTTTTGTGCAGGACCCACATTTCAGTGCATCTATTCTTGGTTTGGTGTATCTGTTGATTGTTTCAACGGTTATATCTTAGTTATAAAGTTTCTAATTTTTAGAGTTTAGCATATGCATCTACAAAATGGTCTATACACTTTGTAAATTAGTAGTTTTATTTTGGACATATTTTTATATCATTTGGGTAAGCCCGCAATAATGAGTCCCACTTTTTTGCCATTGTAGGGCATTGAAATCAACATTTTCAGCTAAATCATTATTTTTTCACACCTATTGTAGTTAAATAGTTAAGAATATGAAGATCATGTGAACTAGTGATTTGTGAGATTCCCTAATGATTCTTTAAATAACTTGTTTTTTAAAAAAATAAAAAAATCAATCAGTTACTTTTTTATTTTTTAATTATATAGGAAACAACATTTTTTAAAATTGACAATTATGTTGTTACATATGACTTCTTTTATATGGAGGATAAAATATTTAATTTTTTTAAACATATATTTGTACTAGCAATATTTAACACGCATTTTGTTTAATAAGGCTTTCTTGCATATTTTTTAAAATTAAGTTTTAAAGTTGAACTAATTAATTTAGACATAGTTGCATGTTGTCACACATAACTTGTTTTGCATGTATCAATATTAAATTTTTAATTTTTGTGTTGAAACGAGGACCAATACTTAATGTGTAGATATTTTTCAAAATTGCTTCACTCATTTACTTTTTTTTGCACATGCATATAACAAAGAACTTGATGATTAATAAAGCATAAAAAACAACTTTTTAATAAAACCAAAATAAATTAAAATTATGCTTGTTGGAAAGCTCATTTCGAGGGTTATGATTCTACATATTTGTTTGTCAAAATCATTCCATTTGTAAGCCCAATTTGAGTTTTGAAAGTCAAATTTTTGAGAAAAATTGAAAAGGGATGGTGGGGAGGCATACCCAAGACATTCTTTCAAAGGTATGGTCAAATAAAGGTCCTTTCATGTGCTAAATAATTTGTAATGGGTAACCTTCGAATGAAGGTCCTTGAATTAAAAAATGAATAATTTTTTTTAATGGTTGACTTTTTTTTGAAGGCCAATGAGTTGACCTAATAATTTTTTTTGACCAACACAAAGCTGCTATAGGGCAATACCCTTTGTATTAATTGAAAAGTTTTTACATTATATCTGTTCGTAGAGGTGATATCCCACCATCTCCCAGAGTCATTTCCCGATATCATCCTCCTCCTATCAACTAGCTAAAATGCTTGCAGACCAATACCCCATAGACTCCTATACATTCTTTGGCTACCTACATTTTGACTTTGCTCGTATAATAGCAAAATTGGGCATAAGACCACTACCTATGTATCCGTAAGTATAAAAAAGGATCTATTACAAAATTGGGCTTGCACCCCAATAGTATTGACAGACTTAAAAAAGGAAATCAACACAAAGGAATGCCTTAGAATAGAAGCCATCCCTAGTCTTGGTCAGACTCCATCTTGGCTTGCACATGAACCTTACGCACTGCCATTGCTCTGACAACCACATGACATTCTAGTCCACATAATGCATGAGCTTGACCAACAACGACCTCCTCCACATCTTTGGCATCATTTGGAGTCCATTCTTCGCCCAAGCCCCAGTCATTCTCCTCCTCATTTCCCATCTCATCAACACATATCTCTACAGCCTTTTAGTCCTTCCTACATGACATAATTCGAGAACCCACCCGCCTCAATGCTCATGATTCTTAATACAAGGGTGATACTTTGGTCCATCTCCGACCAGCAAAGCTTCAACCTCTTTGGTTCTAGGGTTTGGACAATTGAGTACTTTTTGACTTCTATGCCCTTTCCCAGTGACATGTAGTAATTTTGCACCAATGTGATGCAAAACTTCCCATTCATGTTGTCTAAGATTGCATCTATTTCTCCTAAGAAGGCGTGTCGAAAAATCATTTGGGAGACCTTTGCCTTCAGTTTGCTAACACCCATATAGACTAACATCGCTAAGAACATGACAAATTGTCCACATTGACTCTATAGTGGTGGTATGCTTTCAGGAATTCGTCTCGTAGGATCTTCTTCACTGCATGTAGAACAATGAGATGGTTGGTCTCTATTACCGAAAGTAGCCTCTTGTTTGATATTTCCCCCAAGAAAGCCATTTACTGTTTTGAGTTCTCCAACAAAATGGGCGTATCCATTTTCTGCAACACACATCTACCTAGCCAATTTCTAGTTTTGATGGGTTACCATGAAATTCTTCCACCTAGTCCTACCGTAAATAACTACCCATCAATTGCAATAAATTTTTGGCATAAATTTAGCAATAATGTTTTCGATTGCCCTCTTTGTCCTCCAAATCTTAACTATTTATTATGAGATATTTGCCAACTTTGCTTGCCTATCCAAATCGTGCGATATGCCATTCTTGATAAAGATAGTCACCACCTGTAATCCGTATACCTCATACATTGCCTAGGCCAACATAGCATGACACCATCCAAGGATATTAATTTCACACATCGTACTTTAGCTTCCTTAATTTCACAAATCATGACCATATCCTTCTGCTCCTTGCAACCCATCCACCCAATGATCTCGTATGTCCTTGCATCTTGCGAGTGTCATTTCACACATTCACCACTCTATACTCTAGGTCCTTTCACTCATACTTGGTTATTTACCCACGCCACTGTATAATTCTCTGGAGTAAATTGCCACTTGTTCGATCACACACTTTTACATTTGTAATTTAAACTTTGCCACTCATTCCAAAGATATTCGTGGCTTGTATTTCTTATGATTGGTGTATCCTTGTGAGATTATCTGCCCTTTTAAATGTGCAATTTATGATTCCCCTGCTCTATCCTCATTACCCTAGCGATACACTTGGCCAATTCATCTGTCACATCATTCCCTCTGTATATTGGGCTGAGTCCTAAGCCTTGTAGGTTGTCGATCAGTTTTTTGATTGGCTCCAGCCACCTGCTCATCTTCCAATTTGGCGCATGATTCCATCTTATTGCATTGACCATGATGAGGGAATCTTCTTCTAAATGAATTTTGTTTGCACCCCGTTTCCTTGCCGAGGCCTAATACCCTCAGAGTAGCTCTTATTTCCGCAATGTTATTGATTGCATACCTAATTGGTTTTGAAACTACCGCCATCAACTTGCCCTCCTCATTCCTCACCACACAACCAATGCCACTAGGACCTGGATTTCCCTTTGAAGCACCATACACATTGAGTTTGATCCAACCCGTTTCAGGGGGACACCATTTAATATCCTTTCATTTTGCTGTTCTCCTAGCATTGTATACAATTGGTGGGGTCATCAGTCCTTTAATATTTTGGTAATCTCCCCATCCCAATTGGTAAAAGTGCTTTCCTTTGTCGACTTTGCATCTGGCGACCGCATTGGCAATTTCTACTAACAAGGTTTCAATCTTCTTTATTAGACTTTCTCTTGGCATCGCCTGATCCTTAAATATTCTTCTATTATGCTCTTTCCATACCTCCCAGACCACCGTGACGGGAATAATCTTCCATAGACAACCAATTACACCTTTTTTTTGCCACTTTGGCCACATATTGAAACAATCTCTCAACTTATTAGAAAAGGGCATCTTCAGATTTAGTTTCATGGTGAAGTGTTTCCACCATGACTTTGTGAATGCACAAGTGAGTAGATGATCCACATCTTCATTATTGCTCTTGCATAGTGGGCACTTGCTCTGACCAGGAATACCTACCTTTGCCAATTTGTCATGAGTTAGAATTCTTCCCTAAATGGTCATCCACGCAAAAACACTAGCTTTGGGAAGACAATGCTTGCCCCATAATAAGTTTTTTGGCCAATTACTATCATCCATGATATCTTCCCTGAATTTGTAACCTAACTTGACTTTATACTCCCCATTAGCAGAAGCACACCATTTGATCAGATCAACTTGCTTAGTGATTTCAAAACACCTAATTTCTAGGATCTCTGTCAAGGCATTATTTTGATGTTGGGGGACATTCAATTCATTGAAATATTTCTACTTCCATTTCAGAATATTGTTGATTGCGGATATATGTCCGTAGTTATACACTTTACTCCCTGACACTCTGATGGTCTCCCTCTTAATATCTGCCAACTGAGGATTGTTTCAAAGTGCCATAACAACTTCCCATGAATAATCCTAAAAAGATGCACACTGACCATTCTTTATTTCCCAAGTGATATGCTTGGTGATTGTCTCTGCTATCCAATATGAAGTTCCAAATTGCCGAGCTTCTTGGTGGATCTCTTACAGAGGGGAATCTGACTGGATTGTCTGAGTCTAGATACTTCTTCAGAATTCTTACCCATTTGTTGTTGCTCCTGACCATGCTCTATCCCAATTTTGTACCCATGTCATGGTTCATTATGCTAAGCTGTTTGATAGCAACCCCTCTAGCTCTTGATGGTTTGCATAGTTTGTCCCATGATATCAATGGGATTTTTTGACTTTCATTTGTTCCATTCCAAAAAAATCTCCTCATAATGTGTGTGATCATACTTTCAATAGCTTCTGGAATCTTCATGCATGACATTGAGTATACTGGTATAGCTGCCAAAACCGTCTTTATTAGTAGAATCTTCCCTACCAAGGCCGGCCACTTCCCTTTTCGGGCTTCCATCTTTCTTTTGCAGCTACCAATCGGATTATCCCAATAACCTTTCTTGTTTACTCCGACAGATAAAGGCATTCCCAAAAATCTCCTAGGAAAATTTGCCACCTTAAGATCCAAAATTGTTGCAATCTCTCTTTGTAAGCTTGGTTGTACATTTAGAAAGAAAAATTATGACTTCCTCCAATTTGTGATTTGCCTTGACGCCTTGTTGTATCCATCCAATAAAATTTTGATCATCTTGACTTTACTCCTAATGGCACTGACAAAAAGAATTATATCATTTGCAAATTGTTGATGTGTTACAACTTCAATACCTGAGGTGACACTCATTCCTCTCCAACTTCCATCAAATCTCTTTTGCATAATACTTCTCCCTAGAGCTTCAACCATTATTCCATTCCATTTATCTCCAAACCTAAATTGAGTCATCACATATAGGAGGAATTGTCTATCTACTAAGTCATAAGCTTTCAAAATGTCTAGCTTTATGACCATATTGGGAGCCCTTAGTTTTCTAGCTCAATGAATTGCTTCATGGGCCAAAATTATGCCTTCCACAATATATCTGCTTAGGGAAAAACCATTTTGTTCCTTTGAGATGATTTTGTTGAGCACTTTTTTTAGTCTATTGGCTATAACTTATGTGACAATTTTATATGCTGTATTGCATAGAGAAATTGGTCGATAGTCCCCCATACTCCTTGCTTCCTTCTTTTTTAGAATCAGTGCTAGAAAGGTGTGGTTGATTGCCCCAAGCATGGTTGTCATTCTTCTTGATTCCTCCACAACATTGGTTAAGTCCACCTTTAGAATCTCCCATAACACCTGATAGAATTTGGTCGGAAGCTGTCAGGCTCCAAAGCTTTCTCAAGATTGAGTTGAAATGTAGCCTTTTTTACTTCCTCCATGGACATTGGTTTGTATAGTTCTAAATTATCTGCCTCATTGATAATATTCAGGATATTTCTTAAGTAATGTTCCCTTTCCTATCTATGGTCTTGTGTAGATTTTCTTTTATTTAAAAAAAAATCAAAATAGCAAGACAATTTTAGAATTTTGTTCTATTGGGAGATTTTGAAGGACCAAATTTTTGGTAAAGGAATTATCAAGTCATATTTTACAAGGAGATGGCATTTAAGAGGGACAAGAGAAATTAAGACTTCACAATCACATTTAGTAGAAAAATAACAAAAAATAGGTGAAGAAAGAATACATAGATATATACACACACGATTACATATACACACATACACACACACACACACACATATATTGATCGGTGAAGGAGTATCCATTTTATTAAGATCAATTTTTTTCTTGGCCTGAACTAGGTGGGGTTACAAATGGGGAGCTACCTCCCTAATGATTTAGAAAACCAAAGTAAAAATCCCATTAACATGTATCAACAATTCAACGTTGCACATGTACATCAACTTTGGAATGAGAGCATAGAAGCATATTTAAAGTTATTTCATCCTTCAATTTGTCATCTCACTTGCTCGTCACTATCTTCCACCCTTTCTCTTGCGCTTCTACATTTGTACCCTCCTCAAAACTTTCTCGGAAGGATTTATTTTCCCTTTTATCTAGACAACATGAGATTTTTGGTCTTTGTAGTTTCTCCATGTTTGTATCCCCCATAGAATTAGCGCTGCCCTTTTTTAAACTCAAACCCCTACTCGAGACTTTAGGATTTTGTTCATCAATAAGTAGTGCTCCATTACAATCACCCTTATCAATCAATGGATTTGGGTTTTTGTCTTGACACTTCTCTTCCTTCTCCATCAAATAATGAATGGGGGAGACATCTTTCCACCAAGTTGCATGTTTGTCCAATTTGCGCTTGGCACAAAAAGCAACAACATGCCGTATTTGTTTAACTAATTTAATTGTACTTCCTCAACTATAGAGAATTTGAACATAATTTCTAATTTTTATCATGCATGTACATAACATTCTATAATAGTATAATATTTTGACAATAACATTCTATAATGGTATAATGTTTTGACAATAACATTTGCTTTGCTTAGGCCTATTGCGATGTCTAAGTCTTTGCTCGTTGCGCTACCGTTGGTGACTCTCGCCTAGACTAGTTTGAAATCACCCTCCTTTATGTTGGTGGTTGACCATTCTACTGTGGGAGTCGGTAATGATGTTGTAGGTGCTAGAGCTGTGGCTGCTCCGTCTGGTGCCGTTGCCTCTACTGCCGATGGTGATCTTGTTGTGGGTGCTAAGGCCCCTCCCAAACCTTCTTCTTTT
The DNA here is from genome assembly GCF_030272615.1 of Cryptomeria japonica. Lineage (NCBI taxonomy): Eukaryota > Viridiplantae > Streptophyta > Pinopsida > Cupressales > Cupressaceae > Cryptomeria > Cryptomeria japonica. Next base: position 119,862,556 of record NC_081410.1, read on the forward strand.
GCTGGTGGGCGAAGCTTTGCTCATGTAGTCAAATCTGCTGCTCATTCCTCCAAGGGGATTCGTCCTCTTCCTTGTGTCAAGACCTCCCCTATGGTGGTCCGTGGCCAGGAGGTTGATGAAAATGTTATTGCAAATATGCAATAACATGGGAGAGAACAATGTAAGATTTTCCCATGGTATATCAACTCAACACAAACAATAACATGGGAGAGAACAATGTAAGATCATGTTATCACAACTTTCATATCTACATATATAGCACATGGACTTAAAACAATTTATCTTTTGATCCCAAATTATCTTCTAGATTAGTGTGTGTTAATATGTCTATCATAGATTCTAACTAGAGATCTTTTATGCAACACCTTAGTCAAATGATTATAATATTGTGGGACATGCCCATCATATCTATAAGGAAAATGACACAATTTAATCTGCCACCACTCATATGTATCCTAGACCATTTATTATGAACTTAAAACTTAAACCTCTCATGTGCCTCAATCAACATCTAAAAAAAGGAGTATGACATTATTCATTTAAAATGAAAAGCTCACTCAAGTTAAAAATATGTACATGTACTTGAGACTTAGTATAAACATTGCCTCATTAAATATAAACATAACAAAAAATCTCTTACAAAATATTTAAGTTGGTTTTGACACCATTTAACATTTTTTAAATTTACATCTTTGATCAAATATGTTAACTTGCAAGGAACATGTTGAAGTATATGAGGATTCAATATGACACAAAACACACATACATACATATTAAAAGTAATAATGGCATGGTTCAAACAAGACCTTCCAACATTCAAATATAGATTAGGTCATTCTAAGTAGTGATATAACAATATAGTGAATCACTTAATGTGCGTCCAATTTGGGTTCGCCTTCCGAATCTCCCTCTTCATTTTTGGGAGCTTTCTTGCTATGAGGCTATTGGTAAAGCTTTTGGCCATTTCTTAAAGGTTGATGATGCCACGTCTTTAATGGGCCACACTACCTTTTCCCGCATCCTAGTTGATATTGACATCTCTTTGCCTCTCCTGGGAGATGTGGCTCTCATGGTTGGAGATCGGCCTTGGACACAATTGTTGGAGTTTGAGGGTCTTCCCTTTCATTGTTAGAAATGTTTCTCTACGGGCTATCTTGCTTTGGATTGCTCTATTTCATGTCACAAAGGTGCCGCTACTTGGTGGAAGGATGCTACTGATGATCACTTGACCATCTATTCTGCTGATTTTGATTTGGATGACTCCTCTCATAAGGATGAGGTGCCTTTTACTACTGTTGATGCTGTTGTCAATTCCACTGTTATGGCTCCTCCTGTCATGACAAATTCAACTCCTGTTGCCTCTGACTTGTTGCTCTGCTCTACACCTATTGGTTCTGCTCCTGATGCCGCTCCTTTGCAGCAATCTGCTATTCTACAAGTGACCCCTCATGTTTAGCAACAATCGACTGTTGTCCCACAACAATATTTTGCTAGCTCTATTGATGGTTTCCATGCAGGATCCTTTGGTCATTCCCTTGACGGCCCCAATGACAATATGGCCTAGATTTTTGTTTGGTGCAGGCGGAATGGGAAGTCCTCCCCGCCCCCCCAAGCGTCGGGTGTCCATACCCCTCCTTGAGTTGGGTCTGAGTTGTAGAAGGTTGGACACGTCTTTTTCTTTTGTTCAACCTCACTTGTTATGGGCTTGCTCCAATGTATTATTTTTACTGCCTATAGGCTGTTCTTTTTGATAGTCTCTGACTATGTAAAGGGTCGGTGCCATTGTTAATGCTGCTTTTTTAATAAAAAATAATATTGTATGCATACTGAAATATAATATTTTCACTCTTTGAATTTTAACCATCACATTGGTAATCTCTTCTTCTTCTCAACTCACTTCTTGTGAGATTTTCTCTTTTTGCCTTGATGATTAATTTGTATCAGGTCCAGGCCCTTTTTGTGCTTATTTAATCAAAACCATCACATTGGTAATATTAAATTTCATAAATAATATATCATGTACATGTGCTGAGTTCATAAGGAAGGAAGAACCTATAGATAAACGTGTTCTATACCTCTTATGGAATTTCTTATTAAAGTTTTTTAATGTTTTCATCAGATCTCTCTTTGAATATATAATAGAAAATTACTCTAACAATTTGAGACTTATATAGATGTATAACTAAAGTTTTCTAAAGTTTTTATTAGATCCCTTCTTTTTTTTGGATAGGTAATAGGTCGTAGCCGAATATTTTTATTAATTTAATAATGTTTTTACATCCCGGTTCAGTGTGGGCACCGGTAAAAAAACCTCCAGTCTTGCCCAAGGAAATTGTTCCTAGTAAAACTATTTACAAATAATACATGGGTTGCTCTAGGCTTTATTGCCTAACACCAACAAAGATAATACATGGCTGTACCAAGGAGTTTCTCTCTTGGCACAACATTGGAAATACATAAATTACATTGTATTCTGCCTTAAATACAACTATTATTATAGAAGCAGATATTTTTCTGCCAGCCTCTAATTTCCATTCCTCCAACTTCTCCTATCCATGTTCCCTCGTCCATCCCCGAGTAAACACCCATGCAACTCATTCTTTAACCTGCAATGCTGCCCTGAAATACTGAAACCACTACATTGCTCCAGAACTTGTTAGACAGATTATAATGCAATAAATAATAACTAGTGCCCTCTTTTCTATTACATAGCTTAAGGACTATCTACAAGTAAACTCATAATTTAGTAGAATACTACTTACAAGAATTCAACTTCAGAAAGAACTGATCAACTGTCCTTTACTGGTGCATTTGAAAGGTAGAAGGAAGACATATCTAATTGTGCTGATAGCGAAAGACTATGTTTCAACCCAAGATTGAAATCTCTAGTCTTAAAAAGCTCAAAAGAAAGGGAGACACGAGCAAGAATAATCAAGAACTTAAATTCACCATCATCATCAATCAAGAGCAAGAATAATCTTCACATCGACACTTCATCAACAATGTAGCAAAATATTAACAAATAAAATGTAATAGAATTTTTTGAAAATGAACCCTTCTCTATCCGTGTAATAAAATAATTAGAGTAGAAGGAAATCAACCCAACTATCTGCACCTAACTGCCTTTGCAAATAAAAACAGACCAGACCCAGAGTATCTGTGACCAAATATATTCAATAACGAGAATACATTCTAAATAAATATATACATTTGAGTATATATATATATATATATGTATATATATATATATATATATATATATGTATATATATATATATACATGTATATATATATACATATATGTATATATATGTATACATATATGTATATATGTATGTATATATATCTATATAGAAATGTATGTATGTATATACATACATATATATATATATATATGTATATATATGTATATATATATATGTATATATATGTATATATATGTATATATATATATATTAGTATAGATACAAATGAGGGAAAAAAATTCACATCTACATATTTATATTAGGGAAAAAATCTATATATATACAAATGAGGGAAAAAAATTCACACACACACACACACACACACACACACACACACACACACACACACACACACACACACATAACATATCTATAGGATTATAATTCCGAAAATGCTCATAAAATTTCTTAGAGCTTTGTCTGTAGTCCTATTTTTAGAAAGACTGAAAGATATTGTATCAGAAGTATTTAAACAACACAAAGGTCCAAAATTAACGAGGAGTTCATACCCTAAACACATTATTGTCAGATTCTAGGAGTAATACCAGACTTAACAAAATGTATACTCCTACAAAAGCACACGATTACTATATTCTAAAGAGGAAACCACAATTAGGTTCCAAACCATAGAACTAAGGAGCTGTCATGCTTTTGCTTTCGTCTTCACTAGCCTTCCTTTTCCGCACCTCCCTTGCACTCCTCTTAGCATCCTGAAGGTGAGAATCCTTGATAACTACAGGGGGTAAAACCTGAAAGATGCCTAGCTCTGCCTTTGGAAATTCTGGTGGGGGCTCAAATTCTTCGGCTCTCATGTATTCAACCCACCATTGGGTGCCCTCTGCTGGCTTTAGATGCAACCACTTCTGGAGGAAATAAATATTGCACTCCATAATTGATTTCCTCTCTATAAATTGTTTCCTATCCTTTATTATCAGAACATGGCGACGAATAATGCCTTCTTTTCAGAGTTCAACCTTCTTGCCCCTTTCCAGCTCGTAGTCTTCAGTAAAGGGGATCCTTAAATGTTCATCCACATTATCTACCGCAATTTCCAAGCCCTTGAGGAGTTCTAGCTTGAAAATTGCAGTGCAGAGGTAAATTACATCTACCTTCGGCAATTTTAACACCAGAAGGATTGCTGCAAATGTCGTTGGAATGTCTAGATTTACCCTGAATCTATGATCATTGTTGATAATATCCTCCCCCATAATTTCATGAATTGCCCTAACCGATAAATCGTCTAAGTCGTTTAAGACCCTATGCCACCTTTCTAGTTTAATCATACCCCTGAATGACATCATCCTATGCTCTTCCTTAGGAAAAAGCACAATATGTGACTCCATTAAAATCAGACACTAACGTTTAAGGAAATTTTGTATCAAACAAAGGCTGATCATTCTATTTAATAGTTGAAGACAGTGCAGAATATTAATGGCGATAAATTCCCCCATTAAGTGAGTTTTCCCTCGAGAAGTATGGGTGATGATGAAGATCTACTTAACTTGGCCACCTTGCGAAGACATCATAAACTGCCAGCTACACATGTTAATACTATTATCGAGGGCACTCATTATCAAGACCACTACTTGTAATGGTGGGTATAATATACGACTTACTTTATTAATTAAAGGGGCCAATTCTTATTATAGTTAGATCATCCCTATAGGTGTCTAGAAGGGAAAAGGTTATCTCTCTTCGACTCTTTCTTCCTATATTTTTACTCACTTCTAACCAACCCCTAAGTTTGCAAGTTTATTGGCCTTACCGTTGCCTTCACTTTATAAGATTTAGAGTCTAATATTTTAAGTCTTTGAGAGGGACAATAGCCCTTCCTATGTGGCCATTTAAATACCTATTAGGTGTGAATTCATTGCTAAAAACCATAATTATTAGTTTCTAATCCAATAGGTTAACTTTAAGCAAGTAATTATCGATCAATCCCCCCCCCCCTCTCTCTCTCTCTATATATATATATATATATATACCATAAGAACAAAGCTCGAGATAATAAAACCCACCTATAATTCTACCAGGACCAACTAAGTTGCTAATATTAGTTAGAATGACTAGTTATATAAGGAGGTTTTGTCATCCCTTATTAATCCAAGCGGCTAGCCCCTATGCCCTTGTTTCAATATTTGTCTATATTGTTCTCAGTTTTACTAGTGTTTCTAGTCTATCTATGACTACCCTGCTCTCCCAAATATTGACCATGCCGAGAATTTGAGATTCCCACCAGACTCCCTGATTATATAATGGTGTTTCCATCTGCTCCCATATTATCTAGTTCATCTGCACGCGATTTTCCCTCTCTATATATGTGGTTGAATTTTCCCTTCTTGAATGATTGGACTAAATATAGGTCTCTTGTGAGTTACATTAAGCATCTAGTTTGGCATAGATCCTTTTCTCAAAGCACAAATCACAATTGCAGAATCACCTTCAATGGCCAGTTTCTCCACCTTCAAATATTTACATATTAGAAGCCCTTCCACAAGGGCCATCAACTCAGCCATGTTATTAGTCTCAATACTAATTGGTTTTGCATACCTTCCCACCTCTGTTCCATTTGAATTATGAAGACAACATCCTATGCTTGCCTGACCTGGGTTATCGTGAGATGCATCGTCAAAGTTGAGCTTGAACCACCCTCTCTTGGGAGGATGCCACACAAATTCTTCTCTCATTCGTTTATTATCTTCAGCTCTAGGCCCTACATAGGGGGGAATCTTAAGCCCAATAAATCTACCCCTCATCTTCTCATTCCAATAAGTCATCTTGGCCATCATTTTTTGCTGATTCATAATCCTGTAATTCACAATTTTAGTGATGGCCACCTCAATTTTATTTGTTAGCTATTTCCATCCCATCCTCTTATCCTTGAAAACGTGTCTATTCCATTCCTTCCATAACTCCCATATAACAATAGAGGGTGCTATTATCCATAGACTACCATACAAACATCTCTTCTTTATAACATGCCAAGCTTGGAACATATTCAAGATGGAATTGGGTAAAGCTGAGCTCCACCCCAACTTGTTGCATAGTCACATCCAACATTGGTTAGAGAACTTACACGTCAGTAATATGTGATTTGCATCCTTCACTTCCTCTTCACATAGCGGACATCTGCTCGGTCCTTCATATCCCATTTTTATGAACCTATCAGTTGTTAGGATCCTGTTCTGTAAAGCTAGCCATGAAAACATGCCAGCCTTAGGTGAACAATTCTTGTCCCAGCATAATTCCAGTGGGATATTAGTCTTGGGAATGTACAGGGTAAGGTACGATGAGGTATTGATAAAGGATACATGTATGAGAAGCTAACGAATTAATTTACATGCTATCATCATACACATACAAGTTATGAAAATATGGAGAACTATTAGAAGTATAAATGAGATGTAAAAAAATTAATAAATTATAATAATGAAAGAAAGTTATCCATTCAAAAGTGCATGATTCTATAGGCACGAGGCTAACATGACATGTGCAATAGAGATATCATTAAAATGTAAGAAACATGCATGCATAAACAAAGGAGGCGTGACGACTTATCAATAGCCATCATGCTACATGTGCATAAGAAATGTAGAGAACTGACCGCAAGATCACATATCTAAGATAAATCATATGTATGTAAATTTTGATTTAAACTAATACATTATAATTTAATATATACTAAGAAACATGTGATATTAAATCAAAACATTGTGTCTAGAGCTAATTCTTAACCAATAGTTTTCTCATGTAGTAGATAAATCATGAGAAGACATAATACTTGGTTTATAATATCATCCATATTGGACTAAAAAATGGATCTAATAAAGACATGGACCGAGTCTATAATATTTAAAATTTTAAGGATTTAAATAAAATGATTCAAATGATTATAAATTTAAAAATGGACACTAAAATATAATCTAAAATCATCGAATCAACAAGATATTAACTCAGATCTAGAAATATTCATGTAAATAGAAAGTAGAAATCATTTCACACGTGTAAAGAAGTATATGTAGAACAATCATAATCATCGTGTAAAATTTATTCAGTAAGACTCATATTAATGTTCACGTGTAATGTAGGTTAAGGTATAATGAGGTATTTATAAAGGATATGTGTATGAGAAGCTAATAAATTAAGGTAGATGCTAACACCATACACATGCTAGTTATGAAAATATGGAGATATATTAGAAGTACTATATATAACGTGTAAAAAAATGAGAATAATTATAATAATAAAATAAATTTATCCATTCAAAGCACATGATTTTATCAACACAAGACTGGCATGTCATGTAAAAGAGAGATATCATCAAAATATAAAACAATTCCATGCATAAAAAAAGAATATGTGACATTATCAATAGCCATCATGCTACATGTGCATAAGAAATATAGAAAATACACCACAAGCTTACATATCTAAGGTAAATTGGTCCATTTATACAAGATCATACATGCAAACTTAAATTTAAATGCATATGATCTAGAAGATAAATCATCTATATGTATATGTTAAATCATAATTTAAAGATTATTTTTTTTATATAATCCAATCCTACATGTAAATTATTCAAAGACCCACATTTTTCAAGCCACGTCAATTGGTTCTTCTTGCTCTTCAATAAAATGTAACATTCTTTGATGATCATCACTATCTAGTCTCCACTTATGACATCCACATGCACGTGAAACTTGATGAAGAGATGGGTTGGTAGAAATTACTGGGTGGCTATAATGATATACTATGTTATCAGGTTGGTAATCGATAAAATGAATCCCATATTGAACAATTTTGACTTGTTTGAGATATGTCCCTTACACTACAATTCAACCTGTGGGAAATAGCATTCTATTTCCTTGTTCAAGTTTTTTCAACGTATGCCTCTCTTTTGTGTAATGCAATAAATAATAATTAACACCTTTTATGTTTCCTGCCTCTACTATGACTACAAATACATTACTACACCACAATCATTTCATTGTAAAAAAATTAGAACAAAAAACTATGTAAACTTTAAAAAATCATATATCAAACCTTAAAAAATCGATCCAACTACATAAATACCTTTTTTAATCAATCTTGAAATATGGTCAATGATCAATCGAAATAAAGGAATGCCTTCAAAGCTTTCCTTCTCATCTTTGTTGTATGTGTCAATAACAACTAGTGGCACGAAAAATCAATTCAATGCATTGGCTCCTCCCTAAAGTTGTTCTAACCTCATTTAATGCAAAGTGTTTTTTACACCATTCAAGAACATCATGTGGATCATTTATATGATCTCCCTCATAATTCAATTAATGTTTTCTTAGAGCGTGTTTGATACAAACTCTTTCACCATCATGTTCATCCTTTCCATGCCCACTCTAAAAAAAACTCCAAAAAATGTGATTTATTGTCATATTGATGATATCTACATAATGCATAAAATGGCCTCGATGATTGAATTGTGAGGCGCTCATCTAACCATACAAAATGCTTTTCAATTTTCACATACTTGCTTGCCAAATCTTCAAAAAACTTCTTAAAGAAATCTTCTACAAAATGTGTGTCATGCTCTTTATCATCACTAATAAAAAGGTGATATTCTTTCTCAATGACTTGTTCTTCAAATATACTTTCAACACTATCAAAATCCAATCCCGCATTTGATAACATGCATGCACCATAATAGTTGAAAAAACAATGAGCACAAACATACAATTGCAAATTTACATGAAGAATACCTAATTGTATAAATAGAAAAATGATATATTGATATTCATTTGGATGTATTACATTGTTGCACAATGGCTATTATAAAGCCAACATTTTCCCATAAAATTGACCTATGGAATATAACCTCCCACAACTAACCAAACTACTAACTATAAACGAACTTTTATTTTATTTAATCTAATTTACTCATCCTAAAACTAATTAACTAATGTAATATTCTCCAACATCCCCCCACCCCTTATTACTTTAGTCTGAACAAGAGTGGAACATAGCAAGGGTTGAACACAACCCTTCTGGAGACTTTGATGAAACACCTTCACCAAATCCTCAACAATCACCCAAGAAACATTTAACTAACTACATCAATCAATCTCTTGACTATAGAATATGCAACCATCTTGCACAACATGAGAGAACATAAAGTGTTCGCAACCTCAATGCACAATGAGACACATTTCCTCTATAATTCCAAAACCCCTCTAGGTGTGTCTAATGCATCCTCTAGTGTTGCGCATGAGACACCTTTCCTCCAAAAGTCCACATCTCCTCTAAGTGTGTCTAATGCCTCCTAAAGTGCTATGAAAAAAATCTCTCATATGTTGCATAAATCACAAACCAAATGTGAATACAACATGTGCAACCACAAAAAATCTTGCCCCTCCTTGCTCCTTGAAGGGACCCATAATGTCAAGCCCCCTCTTTTCTTCAAAACACAAATAGGGTACTTCACATGCAATGAATCATCCCTGAGTGAGAAGTTATCTCGAGATGATAGAAGACCTCTAAAATCCATTGCCTCCAACCTTCGATAGGATCTGTGTTAATCCTTACCATAAAAAATTAGCACGAGAAGAAAGCACTGCAAATTTTGATAAAGTAATAGATACAATAGGCTCTTGATCAATCAATCCATTAATAAGCACATAGTCTAAAGCTTCCATTAGACATATGTAATTATCCCAACCACCAACATTTTCGTGATGCCTCTTGACAAGGAGAATATTTATACCAGATGTTAAGCCTCTTCTACCCAATTTTACAATGTTTCCTCCTTCATTACCTATGTAAAAGAAAAAAGGAATATTTTTTCAATGAATTTACACTAAGATACCTATTATTTTTGTCATCAATGACCCAATTCCCACCATAACTACTTCCATTTCTCCAACTCTTAAGAAAGGTGGTTGTCATTGCCATATCTTCATCATAACATGACCAACCATGAATTTTAAGTTCATCTAACATTTCACAAGTATGTTGTAAAAAAGCCAACAATAAATTTTAATGGTTTGGAAGTGATGAATTGGATGAGAAAGCTCTATCACAATATATAAATATGTTATCAAAAAAAATATTTAATTAACATTATTGTATGTTTGTCAAGCAATTCTTCCTGACTCCAATGTTCCAAAAAATAACACATTGATGCAATGAGAAAAAGCATTAATAGACTATGATATTTGAAGCATTTCTTATTGTAGGTGGAGCTTTGCACTTTGATCATTGGAGAGCAAGAATTGATCTGGTTCTAGTTACTATGACAATGAATGCACCAATAAATTCACCACGACTACTTCTGCAAGAACCTTCTCACGATAGTCATAAATAACAATTCTATTGCCCTAATTGTTAGGCTAGGGTCTCATGGAAGGGGGCTTCCTAAAAAAATAGAGCTGAAGCTGCTAAGCTTTTTTAGGAATATTTTAAAGTCGCGGTCCCATGAATTTTGTACTATAGTTCAGCTTAAAAGTTTAAGCTCCTAACTTTAAGGATGATGGCTATCCATGAACTTTGTAGTGAAGATAAGCTTAACTTTAAACTATTAAATTTAAGCAAGCTAATGGTACGTAAATTTAGTTTTCCGTCTAAAATTCAGATGATTGACAAGCGACCTAAAATATTCATATGGCAATTTCTAGCCCCACCCCATTTTCACCTGTTTAAATTTATAGGTCTAAAAAGTAGGGGCGCCTAACTTTTAGAAAAAGATTCCAAATAATCCCATGGCGAAAAATAAAATAGTATGACAGCTTCAAATGCCCTTGTGCATGGGAAAATTGTGAACTTCCAAACCCACTATGCTCTGCACCTCCACACATGTGTGTACAGTTTGTGTTGCTAGCAACACAAACAATTCCTTCACTAGCTAGACGCATTTTATTAGTGTAGAATATTCTGCATAGAATATTCTTTTAAATAAGTTTGCTAGTTGTTAAAAGATAGGATTATGATTTCTTAGTTGTGCAACCTTGCATGGATTTTTCGAGTCTTGCATATAGCTAAAAGCCTATTTTCTAGTTGGTTGTTGCTATTCTAGATGTCTCTTCTTGTGCTTTATATATTGTACACATTCCTAAATCAATCAAGCAGTTCATTCACAATTTTTACTTCTTTCCAATTTATGCAATTATGTAATTTGCAGCTCTACCAGTCTTCCTGGTTTTCATAGGTTTAGTAAATAATTTTACATGGTAAGAGCTCAGTTTGGTATGAGTGCAAATTCATTTGAATATTGTGTGAATATGTGATCTGTCTTTTATTTCAATTTGTCTTTTGCAATCGAGTTCTTCTCTATATTTGCAAGAAATTTATGTGCAAATTATCAGCACCATGGAGGCAGATGTAAACCTTTGTTTCTAGATACATGCATGTTTCTCCCCTAATTTTTGCATGCTTCTTGCTTTTTTCCTTTGTTGATTCTTTAAAAATTGTACGTGCTTTACGAGCACTGCATGGTAAAGATCTGGGAAAATTTGAAACTTCATAAAATTGAATATGGGGGTTTCTACATAAAACATCTAGTGTAGGTCTTTTATTAAGCTTCCTGAATAATCAAGATTAGGATATTGAAAAGTTTCTAATTAACCACTGAACTCTTCTCTCTTCCTCCAATTGGCAGCCAAATGTATTCTTTTGTTCTAAATTCCTGTCTACATGAGATTCCAGTGTTGCAACTTTGTTTGCTCCCAGAGATTCTTTCTCGCAGGGTTCCTGACTACATGAGATTCCAGAGTTGCATCCTCGAGTGCTTCCATAGTTTCTTTCTAGTGGGAAAATATTGAGCATTGGATTAACAATGGCTTCATCCCAGCCGGAGGACATCTATGCAGTTTTTCAGTTTCGAGCACTTTTTTGCAGAATCATATCTTCCTGATTTCAAATGATTAGTATCTATATTCAGAGACAGTGTACCTGCATGTTCATCCATTTGAGCAGTCCATAATATGTACAACTGCATCTCGTGCAGTGGTTTCTATGACTCTGATATAATCTTGTTGCAGTGTGGATTTATTTGTAGACAATTGCAGCTTTTTTTTTAGTTTGAATAAATGGTTAGGAGTTTTTCTCTCTTGGGTTTTTCTCCATTCCTCTGTAATTGGGTTCTTGATCATGGCTTTTTTTCCAAGACCCATATCTTTTTATTCATCTAGTTACACTTAAGGGGGGTGTTAGTGTAGAATATTTTGCATAGAATATTCCTTTAAATAAGTTTGCTAGTTGTTAAAAGATAGGATTATGATTTCTTAGTTGTGCAATCTTGCATGGATTTTTCCAATCTTGCATAAAGCTAAAAGCCTATTTTCTAGTTGGATGTTGCTATTCTAGATGGCTCTTCTTGTGCTTTATATATTGTACACATTCCTAAATCAATCAAGCAGTTTATTCAAAAATTTACTTCTTTCCAATTTATGCAATTATGTAATTTGCAACTCTACCAATATTCCTGGTTTTCACAGGTTTAGCAAATAATTTTACACATTTACAGTTATCAAAGAGACAAAACCCAACTTCCTTTGTCTTACGGATCTTCATAAATAGTTATCTTTGCTCTAATCACTCGTTGAGAATAAAACAATTTTACTAATGGCTTAGTCATTAGCGATACAGAGACAATTATTTCTTCAATTGTAATGACTTCAGTGATAATAAGATAAGTTTCTTGAAAGTTTCAAAAGCATTTTCAGAAAATTCATTCTGCACAAATCTTATGATCATTGTATGCCATTCTAGAATCCTCCAAGACTCGCACTTGAGATGCAAGAAGACATGTAAAGGTGATCAATTCTTCCCTACTAGCATCACATTATAGAGGATCAAATAACCGCTCTGATACCAAATGAAGAAACAATGAGCATAAACATAATGAATACAAAATGCAAAAAACAAAAAAATGATGTATTGATATTCATTTTGATGTATTACATTGGCTATTATAAATTAACCAGACTAATAACTATCAACAATAAACTAACTTTTATATTATTTAATCTAATTTATCTATCCTAAAACTAACTGATTAATGTAATATTCTCCAACAATATTGACTTGCTCTAAATAGTAATATTGTGTTCGAAGATCTCTTTTCCATAGGTAAAAGAGTAATGTTCTGCAAATTTGACTATTGATAAAACTAATCTAGGTAGGAAAGTATCTATTAACAATTGAAACTATTTTTTTTCCACTTAAAAAGCATGATGTATGTATTATTGTATCAATTTAGGAAAAAAATTCATAAATGTTTCAACATGTACCTCCTCATCAGTCAGCATCTTCTTTTCTAAATAGCATTTTATCCAGATTTTCACATTTTTCACACAGTCCTTTTATTTTATTTTTTGACCATCATCATCATCATCATCATCATCATCATCATCATCATCATCATCATCATCATCATCATCATATAATCATATGATTAATGTTATAAATTGACTTACACTTCTAAAAGGTGCATTTTGAAAACAATAACTTTGTTCTTTAATCTTTCAAAACATATGATAAAAAAAAGTCAGATTCCATTTGATAACGACAAAAAAATTCAAAAACCTTGTTTAAATTCACCTAATGTGGCCTTAATATTTCAAACATTGTTTGCACAATCTTTATATGAGTACTTGAATTACAAAACATCACATAAATCTAATATTGTCTTATATCTATTCAATGTTTTGTATTTAGTTCACAACTATTGGGCTCATTCCTATGTTCAATAACATCTCTTCTATTTGATGAAGGGTGAGTATGATTGTGCCAAAAAGTTGAGAGCAACTTCCTAACAACATTTTCAATATTTTCAAAACAAGGAGCCTTTCACATCATTGCCCAATTGCCTTCTACAGTACTATCATCTAAACCCTTTCTCATTTTTCACATATCTGGTTAGTGTCTTTCTACTTAAGACAAATTCAGTTGAAAGTGAATAGCCATGTCATTTTCTTGGTACTTGTGGAATTGCAACAAATGTCAATATCACTCCTTTTGAAATGCTCTTATCTGTTGATCGAGATTATTTCCCAATGGAACCCAAATATTTTTTAACATTTTCAACAATATCTTTTTCTTTGCATCTTTTCCTCTTTTTTGTGAAATCTACACCTAACAGTTGTAATGACTCTTTTAGAAAATCACGAAAAATTATATTTGATAACAATTGGGCTTGACCAAGTGTATCATAGTTTTTGAAATAAGCCTCAAGTATTTCCTTTGTAGTTCTATTCAATGACCTCTCAGTAGTTTGACTAGGTTCAACATAAAATTTTAATTTCTCCATATCCATTTCACAAATAAATGATCTACATTTTTATAATAAAAAAACCTTGCCGCCTCTTTAATTAGATTGATAGCATATCCATGGTAAAAGGAAGCAATCTTGATCCCTCTTCAACATCAAAGTGTGGATGGAATTCTTCTCTAACATCCATTGTTTGCACTTGGACCTCCTCCCTAACATCAACTACATGTTCTTCAGACTCCTCTACTCCAATATCTAAATAAGGCTCGACTTCTTTTCCAATTTATGTACATTGAGTCCTACACATTTTGATATATAAAAGAGAAGAACTTAGAATATATAAATAAGGGAAACATCATAGATACATACATAAAGTTCTGAAGTAACTAGAGTAGTTTTTACTATGTATAAATAGGGATCTGATGAAAACATTAAAAAACTTTAATAATAAAAAGGGATCTAAAAAAACTACATGTCAATAATTGTATAGATGGCATTGAAGCTAATTTCTTAGATTGACAAAATATATAAAAAAAAATGGCTCGCAACCTGCAAAAAATGGCAGAAAATTAGAGAAGGGCTTTTCATCTAGTTCAACCGAGAGATCTTTCTCAAACTGGTGTTGGACACTTTGCAAATAGATTTGAGGTTCCGGGCCGTCATCCTCCCTCTGCCCAAATTTTAAGAAGGAAAATCATGGGAACCTCCATTCTACGTTGAATAACCCTGAGAGGGAATGCCGACCTCAGAATTTGCATTCTGGATCTAGCTATAGAGGGCAAAATATCCAAGGATGGCAAATTGTCAGGAGTAGAAAAACACGAATGACAATGCTTTCTCAAGTTAGGGTTGATCAAAATGGCAAGGATGGAAATTTTGTGAGGAGAAATCTGGGCAACTGAGTGTGGGTTGCTCCCAGCACTTCAGTGATCCCTAGATGTGCTTCTGGAGCCAATTTGATTCCCCTAGGAGAAAAGAAAAGCCCTGGTGTTGCTTCTTCCTCAAAACTAACCTGCCCATATACCCAACCCGAGAATGAAATATGGGGAAGGTTAGGTCAACTGAATCCCAATAGCAATCATTTGTCAGAACACCATGAAAGTCAAGCGGATCAAAATCGGGTAAATGGAATTCCCTTATCACATGGAAAATTCAGGAATCACGAGCCTCGACATATGTTTAATCACCAGGCGAGGCAATTCAATAGGAAATCTATGCCTGAAGCGCACGTTTGGCAGAATAGAACAAAAGAAGCAAACCCTAGGCATTTGGGCGATGGAAACAATTCCAATATGGTAATCAAAGAAGAAAAATATGCCAAGGGTTTGAGGGATCATTGCAGGAAATTTGGTCTTTTTGCCAAGTGGTGCGAGAATGGACAACCTGTTGAAACAATTGCAAGTTGATTGGAACAAACATACGCGGGCCAAGTAAGTATTACTATTCTCCCTAATGATTTTATTTTCATTGATTGTAGAAAGGTTGCCTTAAAACATAAACTGCTAGTTGGGGATTCTGTTTTTTATCAGAGCTATAACTTCATATTCTTTGATTGGCAACCAAATTTTAACCCTAGCTCACATAAATTTCAGAAGATGTCAAAATGGATAAGATTAAGAAATCTACTTGTTGAGCTCATGCATTCTAAAATATTATTTAAAATTGGAGATAAACTAGGAGGTTTTGTAGGCCTGGAAAAGGAATGGACAGGCACTGCAGATTTAAAAATGCTAGTTAACATAGACATTAATTTAACTCGATTAAAAACCATAGAGTTTATTACAGCAAATGTTAGATACTGCATTGACCCTGAGTTTTATACTAGTCCAGTGTCTGATAACATTGCATATAGACTAAGCAACCCCTCTGTCAATAAAAGTAAGAGCCCAACCTATGTGCTGCCCATAAAGGAAAATGGTGTCAATAGTAGCTCTAACATGGCGATGGGGAGATCTAGTGTAAACGATCACCAATCTGAGTAAGAAGTTGCTAGCAATCCTCCTTGTAGACCAACGAAGATTGAAGAAGGGGAGATTGTGAGTGAAAGTTTGCAAAACAAACCTTCTGCTCTATTGACTCCTGTAGAAGGCAATGCTACAATCATTAACAATGAGGTCTTGCAAGTGACTGAAGCAAGAGATGAGAATATGGAGACGCCCCTTGCCTTGGAAAACAAAATCCCATTGCTAATTTAAGATGTAGCAATAACTGCAAAACGAAATGACCAAAGGATGCTACAAGCAGGATCTTGAGAAGTCGGAGGATGTATTGGATGGGGACACAATTTTTAAAGAGATACCCATCATGTTTAATAACCAGATGCCTACAGAAGAAGGGGATAAGGCTAATGAGAGGGTTTCACTGCACAGGACAATTAAGGAATCTATGCCAGAGGAAGGTGAGAAGGATGAGAATAAAATTAATATGGCAATGTACCAAATATGCAATGAGGTAGTAAGTAAACTTATGGATAGGTTTGTGGAGGAAATTGTTGATGAGGATGAAATGGCTTTGCAAAAACAGTTGCTAATAGCAAAAACCATAGAACTAGGGGATGATGATCAAGACAAGATAAATGAAGCAGAGATGATGTTAGAACTAAATAATAAGGAGAATGAAGGAACTGCTGAAATCCTAGGAATTTCACATATGGAATTAGGGAAAGCAACCCCTGACTATGCCAAGCAATAGAAGAAGAAAGGGAGAAAATCCCTATCTGAACTGAGAATTATAGATGGGTCAGCAGAGGGCCAGACTAAACTGACTTCTATGTTTTATGTAGGGAAGGGGAAGGTCCTTCCCAACGAGCCATGAAGCTAATAACTTGGAATGTTAGGGGCATGAATGCCCCTAACAAGCAGTGTATCATAAAGCGCTGCATCACAACAACTAAATTAGATATCATAATGTTACAAGAAACTAAACTTAATATGGAAGACATTGATACATTTGGGAAAAGACTAGGCACCTTGGAATTGGTAGGCTCCCTGACAATTGGAGCCTCTGGGGGATTAGAAGTGATATGGGACCCTAGATTTGTGTCTTTCACTAAGGATAGGTGTCAAGAAAACTAGATGAGTGGGTGGTTTAAGAGCATTAATAATAACCTGGAGTTCCTCTTGATAATTGTCTATGGGCCAACATAGAATAGGGACAAAAGAAGGGTTTGGAGCGAAATAGATCAATATTTGCTAACTATCCCAAACCAGATCTATATTTTAGGAGGGGAATTTAATGCCATAACTAATCATACTGAGAAATGGGGAGGGAGCCGTAAAGTATCTCAATCGGCCACTGATTTTAAGGACTAGTTCAATAAAAATAATTTTATGGAAATTAAAACTGCTAGGGATTCATTCACATGGAATAACAAGAGAAAAGGATTTAGTAACATAGCACAAAAATTAGACAGATTCTTTCTTAAAGGAAGTCTGGTTGACTTCCCTCATATCCTATATGCGGAAATTCTCCCCATATTTGGATCGAATCATTATCCTGTCTAGCTAACCATCAAAGAAGATACGAGGCCCAAAAGATGCCCTTTCAAGTTTGAACAAATGTGGTTGAAAGATGATAAAGTATTAGATTTAATAGAGAAATGGTGGAAGAAGACAGATATTTCAGGATCTAAGTTATTCAGGGTAGTTAGCAAACTAAAGATAGTAAAAAACACTGTTGTCATGGAATAAAAATCGCTTTGGCAACATCTTTGAGTCAAAGGTAAAATTAGAAAGGGTTAATAATGTGGTAATTGAAAATGGAATGGATGAGACACTTTATTAGAGAAAAAGGGTTATTAGCTGAATATGAAGATATTTTAGCTAAACAATTTTTTTTTTGGTGACAGAAGTCTAGAGAAACATGGTTAAATGCGGGGGATAAGAACACAAAATTCTTCCATAATAGCTCTAAACAAAGGACGACTATTAACACAATAACTAAGATAAAAAATGGTTATAATATTAGTACGAAGGACCCTATTCAGATTGTAGTTGAGGCTGTTAGGTATTATGAGAATATTCTAAATAACTAGGAGGGCTCAAATTTTGGTAATCAAAACAATATTCTAGCAAGTATCTTAAAGATTATATTGGAAGATCAGAACAATAGTTTGTTGGATAGATTTTTTAAAGTTGAGGTCGAAACAACACTAATGCAAATGAACCTAGACAAGGCTCCAGGACTGGAGGGGTTCCCAGCCTCCTTCCAGAAATGCTGACATTTCATAGGTGATGAGATGACAGAGGTCCTGGAAGGGGTGAGGAACTCAAGAAGCTTGCTAAAGGAAATTAGCAATACTTTCTTAACCCTTATTCCCAAGAAATATAAAGCAGAAAGTTTTGATGATTTTAGGCCAATAGCACTATGCAATACTATTTATAAATTACTCACTAAGACCATGACAAATAGGCCAATAGCACTATGCAATACTATTTATAAATTACTCACTAAGACCATGACAAATAGAATACAAAAGTTGCTCCCTTTCTTAATTAGTGAAGAGCAAACGAGCTTTGTCCCTGGGAGGTCTATATATGATGGGGTTATCATAGCCCAATAAGCTATTCATTCTATTCAGCATAATGGTGATCCAAGCATGGTGATTAAGTCAGACATCAAGAAGGCCTCTAATAAGGTAGAATGGTACTTGATTTGCAAATGTTTGGATGCCTTTGGCTTTGCTGGACAATGGATCAACCTAATCTTTGAATGTATATCCACTCCAAAAATGTCAATCTTTGTAAATGGCACCCCAGAAGGTTTTTTTAGCATATCTAGAGGATTGAGTGTTGGTGTTGGAAATAAGCCACACCCGGACTGACGATGGACTAGTCCAAGAGGGGCCAGTAGCTCAGTGGTAGAGCACTCCAGTAGCATATGGAAGGTCCTATTTTCGAGTCCTAGCTGGTCCATGTCTCAACATGGTATCAGAGCCAGGTCCTGGCTAGGAGCCACAAGGACACGAGAGGTATGGCTTAAGGGGGGGTGTTGGTGTTTGAAATAAGCCACACCTGGATTGACGATGGACTGGTCCAAGAGGGGCCAATAGCTCAGTGGTAGAGCACTCGAACAGCATATGGAAGGTCCTAGGTTCGAGTCCTAGCTGGTCCATGTCTCAACATTGAGACAAGGAGATCCCATATCTCCCTTCTTATTCATTATTATGGTAGAATGTTTAGGCAGAACTATAACAAAAGCTAGATAAATGAATATTGTTAAGGGTATCAAAATAACTAGTGAGTTAGCCCCTACCACACACCAACAATTTGTTGATGATACCATGCTATATGGCCATGGAGGTAGACAAGAAGCACAAGCATTTAAAAATATTCTTGACTCCTATACTAAGGCCTCGGGACAGGAAATTAGCAAGGAAAAATCAGATTTTTTTTTCTTTAATACAGATGTGAATACGGAAAATGCAATTTGCAATATTCTGAACTTTAAAAAAGGAAAGCTACCATATAAATACTCAGGGCTTACCTTAGATAAAGGTTGTAGGGCCACAAAATTATGGGATCAGATGGTGTCTCGAATAAAGAATAGAACAAAATCTTGGAAAGGTAGATGACTATCCTCTGCAGGAAGAGCTACTATGTTAAAATCAATACTATCTGCTATGCCAATCTATCAATTGTCTTGCATGAATCTCCCTACGACAAAGGAGGAACTGAACAAACACTTGAGAACCTTCTTCTGGCAAGAAGCGGGGGAAAAAAAGAAAATCTCATTATTAGCATGGGATAAGGTTTGTAGGCCCAAGAAGGAAGGGGGTGCTGGAATTAAAAGTATTAAGGAACAAAGTAAGGCTTTAGGTGCTAAATTAATATGGAGAATGTACAAAAACCCTTATTTAAAATGGGTTAAAATCCTAAGTCACAAATACCTGAATAACAATGATCCAACTAGTATTTTCAGGACTGCATCCCCCCCAAGAGGCTCGCATATTTGGAACTTTATGTTAGAATGCAGAAGAACTATTATTGAGAAATTAACTTGGAACCTTGGCAATGGAGAAAATGCCTTGTTCTAGTCAGACTCTTGGGGTGGTTATACAGCTATAGAAAGACTTTCCAACTTTGAAAACTCTAAAACCCTCTTGGAAACTTGATGGGGCAAACATGTTAAGGATTACATTGAAGTAGTGGATGGGAAAATCACTAAAGGATGGAGATGGAAATCCTTGTCTAACATTAACATCCCAGACATGGAAAAGAGAAGATCACTAGGATCCTTGGAAATAGGAATATTACCTTTCACTCTGGTGTTGATAGACTGGTTTAAGATGACTCGAAATTTGGAGACTAAAACACTAAGGATGGGTATAGCTACCTTGTTAGGAGAGAATACATTTTACATGATGATTATGATGGTTTTGCATATACTTCTTTACATGTGCGAAATACTTTCATTTTACATGAATACTTTTAGATTTGAGTTTCTATCTTGTTGATTCTAAGATTTTAGATTATATTTGTGTCCATTTATTAATTTGTATTTGACTCATCTTATTTAAAGCCTTACAAGTTTCAATATTATAGATTTGGTCTATGTTTTTATTATATCCATTTTTTAGTCCTATTACACATGACAATATTATAAACCAAGTATTATGCCTTTTCATGATTTATCTACCACATGAGAAAATTATTGATACAACATTACCTCTTTAATTTAAATCACATGTTTCTAGTATATATTACATCACAATGTCGTAATTTAAATTACAATTTACATGTATAACCAAATTATATTAAATTTCTTATTTTTCTTTAAACTATGATTGAACATATACATATAGATGATTTATAACATAAACATAGACATAGACATAGACATAAACATAGGCAAATAGACACATACACAGACACAGACATAGACATAGGCATAGACATAGACATAGACATAGACATAGGCAAATAGGCAGAGACATAGACATAGACATAGACATAGACATAGACATATCACATGTCCATGTAAAACATATATTACATAAACATAACACATGTCCATGTAAAACATATATTACATAAACATAACACATAACCATGTAAAATATATATAATTATAAAACATATAAGAGATTTGTAAAAAATAAAACATAAACATAAACATAAACATAAACATAAACATGTATAACAATCCACCGTGACAATGATCTATCTCAAGCATAAAGTCTATATAATCTATGATCCACTAAAACTTATACATAAACATAATCCAAACCCATGAAATGATCTATCTAGATCAAACATATATATAGATACACGATTCACTTGTAAAACATAAATGTACATATGCAAATGTCCTTGTGATAAACTCTAGATGAAAGGTAAACATGTAAAATAAATGTCCACAAATGATCTATATATCCAAACTGTGTACACATAAAAGTTTAGCATCAATCTAAAACATGTAAACTAGGTGGCTTGGTCATCATGTTGGCTTCAAGTCGAGCAATGCTCTGAGTGAGAATCTTGCTATGATAAATATGCCGAGCCTTATATATATATGTAAAAGTGTAATTAAATTACAATACATACATACAAACATATATGTGTGAACTTCCTACATGTACACCATACATACATACATACATACATACACTAAATATGCGATTTAAATAAAAATTCACCTATCCACTGACTTTACCATTAAGTGAATCATATGTGTGTACACTCTTTGCCCTCAAACTAGGAGTATCATGAACTAACTCCATCTACTCTATATAAATTATAGATGTACATTAACAGTAGAAAACTTGTACGTAAATTTCAAAGTTCTTAAAAAGTAAACACTTAAATTTTTAAATCATGTATACATGCATACCTATGTATCAATTGGAGCAGCTCCTACAATGATGGTAGCTACCAACTCGTTTGTATTTGTATCCTTGAATAAATGAAGTAATGATGTATGTAGTGGATTGTACAAGTGAGATGACATCAACCTTGAAGTGAGCATCTCCATAAAACTTGAAGCTCTCATGATCTTGTCCTCAAGTGAATGCCTAGATGCATGAGTAGTGGTGGAATGATCAATATGTGGATTGGCCTATGCAACAACAACACAATAATTAATAGGTGGATCTGCTTATGCATCAGTAGAATGATCAGTAGGTGGATCCACCTATGCAACAACCGAAAGATCACTAATTGGATCAGCTTGTGTCACACCAAAATGATTAGTAGGTGGATCAAGCTATGCAACAAAAAATGGATCAAAATTCTATGACTAATTGATAGGGCTATCTAAATCTCCACACATGTAACCCATATATAAACTCATGTTTTCTAAAGGGATCCCCAATTGTGATGAAATAACAACATATGCTCTCATTAGGTCTTTAGACAAAAAAGCCATTGCCCTCTAAATCTGACTGCTTCTAATACTCTCTAAATCAGTAGGTGACAAGATGTCTACGATGATATAAGGATTAGATTAAACTAGTTATTTGTAATGCAAATGCCACAAAAAGTATCACTCTACGTGATTTGTAGATATCCTCCGAGTCTGCATTGCAATCTCAACAATACTATCAATTAGTTCCCATTGGGAAGCAATGACAACTTGATCAACAATAGGGCTCAAGAATGGAGCCATAGAAGGTGTCTCATCCCCACCCAAGGACCTAAAAGCTGGAGGCTATTGATTTGCATGACAGTAAGTATCCTTATCACAAAACCTACTCCATGCTACCCCAATAAAGGTGACAAATCAAAATAGTTCATGTTGAGGCCTAAATGAACCTCAGTGTGTAACTACTGTGCAAAATATAATAAAATTTAGTCGTTATTTGGATAACGACTACATGTAGCAATAAATTGAGGATACATTAATGGGGCCATCCTAGGGCATACACATCTAGTCACCTAATATGCCGTCACTTGAGTTTCAACACCACTAGAGAAAACATGTTTTGATAATTACTTTTGAAACCCATAGTTGCATTATACTCGAAGGAGTATCATTAGAAATCTCTTGCCGCATTTGGGTAAGAATGACTGCTAAAGTCTTATTAGATTATGCTTGGACACCCCCTAATGAATGTCTAATGCAAACTAAACTATCTAAAATATTCTCACAATTATCTCTATACACCCTTGTGGTCAAAGTGTCAACTAAACTCAATCTCAATCTTTGAATCTCATCTGTATGTGTCCAAAGACCATCCATATCGACATGAGCTATACATCAAAATAAATTGTCTTAATTCAAATTTACCATGTTGACACGTGTGCAAAGAAAGATGATAGAAGACTACATACTTAATGAAGTATCCATTGACACAATTGAACTCTACTTGTCAAACAAGGATAAGAGAGTCCTATATTAGTTAATAAAATATTGATACTAAATACTAAAGAAATAAATCTAGTACAAATTTACTTGAATTAAAAGCAATAGAAGTGCCAAACATTTTAAGAAGAAACATGTAAAGAACGATGGCCAAACAAGGACTTGGTAGAAAACAAAGCACGATTAGTGAGCATCTTAATACAAAATGATAAATTAAAGGTTCATTTTCTCTTAGGATTCCCTATTTCAAATGAGAATCAGGAGGACTTGTTTGTTAGCTCTTATATATTAAGTATTCCAGTTTAGAAAACTCTCTATTTAGAATTTGATAAAATGATAGCTAAATATATATCAAATAAATATTTCTTTATTAAGTAAATTATAATTTAGAAAACTTTATTGATTTAAAATTTCATTGGACTTAAAATGAACCGTAATAGTACATTTAATTGAACCTTAAATTTATTTTAATATATATGCAACCCAAACCTCCTAAACTCTAAAACATAGTTGCATAAAGTTCCCCTCTAAGAGTAATAAAGAAGATTCGTGGACGGGTAAGCCTTTACATAAATTTGCATGTCTTTTATCTTCCAGCTTCAACATATCTATGACACATTTTAGAGAGGTTCCATTTACCACTCAAATAATATATTCCTAATAGATCTATTTACTAAGTTGTGTGCAAACTCAACTTACACCAACATAGAGTCCCACTACATTAGGATTATCTCCTATCAAATATTTGAGTAAGTTGCATGGATTTTGACTGATAAATTATATTTGCTTAATTTTATATAGATGATATGAAGAACTATACTTGGGCTATGTGCGGTCAACTTCTTACAAATAATGCAACAAAAGTGGATAAGGAACTTGATGACTTGATCTCAAGTCATTTTTTATAGTACCCAAGATCTAACACAACTGCAATCAAGTTCCCAAACACAAAATAATACCCAAGGATGTAGCCTAAACAATGCTAGGCCTTCCCTATTCAATCTCATATTCTTAAATTGTTGTTGATTATTGAATCATTACAACATATCAAATGAAATTATTATAACCTTAATCCATATTCTTGACATTTGGTATTAAAGCCTAGATTTGACATCATTAGAAGGGGACATCTTTCTTTATATTGTGTGGTTTTTGTTGTAGTAGAAGCATTTTCTTATTGAATGAAAAACAAATATGTATTGTAAAGTTATGGCACACACATATAGGGACAAAATTGAAAAGTTTAATGAATAACACTATGAATTATGCAAATTGAAGACAAATGATCTCTTGATAGTAGGGGACCAATGGGTTGTACTGATTGAGAAATGAGACTTTGTAATGTGATGTATTATGACTATCTAATTATGTGTTTCTAATTGTATTCTTATACATGTATTAAAAAATCCTATCAAACATTTATTGTGGAAAAAGCAAGTGTATTATATGAAAGTTAGAGTCTTGTTCATAAGTTGTTTCTGAAAAGGAGATGCTATTCACTTAAATGAATTAAGGAGTTTATAGAAAATCATCTTAATGCATTTAATCTTATTTTGTACAAACTAGCTTCCATTGGAGTCAAAATAAAGGACTATAAAAATTTATAGTTCATTTGCTTTATATATGATTCATGGGTATTAATGCCTTGCCTTTTCAACCTAAGAAGGCTGTTGTGGTCTTTTTAAGTGAAATAATTAAAATAAAACCCATGCATGAAAATTGTAAAGATGCCTTTGCTATTTAGGGGTGGTTCTACAAAATGAGGAGGTAAGAAAATTAGGAATAAGTACAAATCTAAGAATACATCAAAAAGAGTAAAGTGAAAATTTTGATTTCTTAAAAAAAAGCCACATTAACTAGTATACATGTAAGAAAAATAATAAAAATTATGAATTGGTTGAAAAACCCTCCAATAATGATGTTAGCGGAGATATATTTTGTAATGTCCCCTACTTGATCTATTTCAATATACTAAAATTGATTGATATTCTTCAATTAGTTATTAACAAGTTCTTATTTATTTTCCTCATTAGATGATTAATTTCATTATTCATAGTTTTTAATATAGATATCAGACCCTGCTACTACTTCAATTTTAAGGGAGAAGGGTCTATGTATGTTACCAAAGCACTTAGAGACCAAATACAATACGTTCCCTCAAAGTTTACAGATCCAAGCCCTTACCTATCTTGGGTCTATACCCTCAAGGCTTATGGGTCGCTGATCCCCACCCTATCTTGGGACTTAACCTATTGCTTGGATCTAGACTGCCCCTCTTTGGAACATCTCATTCCCATCTTCTCAAATACTGACAGTAATAACATGATTTAGACTATTAAGTATACTAATTTCTTATGTGAAATTAAGTATGTCTGTCATACATATTGTAGTCCATATTAATATTACTATTAATTTTGCATAAGAACATTATCAAGTTTCATATATTAAGCATACATACTTAGCTCATCCCCATGCATACCACCAAGAACAAAGAAATACATGTGTTGAGCTACCAAGGAAGTAACAACTCCCAAAGAAGCTAGAGCAAGGCCTAATTGAAAGTGAAGAGAATTATTGATTGTGTTGTAAAGACCCTTATGCCCGCATCCTAATAAGCCTTTCAGAGGAACATGTGCTTCTAAAATATCTTTTATACTATGTCCAATCCCAAAGTTGGTTCTATACATATGACCAACAATGAAAAACACAAATGCAATAGCTATATGATGATGCACGATATCAGTTAGCCACAAACTCAAAGTTTGTGGGTTGAATCCCCTGAGAAGAGTTAGAATAGCAATTCCTGCCCCTTTAGTAGAAGTTTCATATATTAAGCATACATACTTAGCTCATCCCCATGCATACCACCAAGAAAGATGTTACTGCCTGTAACGTAATAATAGTTTTGATCTTATCAATCCATGGTGATGTTATTGGATGCTTTGATTCCTTTCTTTTATATCTCTCAATGCGAGGGAGAGGTCACACCTCTTCATCATGCATGCCCTTTGGCAAGAGACACACCCTTTCACCATTAGCACCTTTTGAAAGAGTGCAACTCTTCATTATTTCAGCCCTTTGAAAGGGACACAACCTTTCATAATCAGATCTGCACTTCTCATTTTTCAAATTCTCCCCCCCTCAAATGAGTTTCTCTTCTCCCTTTTATATCTCACGTTTGAGGAAGTCACAACTTATAATTTCATGCCTTTTGACCTTTCATTAACTTTAGTCAAATTTTATTATATTCTTTCATATTTTAATTTTAATTTTAATATTTATTCTTTTGTATTTTAATTTTATTATTTTTTATTATTAAATTATATTACAAAGTATGGACATTACATATTTCTTATTTGTGCTAACATTGCTAGTGATGGCATGTGGTTGATTGATTCAAGTTCTTCATTTCAGGTGATGTTAGATGAACACTTAGGTTGGTGGGAAAGGCCAAGAACCTTCTAACTTGTAATTCCTAGAAGAACCTTCTAACTTGTAATTCCTAGATATTGTTATCTCTTTGGTGGTTTTGTTGGGTTGATCACTATCTGATGCAGAGGGTACTCCCTCCTGTTATGAACTCACAACACTCACAAACAAATGATATAGATTGCAACAAAACCAAAACAATTTCATTCATTCATCAATTGCATTCAAATCTGCAAAGCACATTAATTACAAATGGGCCATCATTGACCTGTCTCAAATTCACAAGCAAACTGCTCTCTGTCAAACTGCTCTGCTTTTTCTAAACTTGGTCTCTTATATTCAACTTAGCACTCGAATTAAATTCACATTCAAATTCAGGTTTTCTTTTAATTTCTGCATTTTTCAAACTTTCACATTCCACTTTCATTAACATTACTGTGGATACTCCTATGCCCTATGCACCTATGCTCTTCATACTTCCTTTCCAGCGCTTCCAAGATCTCTCAATCTGCATTCATGAGCCAACTCAATACTCTTTGCACACTTGGCACAGCCTCAGATTGGAGAAAGCCCTTCTTTTTCTTTTCCCCTGTTCACCATGTCTTGTTCCTATCTGTATCCTTGCACAGGAGTATTTTGTAGAGGAAAATGTGTATTCTTCTTTCCATGCTGACTCTATTCACTATGCGCAGCAAGCTTCCTTGTTTTTCTATGAATTCTCTATCTCCTCCTTAAAGAAGTCTTCTCTTGTCTTCTTGCGCTCTCTTCCCTTTCCGTTTTCCTTATTCTCTGGCGTCTATGTCAGACTTCTCGCACCTGACTATCCTTCGTCCTTGCACAACAAATGTTTATTTATCTTTGCTTGTTCCCTGTCTGATTTCCATGCTTTCTGATTTTACAGCCCCTTTCTAATTTCATGTTTAGCGCAGCAATGAAACTTCCTCGTGTATGTTTGCTAAAACTAACTTCTTTTCTGCAAGTTCATATCTTCCTCTCCTTTGCCTGTGCAGCCCTTATCTCCCTTTGTCTTCACATGACCGCCTTACACCACGCACTTTACCCATTTGCTTTTTAATCTTTTTTCTTCTCTTTCCTTTGTGGGGCCAGTTACTTGCTTTCTCATCCCTCCATGCTCCCCTTCTTGTTTTGCATTCCTTTTCATCTTATTTGGACTCCAATTGACCTTTTGATTGGAAGTAAAGATTTCCATTTTTTTTGTCTTTCTTTTTAGATGACTCCAATTTTCATCTGTCACACAACCTCCTTGTTTAAGCGCTGCCATGGACTCTTGTTCTTGCCTTTTCATATACTCACAAAGGTCTCTTTAGTTTGATTGTTATATACCACAAGTTGGAGGTTGCACCTATCCACCTTGACTGAGCTGCGACCAAACATGGAACCATTTTGCTCAATGTGACTTTCCAATGACCTTGTATATCTTCCGGTACCAAATGAATTCAATTCAACCAATCAATGAAGCTCCAGAGTATGTGTCGTAAATCCGACATTTTATCAATGAAAATGACAACAATGTCAATCACTGCCACAATTGACCACAAACAACACACTGAAAAACCAAGCTAAACAATGAGAACAAAATCAAATATTTTTTTGGTTGATACTGATTTCTATTCGCCCAGGATGCTCCTGCATCACTATCCTACTAGTTTTACCTTTGCCTATATTACCATAAATGAGGGTTGTAGATGGAAATTTCATATCATGGGTTGAAGAAGTTATGTTGACGGTGTATTGTTGAATTTATCGTGGATTAATTAAAAACTTGTAAAAGGGTTTTCCAATTCCCACATTATATTAGTGTTCTTTGTTTTATGGATAATCGTGTCTGCCATAACCCTTGATTCCTAGTACTATTATTATTATTGATTACTAAACGTAACATTTTTTTTTATAACCTCTAATCTCTATTCTAAATAGGTTTAAGCATAGTGTATGTCTTCATACTATAATTCGAGGGGCAAACAACTACTCAATAGCCATCTCTCCAGTCCCCCGACCTTCAAATCTAGCTATGGAAAAGGCAAATAAGGAATAACAATTGGACTCTATTTATTATTAATGTTGATCCCAACAACTAGGTTTAACATCAACTGAAAGTTCTCACAAATGCTTGTCTTTTATTGGAAGCATGCTTCCCTTTTTTATAAAACTCAACTCATTATAATAATGTTTTTTCTTATTTTGGCCATATCCAAATGCCACCTAATTTTGTTATCGGTTAATATGAGAGGATTGCACATGTTTCTTTTGCTTTAAATGTTTGGTACCCTTCAAACAAAATTAATCTTTAGAATATCATTATCTTTTGTTGAATTATGTTTGTTAGTGTCTATTTAGATGTTTTCATCCTCTAATTTGCCTACATGTTTGGACTAAATTGCCCAAAGCTACGAAACATAGCACAAAATATTTCATCCTTCTGATAGTTTGTGAATAGCTAATAGTCTTAACTACTTAGAGGCCAAGACAATGTTCAATTCACGCTTTTAGACCAGGTCATCCAAATTTTTTTAATGTAGAAATAGCAGCATATTGAACTTTTTATAAAAAAAATAATGCACATACTGTTCAAAAGTTATCCTTAAAGAAACAGTTTCTTGTATATACATGGATTGACAAACTTGGTTATATGATAGGTATATACATGGCGAGATCAAGCACATTGCTGAGTGATTCTACTTCTTTTGGTGTATTTTCTGAAAATAAAATTTAACATAATTTGCTTCTAAACCCTTTGTGCTATCATGTTTAAAGGGTCAATTTAGTTAATGCTATATTTTGCACAGTTCTTAGAGCAATATATGGATATATACACATGTACAATAATCCAAGATTGACAGTATGTTTTGTTATTACCTTGTAAATTAGCTTGTATGCTTGGATAGGTGTGGATTCGCGATCTTATTCATGCTATAAACCAAGTTTAAACATGGGTTTGTTACATTGATTATCATGTTCATAGGCAAATCATATATGATGACACCCTTTCTCTTCAACCTGCACATAAAAATGCTGATAATTAAAAATGGAAAAACCTAAAGCCTATAACTTCAGTCGCAGTGCGTATGAAAATATTAATCAGTGTTACATATAAATTTTGACTATTTTCATGGCCTAGGGATTCACTTTTTACAATTGACACCTGAAATCTCCAATGCCATGCGATGTAACCAAATCTTGATTAAAAGCAAACTGGTATGTTGGCATCATTCTCATTGTATTTTAGAGCATCTTGGCTTTGATACATTTTCTTTCAAGAGCTCAGCAAAGGCAGGCAAAACCGAGAGTCATAACTCAATATGTTTGGGACAAATTTTAGAAAGCATTTTACCATTCATTTAGAAATTCTTGTTTGGTTAAAATTTGCATTGAGTAAATGGAGAAATTTTGAATAATATGTCATGACCCATTTTTAATTGTTGTCAAGTAGTCAAGTGATTGCTGATTGCAAATATTTAAATAATGCACATAAATTTGGCATAATCACAATATTCAGAGAGCAGAAATGGTACGGCTTAGTAGGGTTATACATTGAAAAGCTTTTCAATTGCGATCTTAAAAAAACATGGAGTATTTTCACTTGTAAAAGTAAAATGCAGCTTTTGCATAAGCAGATGCACTTTCACTTTGACAATTTTAAAGATGTTATCCATTTTGCTTCAATGCAAATAAGTTCTAGCATATGCCCAAAAGGAATTGGCATTGTCAAAATTTTAATAGATGTTAATAGGTCCAACTTACGGAGTTCCCCTCCTCATGGATACTTGTCAATTGAATTGCATTATTCTTGCAAGAAGCAATATCCTCAGATTTCCATTTACAAGGTGAAAGTGGAACTGACAATATTTTGTACGTTGATAACTCATTTTGTGAAAACAAGAATTGAGAAATTGGTTTTAAGATTATTTTTCTAATCCTTTACAATTTGTAATGCCATCATCAGTGAAAGGAGGAGACCTCATCTATGTACAATTGAGAGGTCTACAAAAATCAACTTTTCTTACAAGACTTTCAAGCCGACGAGAAGCAGTTATTTATGATGGCATCTTATCTAGCATTCCTCATTTCTTCAAAATGTTTCTTAAGTAATCCTTTTATATAGGACCGCAAACGGGAAGCTTCAGCTGGTCTGAACCACTTTCTTCCAAACTACAAATTCAATCATGAAATTCATACTATAATACAAAAACATAACAAGCTCGGAAGAGATAGAAGGTAATATTTTAAATAATAATTTGTTACCTACCATATTCAAGTCCTCCCTTCTAATCCTTGGAGGGGCGTCCTTAATAAAGCGCTCAATAAAGTAGAGAACAAATAAACCACAATCATAACTATTGTCCTGCTGAGGCACCTGTTGAGAAAAAGAAGCATGAAAGATTATTGGTCAACTATCAAAACCGATAATATTACCTATTTTAAAGGCTTCTCTTTGTTGATCCCTCTTGTGAACTGCACAATTACACCAATTTGCCTTTCCTGGATTCATAAGCTCATTTAGATCATCATTGACTAGCATGATACATTTCTTACCGCAAAGCAGCTTATTATCTTACTAAACCAATGCAAATTGCCTATGTTCTTAACAACACATTAAGAATCCCTCATATAACTCAACCAACATTTATAGTCGACATATTGAAATCATGATTTCATCCAGCTACACTGTTACAGACGAACTTATAATATGAGACTCTTCTTCAATTCAAACTATTGTATTTCTTTTCAAAAATATCAAAATAAAATTGAATGTCATTTTCAAAACTGTTATAAGATGAATTTGCAAACATGTTTGCCTATTTTTTTCATAATGCCAAAAAAATATCTCGTTCACAAGTAGATTTAATTATCTAATATCCAATAACATTCCATCGTACTCTTTTTTGCAAAAAAATTTGAAGGTTCCTTCTTATTGTTGCAGGGGGAGATTGGAATGAGTAGAGCAACCAGTTAGCAGTATGGAGTGCAAATAGCAACACAGGGATATGCCAGTTTCCCTCTCAGAATTGATAGGGGAGACGATGATTATAGATGAGCTCAGGATCAACACAAATGCCTGAAAGGATATTTTTATGTGATATGTAAAATGATAAGAATATGGAAGAGCAACAAAAATACTGTAAGAATTTTTGCAGCTAATTCTAGGTCAATAGTCCTTCGGAATGGATGCTGGCGAGCAACAAGTAACGAGCCTGTCATAAAATTGGTGTGGAAGGCAGAAATACAGTATTGGATCCCAATCTGCTTCCAATAAGGGCTCTTCAAATTCTATAGAGCTTGTTTAAAAGAAAGAAACCTATATGCTTGGGCAAGGGAACACTAGCTAATGAAAGGAAGGTATGAAATCAAAAAAGGTCAAGAGGATGCTTCCAGGCCATTTTTCTTCATAAAAAAAAGGTGGGCAATCCTCAAAGGAGGGCCTTGGTTCCATGGCAGATTAGGCTTAACACAAAACCTTGTACTCAACATTATGATTTTCCGCAATTGTTGATCCTGGTATAGTTCATGTTTAAATTTGGGGATTCATTCAAAAAATATTTGAGGGTTGGGTTCGTCCATACAAAAATATATAAAAATCAGAAATATGCACATATTTGCAGCAATAATTAAGTTCTGAGTAGTACATAGCATCGCGTATTGTATAATAAACAAAAGCACCATAAAAATTAAAAATAATACAATGTCAATTAGTCAAACTCAAATGTTATGATATATATGAAAATTAAAAAATAACAATGTGAAGTGTCAAAAAATAGCCATCACTGATTAAGCATCATCACATGGGTCTTCAAAAATATCATAATCACCATCCATATTAGATGTTGTAGGTACTAGTATATTAGAAGAACCACAAATAGTGCCACTAGCACTGGCACGAGCATGGGCACTCATGCTCATTAGCTCGATTTTTTTCAACATCAAGTGCTACAAGGTGAGAAGTGGAAGCACCCTAGTATGCTCTAGCTTGCCACTTTGTTTGTGTGTAAGGAGACAAGTTTAAATGCACATACACTAAGTCCTCAGCCTTTTTTAAGTGTAGTCAATTGCGCTTACTAGGTGAATGGAGGAATTTGTGCTCCATATCCTCTTAGATCCAGATGAACTAGCAAACTATTGAGACAAAATTAGAGAGTTAAAAGCTATAAAATTTAAAATTATAAAATATAAATGAAACTTCAAGTATAAAAAGATTACTTTATAAATCTTGTGATAGAATTTTGATTGCAAGGTGTTATAGGTGTGTGAAGGATTGGCCATGGAAGTTCCACCAACTATGAGCATCAACCTTAAACTTGTCAAGAAGAGCGTCAATATTAAAGACATTGGAGTGTACAAAATCCATGAACTCAATCCTAACTGCATCCCACATGTCAAGATCAATGAAGACTGTATAAAGTGCTGCATTGTACCCTTGGCCAACTTTAACATCTCTATGTAGGGCAATCTTTGTTGACATAAACACTATAATATTTGGGATTCATGCAAAGGCAAGATGTGGTAGGGTGGTCATTTTGTTCCATCTCTCTTTAATAGATTTGTGTGGTTGGTTTATGAAAGTTTCTTCAAGATCTTGCTTTTTCTCATTTATGATTGTCTTCATATTCTCAATCATTGAGTCGATGCCATCATATATCTCTCCCAAACAAGGCCTATTCATTTCAGTATAATGGATCACACTTAATATGAGCTCAGTTCAACAAGATCCCACCAAATGTCATTTAGAATCATCCACTTATTATTTATTGACTTTGTAGTGCTAGACTACCTCCATATGGACCAATTTAGGTTGATGACCGTGTTAGCAGATACCTTCAGAACTTTCACAACTCATCTCAAGACAATTGTGTTGGAGGCAAAACAAGTGTTAGCAACCTATTTGAAAATCAAAATAAAAAAATTAAAATTTACTAAAAGCAAAATTAAAATTTTTAGTAAAGTGAAACATATTAAAATAAATCTTATTGCTCACTTACATTTAACAACTTCAATTTTGAGAATGTTTTGAATATGCCCTGTGACATATGGTGGCTAGTGATGAACGTTTGGATTTCTTCAACCTCAACACACATCTATTAGATCCAATCAACTTTGGTGCCATTTTTTTATAGCATTGGGTTGAGGGAGTAAATAACACAAGGTGTCTAAGATATGCGTGAATAATGCTTCTCAGCCAATAAACCAACTGCTCTAAAATATATGTTGTTGTCTCTTATGACTTGGACAATGTTTCAAGGTCCCACTTCCTCAATGGTGATCATGAGAATGTCAGCAATAAATGCACCATTCTTCATCTCCTCTTCACAATCCACTACACTCAAACGCATTTCCTCTTTAGAGGACATTACAATAACATTGATCGAAGGCTAATTCTTGGATCCTTCCATCCATCAGAAATGGACACCCCTCTTTTGGCCCACAATCCCTTATGGGCTCCAATGACTCCTATAAGAACTTCACCTCATTTTCCAATAAGATGCTATGCACTTTCTTAGAACTTGGGTCCTTGTACCATTTTGAAGCCTCATTAATTACTTTCAACATTTGTAGATAGTATGATGAGTGAACAATAATGAAAGTCAATCCATTCACATAGAGACATCTTGCTATGTGTTGGTCAGCAATCTTTCAAGATTCATTCTATAATGCCATATCCAACAATCCCTTTGATCTCTTATGTGTAAAGGTTGTAGGTTATTCTCCAAGTGTAGCCAAAAATAGATGTCCCTTTATAGGTTGGAGTTTTAGAAGGCTGTGGAGGGGCTTCATTTCTTGAGGTCCTTTCCTAGACAAAGAATGATTTGATTTTTGGCTTGTTACTTGATATGCTTTTTCCTGCACATTAAAATATGCAATGAATTTTGCTTTTGGAATGGGTACACCATTTTTTTCGGGCAACCTTCGATGGAAAATTTGGATTTTTTTTCAAAGTAGGGTCAACATAAATAAATGGTGATCATGAGAATGTTAGCTATAGATGCACCATCGTTCATCTCCCCTTCACAATCCATTTCTCTCAAAAATATTGCCCCTTTAGAGGACACTGCAATAACATTGATCAATGGCTAGTTCTTGCGTTCTTCCATCCATCAGAAATGGATAATCCTGTTCTAACCCATGAATCTTTTATGGTCTCCAATGACTCCTATATGAACTTCACCTTATTTTCCAATAAGATGCTATGCACTTTCTCAAAACTTGGGTGCTTCATTTATTTATTTCACCATTTGTTAATAGTATGATGAGCGAACAATAATGAAAGTCAATCCATTTGCATAGACACCTTGCTATGTGTTGATCGACATCTCTCAAGGCTCATTCTATAATGCCATTTCCAACAATCCCTTTGATCTCTTATATGTAAAGGCCATATGTTGTTCTTCAAGTGTGGCCAAAAATAGATGTCTCTCTACAAGTTGAAGATTAGAAGGTTGTTGAGGAGGCTTCATTTCTTGAGACCCTTTACTAAACAAAGAATGATTTGAGTTTTGGCTTTTTGCTTGATATGCTTTTTCTTTCACATTAAAATATTCCCTGAATTGTGCTTTTGGAATGGATACATTGATTCTTTTGGGCAAAGATTTGATGGAAAATTTAGATTTATTTTCAAAGTAGGGTCAACATTAATAAATGGTGATTATGAGAATGTTAGCAATATATGCACTGTCCTTCATCTTCCCTTCACAATCCGTTGCTCTAAAAAATACTACCCCTTTAGAGGACACTACAATAACATTGATTAATGGCTAATTCTTGCATCCTTCCATCCATTAGAAATGGACACTCCTATTCCTATCCACAAATCCCTTTCGGTCTCCAATTACTCCTATATGAACTTCACCTCATTTTCCAATAAGATGCTATGCACTTTCTTGAAACTTGGGTCCTTGTACCCTTTTGGAGCTTCATTAATTTCTTTCACCATTTGTTGATAGTATGATGAGTGAATAATAATGAAAGTCAATCCATTTGCATAGAGACATCTTGCTATGTGTTGATCGACATCTCTCAAGACTCATTCTATAATGCTTTTTCCATCAATCCCTTTGATCTCTTATGTGTAAAGGCCGTAGGTTGTTCTTCAAGTGTGGCCAAAAATAGATGTCTTTGTACAAGTTGAAGATTCGAAGGCTGTGGAGGGGGCTTCACTTCTTGAGATCCTTTCCTAAACAAAGAATGATTTGATTTTTGGCTTTTTGCTTGATATGCTTTTTCCTAATGTGCAATGAATTGTGCTTTTGGAATGGGTACACCATTTTTTTTGGGCAAGCTTTGTTGCCTAGTTTAGGGATGTGGCACAAATGGCCTTTCACTCGATTGTTTGAGATTGAATACCTTACACCACACCCATTAAAAATCCAAACATAATCCCCACAAATTGGAAGCTATTGTGCCATATCAACATAATTACCGATGGGATAATTTGGAATTTTTTTCAAAGTAGGTCAACTTTAATAAATGGTGATCATGAGAATTTTAGCAATAAATGCCCCATCCATCTCCCCTTCACAATCCGCAACTCTCAAAAACCATTGCCCCTTTAGTGGACACTACAATAACATTAATCAATGGCTAATTCTTGCATCCTTCCATCTATAAAAAATGGACACCCCTATCTCGGCCCGTAAATCCCTTATGGGATCCAATGATTCCTATACAAACTTCACCTCATTTTTCAATAAGATGTTATGCACTTTGTCAAAACTTTGGTCCTTGTACCCTTTGGAGCCTCATTAATAACTTTCACCATTTGTTGATAGTATGATGAGTGAACAATAATGAAAGGCAATCCATTTGCATAGAGACATCTTGTTGTGTGTTGATCGACAATTTCTCTAGACTCATTCTATAATGCCATTTCAAACAATCCCTTTGATCTCTTATGTGTAAAGGCCGTAGGTTGTTCTTCAAGTGTGGCCAAAAATAGATGTCTCTCTATAGGTTGAAGATTAGAAGGTTTTGGAAGGGGCTTCATTTCTTGAGATCCTTTCCTGAACAAAGAATGATTTGATTTTTGGTTAGTTGCTTGATATGCTTTTTCTTGCACATTAAAATATGCTATAATTTGTGCTTTGGGAATGGGTACATCATTTGTTTTGGGCAAGCTTTGATGCCTAGTTCAAGGATGTGGCACAAATGGCCTTCAACTCAACTGTATGGGCTTGAATACCTTACGCCACACCCACTGCAAATCTAAACATAATCCCCACAACTTGGAAGCTATTGTAAAGTATCAACATATTTCCAAACAATAGAATTTGGATTTCTTTTTTCAAGGTAGGGTCAACCCATGGAGTAGAACTAGTTGGCATTATAATCCTTATGACAACAAGATCAATAAAACAAATTATATATATAAACAACCAAACTCATTTAAAAAAATTAAAGATGTGTATAAATTCATAGAAGAATGAAAGAAAAATAAGAGTTAATTTATTAAAAAAATGTAGGAAAAACACAAAAAACTCGATAAAAA
The DNA here is from genome assembly GCF_030272615.1 of Cryptomeria japonica. NCBI lineage: Eukaryota > Viridiplantae > Streptophyta > Pinopsida > Cupressales > Cupressaceae > Cryptomeria > Cryptomeria japonica. The sequence continues at coordinate 119,900,267 of NC_081410.1, forward strand.
CCTATATATTTTGCAAAAATCTTCGTCTACATTCTCCTTGGCAATAAATGGGTTGTTGCAAATAAATAGGAACAACAATCCAACCAATTAGAACTTTCATTGATCAATCTTCAACTCCATTCATCTAAACTATGCTTGAAGGACTAGGAAAATTCATTGTAACCAATTGACCAACATCATGACCAAGTGAAAACACATAATATTATGAGCCATGGAGTAAGGGGCTTGGGGGCTCTGCCCCAAAGCATCTACCACTCAATGAAAAACTAGTTCAATGGATCGATTCTCCAATTATCACTGTACATGAGGACGTGTAAAACAAGAAAGGATAAAATGTTGCCAACGAGGAAGCCAAATTGGCATCTATAGTGACAAGAAATGGAAACATCATTTATTTCCAAGGGGGATATGTCAAATCGGCCATTATAATTACACTTAGATTTGATTTGTGTAATATTACTAGTTGGCTGAGCACAACTCATATACAAATCATGGAACTTTAACGGTCACTTCGAAAGACCAACTTGTCACATAAGTATTTCTCCTATCTAAATGACACTGTTAAAGCCACAAGAAACTATATTAAAAGGAGGTGGAGGTAAAATTTTAAACTCAAGTTTTATTCTCACTTCAGGATTGATGTTCTTGGACATGCTAATTGAAGGAGAATTATCTATTATAACAGCTAAGGAAATCAAAAAAGCATGAAAAAGGTCCATCTTTAGCCCCATGCCACCATACTCCTCTGTTTGGGATTTTATGCACAATCCTGCACTGCATATCCCTTTGAATTACAATACAAATGTCCTAATTGTTGGCCTCCTATTTATGTTCTGCTTAGAAATTCTGAATCAAGCTCCTCACTCTGGGCACAAAATGGTTAAATTGGTTTGGAAGATAGATGATTCGGAAACACATTAAAATATTCCGACAAGGAGTTGCTTGAGGGAGTGTGTAACAAAGAGCACACGAACGGGGAAATTGTTAAAGCAATTAAGGAAATAAATGAAGCCATCAACCAAGTTGGGGGAAAGACAGGAGGAGTTTTCAAGGCGGCAATGTAGCCAAAGTATGAAGCCATCTGCATCACATGGGTGAAGCTATAGTGATGTCAAATAACAAACTAGGAAATTTCTTGGAATAAAATGTTGAAGATCAAAGCATATTGATATTGAACATATCTTTTGTATCTATTAACAGTTGCATCCAAATGAGGAAAAAGATGATTCAGGAATGAAGATTTGGGAGCTAATTTTTGTTTAGTTTTTATCAAGGTTACTAGGAGATGGGGGTACTTGGAGACGCTAGAGACTAGTACAGGAATTGGTATGGCTAATTTTCAAAAATAGGAGGCAGGGGGTACTTGGAGACGCCAATTTCTTTTTGAATATAATTTAATAATTTCCAAAAAATGTCATGACGTAGAACTTCGAAAACGAGAATGGTGGTAAAGTTTAACATTAACTTTAAAATTGAATAAAAATTGCTTATACTATTGGTACCATAGCCAGTCTAAATGGTTTAGTGAAAGTAAGGTAATATAGGTGTTGAGCACACTCAATATTGTCAGCTAAATAGTAAAGGCAATTTCTCTTTAGACCATTACAATGACATGAACTTAGTCACACAAATATTTATGTCCCTCTCAAAAGGTCTACACTATCGGTAAATAGATTTTTGTCTTCCTACATCGCAGTTTCCTTATTAGTTATTTCCCTACAACTTTGCTTTGCTGCAAGCTTATTTTATTTATTTGCCTTCCTTTTTTGCCATTTCTGCATTTTTCCCTAAGTTTTTTGGAGGGAGACATCCAATTCTGGTCGGGAAACTTCGGAGACGACAGCCAAAAGCACCCTATGTGTCGGGAAGTTTCCGGGGATGTCTCCTATATCAAAGACATGTCTCAAGGGGTAGGAGACATGTTTCCTGTAACCATGGTTTTTATATAATAAATTCAAGCCACTAAGACTTTTTGACAGTTGGTAATAATGTTCTATGGAGCCATGAATTTTAAAGTTTCCAGTGGCAAATAATTTCTTTCTAGTCTTCATATTTGATATAAATAAATTTTAGCTTACCAGGGAAATATTTTTTTCTCAATTCTTTATTATAAAATTCAAATTTTGTTTTTTTAGTTGGGAGAAGTCTTTTTCCATATAGATGTTTACACTTCCAACTGTCTGTATCTTCCACTTGCAGTCACACCATGACATTGAGAAGTGCTAAATATTTTAGACTTAGAGCCATAGTTTTAAAACTCGTGGGACTTGCCACCTTCTCGCCAAGACTCGCGAGTCCATTGGCAGCCCGAGTCGACTCACCAAGAACTTGCGAGCCGAGTCTTGGTGAGTCCTTGCAAGTCTTTCACTCGAACTCGTGAGTCTTTCACTTGGACTCGCGCCATTCACTGAAAACACCCAACCATGATTTTAAGTGTTTTTTTTTACTTTTTTCACTCATTTGGCATTGTTGCTTGCTGAAAACAGGTTTGTAGGGTTTGAAGGAGGAGAGGAAACAAGATTAAAACAACCTCATTCTCTTCATCATAATATATACATGAAATATAACATTTAAGTATAAGTCACATTTCAATATGTCTTTTTCCTTTCTTATACTTTAAGTCATAGATGAACTACTTGCCACTAGGCAAAACTTGCCAAGGCTTGAAAAAAAAACTCGGGAAAAACTCGACGAAAAACTCGGCAACTTAAAAACACGCTTAAATTTAATTAAAAATGTATTTTTTTTGCAAAATTTAATGAGAAGATGCATCCAATGAGTCAATAAATGAGAACACAAAAGAAACAAGCTGAGTCTAGATATATTTAAACGCAAAGTGGGGGTACAAAATCACATCCTAATGAGAAATGCTGATGGCTAGAAGCAAAATAGTAAATACTTTTTGTAGAACTAAAAGTAAATACATCAATATAATTACATCTTCCTCTTCCCAACTCTAGTAAAAACTAGGGGAGAGGTAGAACTAGAGGGTCTAGTCCTAGAAGTCTATTGTGGGCGTGCCGCGTGATTGTGCCTCCTTGCTCGGTATGACTGGCTTAGGCTGTGGCTCGTCCTCCATCCTATATGTAGCTTTGCCTCTAGCTGCACCTGGCACTAGCAATGACTCATCCTCCTCATCCTCCTCAATGTCATCCAGTGTGAAACCAAATCCACCCCCTTCCTCTTCCATAACTTGCCTCTCCAAATCATTGACGTCATCCTCTGTAAACAATAAGGCTGATCCTACGTTGTCCAATCATTGTAAGGATCCATATCATCCAAATCAATTGGCCCAGTTGGTGCTTCCTCTACCTTTGTTATGCGCAATCGAAGATTATATTGCACAAAGACAAGGTCATCAAGGTGTTTTTGGGCTAACTTGCTCCTCTTCTTCGTGTGGATGGCCTTAAACAAGCTCCAATTGCGCTCACAACTGGATGAACTACAAGGCTGACATAAGATTTTGAGGGCAATTTTTTTGAGATTTGGGGTATTTCCACCCCAACTTTGCCACCAAGCATTTGCAAAATAAAATTAGGTTGAGGGTAGCACCCCTCGTGGGGGTCTGAGGGTGAGAAATAGAGGGGTAGAGAGATAGGTCTAGATCTTGGGGGAGAGAGGAGAGAGTGAGATGGAGAGTGGTAGAGAGGGGGATAGAGGAAGAGTGATAGGGAGATAGAAGGGTTTAAAATTCGCGACAGATAAAGTGAGTGAGATAGAGAGAGCGAGAGAATGCTAATAGGAGCCTGTTGATTACTGAAATTTGACTATCTGAAAATTTAAAAGATCTTCTAAAACCTAGAATTTGCATTATAACTCCTAGAGATCTGAAACCACTCTCAAACATCCTGTCTATATATACATGAAATATAACTTAAAGTATAAGAAAGGAAAAAGACATAAATTAGATAATTTTTGACATGTTTGGGCCTTTTTTTTAATGCAGCCGAGTTTTTCCTGGAAACTCGCCAAAAACTCAGCGAGTTTTTCCTAAGAACTCGACGAGTTTCTTTTGCAAGTTAAAGTTGTAAATACTCGCCAAGCAAAAAAACTTGCGAGTTTTTGAAAACTCACAAAGTTTTTGGCGAGTAGTCCATCTATGCTTTAAGTTATATTTCATGTATATATTGGTAGGATGTTTGAGAGTGGTTTCAGATCTCTAGGAGTTATAATGCAAATTCTAGGTTTTTGAAGATCTTTTAAATTTTCAGACTTAGTCAAATTTTTGTAATCAGTAGGCTCCTATTAGCATTCTCTCGCTCTCTCTATCTCACTCACTTTATCTGCTCCGAATTTTAGACCTATCTATCTTCCTATTACTCTTCCTCTATCCCCTCTCTCTACCACTCTCTATCTTACTCTCTCCTCTCTCCCCCAAGATCTAGACCTATCTCTCTACCCCTCTCTCTCTCACCCTCAAACCCTAGTAAGTGGTGCTACCCTCAACCTAATTTTGGCGAGCTGGAGAACCCACATTGGACTCCTAGAACTAGACCCTCTAGTTCTATCTCTCCCTTGGTTTTCACTAGAGCTGGAAAGAGGAAGATGTAGTCTTCTCTTTAGTTTGTTCATTGTTGTTTTTCACATTTGGACATATCATTATATGTAATTTTGTAAACATTTATAAACTTATGCTGCTATTATACATTTTAAAGTTTGAAACTAGGAGTATGAATGATGAATTTTCAAATATTGAGTGTTTGTAGATCATATGACATGTGCAATGTTTCAATTATGGCTCTTATGTTCTCTAAATGCATTAATTTCATTATGTTTTTTTGTAAAACTACAGTTTTTTTTTTTGCCGAGTCCTTCACGAGTCTGAGTTCGATTTTTTGGTTTGCTGAGTCCGAGTTTTAAAACTTTGCTTAAAGCAACGTCCAACTTAGGCTGGCATCTCTATCCTAACGCTACATAGATAGAATATTTTAGTGTATAAACAAAAGGCCGCCAAGACAGTATGATCCCTATCCTTCCAAAAAGGAATATACAACACAAAATCATATCTCTTAATCCAATAGCCATAAGTAGAATTTATCATAAGGGGTAAGAGATTTAACACTGCATATGCATTAACAGATCAAATTATCCAAATCAAACTTCAAGTGACGAGGACAAGATTTAACAACACTTTGATTAAATCAAAATGTTTCAACAGATATACAGCTGCAAATGACTTCAAAGGTTTAAAAAGACATTGAATTTCACAATGAAAACTAATAAGGAGATGGCAAGTTCCCTAGGAAAAAGACCCTTTGTATGGACAAATTTACAATACTATCCTAAATCAAGGCAGTGGAAAAAGAGTGTGCCACATGCATATATCCTAGCCGAAAAAAATGAAGAGGAAATCCTGATTAAACAAGTGTTGAATCCTCAGAATAATCCTTGCCAGAAGATAGTCTTAACAGTCATGACTTGGCAGACCTAATTTTGACTCGGATAAGGCAACTTTCTTTTATGTGAGGTGCCACCTCTTTTTTCATCTTTTCTTTTATGAGGGGAGCAAAAGGTTACTAAACCTTATGCGGCATATATGCAGTTAAAATCAAAGGATTAGCATTTTCTTTCAAATTTCACTTTTTTTATTTTTAAGTACTTCTTTCACGGGAAAAGCTAACAGCAAAAATAAGGTAGAAAATTTTCTACAATAGAATCAGAAAATTATAAAAAACAATTGCTTAAAACTAGTCTAAATAAAATGGAAACAATTAATAACAGTGTGATAACCTCCGACTGTAGTTTACTTAAAGACTAAGTTCACAAGATGCTAGAATACTTGATTATTAAACTCGTAATGAAGCTAAAAGCCCGAAGTCTCGTGTGGATCAAAATTAAAAAGCTCAATTGAAGAAAAAAGTACAAGATATACACTACCTGTATTTTTCTATTCTCTATTTTTTCAATCAACGTAATCCAAGTGCTATCTTCAATAGGAATATGATTTGGCAATCCTGTCCGATTGAGGTGCTCCCATTCAATTTTCAAGAAACTGTAAACATGCAATAGAATAAAGTTGAATGATATAGGTAAAAGATTTATTTTTAAAATTTCCTAACATTATGAGTGAATCTTCTAAAAATATGAAATATCTCAATGTTTATTCTTGTAGGGTGCATAATATCCAAGTATATGGATTTGACACAAAAAACATCTCTTTGGATATGCTTTTAATATACTCGACTTCATGAATGTGGTTTACAATTCCTTTCAAAGTTTGTTGTGATAGGGCCTAAACTCTTTCTTTCAGCTCGTTTGTTTTACTGTCAGACAAAAATGGTTTGGTTTATTTTTGAGTTCATCATGTAATGTCAAAAGTGCATAATAGGAGACTTGATGGTTGCAGTCCTTGTACTAATATTGCACATATCATTTGATTGACTTAAGTTTTACATTTACTGTGATGGGGATTCAGGTCTACCAAGGTCTGGAGAAGTGATGCATGGTCCCCATCAACTATAGTTACATTGAAAATTATTTCTCTATAAGCTTAAAACTACTTATAGATCCCAGAAGTACCAGTTTAGACAGTTGAATCTAAACTTGCCAAAAATAAGTATACTAACAGGGCCTTATTCACCTATGCACTATTCTCTTTTAAGTGATTTACAATAAAATGTCACACCGATATTTTTTGTGGTACCTCAATACATTTCATGTGATGAAGACATTTATATTATTTTGGGGAAATATTATATTTGAGTATTGTGTGAACATCATGCTGTAATGAAATGAACTTGTTTATGACTAATTCAAGTTGAATTCATGAAATTTCCAGAGTCCATAATAATTTGCTTGTTATTCTTCTGGATTCGACCATGTAGATTTTGATGTTGCCAAAATCTAAAATCTACATGATCGAAAACTAGAAGAATAACAAGCAAAATAATTCAACTTACAATCAGTCCGACTTATTTCAAGGTATGATAAATTCAATTTGGTCTGATTACAGCAATTTTATAAATGATTTATTATTGATTTCATTTATATAATGGGTTATTAATTGAATTGTTTGCTAAGCTGTGTTTGTGAGGTACTATGTCCTTGACTAGAGAGAGAATATCATGAGGGATGATAATCTTATGGATAAGCAGTTCTGTTGGCAGAAAATAAGGTAATATAAATTTAAGTAGGTTGTGTATTCTATGTTTCATACTCTTCAATCACTGGTCACTCAGCCAGTTGTTGAGGAGTAGTTTTCCCAATCAATGTTGAAGATCTGTCATGGTTGTGGGGTTGGTACCTTGCTTGGACCATAGGGCGTTAAGTTGGGATTTGTTAGGCATTCCAAATATTACTAATGATATAAACATGACAGTAGACATGATGCTTGTTTAAATGTTTTAGGGGAAACCATTGTTTATCCTAGCCACCTGAGACTCTAAACCACTCTCCTAAACACCTAAACCACGAGGTTTGACCTTATCAAAAGAGGGCCGTGTAGTTGGTACCTTACTTGGATTGCATTATGTTAAGTAATTCCAGGTTTGTCATGCATTCATGATATTAGTAATGATATATAATTTTATAAATGACAATAGACATACTATGTTTACATGTTTTAGGGGGGAACATTGTTTAGCCTAATCACCCTAGATTCTAAACCACTCTACTAAACACCTAAACCACATGAGGTTTGACCTAATCAAAAGAGGGAAAATGTGGAATTGGAAAAATGGAAACATTCATGTAACGACCCTAGCTAAAATATTCATATAGATTCTTTAGATCTTGAATAATGCAATGAAAATCATCCACCACATTCATACAAAATAATTAGATCCAAAATGCTCATATGAAATAAATACATCTGCACATATAACTTAGCTGGAACAGAGTATTTCATTCAAAATTCGAAAAGCTCATTTGAACAATTACAAGATTTGTTGCTTCAATGGTTTGTTGATAACATCTATTTATATTAAGTCACCTGGTGGGGTCTGATTATCGTCATTCATCATCAGTATCACTCTTGTGCAGTCAATTTTCGCATCTTGACCATTTCCGCAACTTAGGTACAATTTTGAGCTATACTTAATTAATTTTACTAAGGCTGCCATTTTCATTAAAATAATTTATCAGGCAGCGCAGTATAATAGCTCGATGGAAAGAGAATGGAAAGTTTTAAATGTTGGACGCTTAACCTTGCGCTTTAAGTGCCTGGAATAATTAAAGAAATCACTTTTCGGGGTTATAAGGGTCAATTAAATTATAAAGTGATTATATCATGCACTTTTCTGAAAGTTCCCAGTATGGTTATAAAACAGGCTAAGGGCTCATTTGTGGAGATACAAAAGATTGAGAGCTTGTTTCACTTCTTTGTGGAGGTTCAGAGATTTGTGCCTATGGCCAAAATCTTGCCTGTGGGGCAAAAACCCCAAATGGTTTATTGGAGCTGAGGACGAAAACCATTTGCTTCACTAGAGCAGTTCCACACTAGAATCAACAAGGCACTAAAGGTTGGAGTGGGGACGAAAATCCTCATTCATGGTGCATCTTTGTAGGCAAATCCAGTCAAGGTTTTGCATTTGTACATAAAGAGGTTCTTAGTTGGGTATTAGGATTTATTGATTGAAGATACAAAATTTGTTAAGTCTCTTTATAGAGACAAATTTTCAAAGGTTTGACGATATGCAAATAATTAAGTTAAGCACATGTGAATGTCATTATTTCTCCAATCTTGGATGTGGATGATGGAATTTTTTTTTGAAAAGGACATCTTGGATGAACGGTTCTAATAGCTGATCAATTACTTTTAGCAAGATTGTGAAAGTTTCTTGGGACACCACTTCAGAATAGCAGGTTGATAGATATTGTTGCCTCACAATTGGTTTTCAATCTTCACGTCAGAATTGCTTAGTGCTGGAAGTTTTGGTTTAATTCTTATGTGTTTGCTGGAGATGCGTTCATAGAGGAACTTTAGCTGGGCGATAGTTGTTCTCTTCTCTTTGGTGCTGGAGTTCATTCCTTTGGAACTATTCGCTGTCCATATCTGCACATATATAACTGCTTTGGGTGTATGGGAAGAGCAGTTCGAGTCCAAATAAGAAGATAATTGTTGTCATAAATTAACGTACTGATGCTATGCATTCTTTCATTCAGCTCCAGCTGTTGAAGGTTATTAGAGACCAGCCTGTGCATGTGTTTGAGGAAATTATTACACTGCAATAAAAGGTCAGAAAATTAGATTTTCTGCTCTCTTGCACTCTGCTGTTTGGAAGTTTCAGTCTTGTGTTGAATTTATATTTGTTGATGTTTGAAATACTATTATCTGTTGTTGGTAATTTAATGTTGCAACATGGTACTTCTTCAATGTTCACACATTATTGAATGAAAGTTTATTCACACCTGAGAACTCTTAACTCTCCATTCCTGAGAATACGCAAACCGTTTGACATTATTACTCATTGGAAGGATAGTGCAAAAAAATAATAATTGAGTATATCAGGGGTGGCCTCTTACAATAACATACAAAAATACATGCACATATGTTTATATAAACTTGTACTCATACTTGAGGCCTCAAACTAATCTATGTTCTTAACTTCTTATACTAGGACTGGCAACTTATCTTTGTTGGTTTTATAGAGTTGTTTTATTTTGTTTGGAAATCTCTACGTGGAGTTCATCGATATTCAATTTTCAAGCTAAGGGTTAGCTATATGGAGTTTAGGCTCTTTGCCCTTGAATAAATTTCATATGAAGCATAATTGTGGGATTTAAAATTAGTTAGGGTTTCATCAACTCTAAATGTTCTGTTTGTAGGTTAAGCGTTGGGGTTCTAGCTTTTATGATTTTATCTATTTCTAATATTATAATTGAAAGCCATTGATATTATTATATTAATATTATATAATTATTAATTTAAAAAAGGTTTAAAAGTTAGCAATTGTCAAATCTAAAAGCATGAAAGTGCATTTTTTGAAAGGTTTGGAGGAGTCTTGAAGCTTGGTTAACACCCTATTGAAGCTAACGAAGATGACTCACAATGACACCTAGCAATATCTTTTGTACAGGTTAGTCTTAATTTATGAGAAGCATGCGATATGGAAGAGGAAGGGTTGTACCATCATGACTGGTGGTTGGACTGATAGAATAAGCAGAGCACTACTGAATTTTCTTGTTTCTTCCTCAAGTAGTTGTACTTTGTACAATCTATTGATTTAGTGATTAAGACTTTTAAAATTTAAAATTTAATTTTATCGAATCACTGATTTTTTTCTTTTTCAGGTGGCACAACGTTCTTGAAGTCAATTGATGCTTCAGGAAACACAAAAAAATGTTGAGTTTCTTTGTGAGGCCTTGGAAGAAGTGTTGGCCAAGGTGGGTGAGGAGAACGTGGTACAGTGTTAGACAATTCAAATAACCGGAAGACAACTGAGGGGGGGGGGGGAAGGGGAGGGGCTGAATCAGTTGTCACAGATTACCGGAACCTTAAGCAATTAAAACATTAATACCGGAATGCTTAAACCAAATACTGGAATAACAAATAAACGAATTAAGCATAAACAATAATCAGAGAATAAACACCATCCACATGACACCAAGATTTATACGTGGAAAACCCGGTAAAGGGAAAAACCACGGTGGGAAGCCTACCCACAGTCAAATAACACTTATCCAGTAAGTATGTGAATTACGATTGAGGGGCCTGCACTTACAGGAAGGCCAACAACCTAGAGCGCACTGCTCATCACAAAAGGAGTCTCATTGACTACATAGAAATCCAGACTACAATTCGGAAAAATGAATGAACTGCAAAGATAGCATCTCCTATGCCTGAGTACAGTTTTGGTTAAGCTCAATATCGGAGAACTAAAACTCTTACATAAACCCAACTCGATCTCCAATTATCAACCAAATCCTCTGCCTGAATGATATTACATTATTCGCTCCTTACATATCCATATCCCATACCATGATGATCTACAATGAGATCTTACATCATATATATACAAACCCTCGACTATAAACAATCAGGTCGGCCACCAAACAATAAACCAATTACATAATTACAAAACATGTTGGCCTTAGACCAAACAAATAATATCCAACCCATAAGACATCCCGGAAACACATCGAGAGGTCCAATCCACACGTTACTTTAAGCCGGTCCATAACCTAGATACACCGGGACCCAATATAGGTCCATACACGCCAAAGCAATAATCCCAATCCGCCAAGTCTTGAACATGATCACCATTAGCATCCTGAATCTCCACCAGAAGCTGCACCAACACCACTTATGCATATCATCAAAGCTCTGCCGGTGAAACCCTCGCCGGAACCACAAACCAAGCTTCCAAGCAAATAGGATAGCATCCGATCACCAGATCAAAACCAACTGACTGAATATGAACATGAGTAAGCCAATTCCATAACCCAAACATACCGAATCATGCCGGATCCAAACCAACCAGAAACCACACAACCTACAGGGACCAGAAGGATGCCTGTAAAGCATCCAAAACAGCTAGTGTTGACATCAATGCAACACATAATCAATTCCTCCAAATGGCCAACAATCTCCCCCTTTGGCGTTGACGACAACACTAGATATGAAAAACATCGAAGTACCAAGAAATGCCAAACAAGTCTCCCCCAATGGAAGACAACCAACAATCTCCCACTCAAAGATATAGCAATGAAGTTCTAAAACAAAGACCAGACTCCCCCTGTGAATGATATCTCTGTAAAGCTCTGTTTTACTCATATATCTCTCCCCCTAATGTATGCGACTCCTTAAGTTTTTCACATCAATATCTCTCCCCTTTTGATATCAATGCCAGAAATCTGACATAAAAATCAAAGCAAAAACAAAAACCATTGAAACACAAGGCTAACTACTCCCCCTGAGCAGTAGCATCCCCACATCAGTGCTAGAATGAATAATATTTTTGATAATACATACTGGACTGATGCCAAAAAGCATCAATCAGTTCTCTGCCGGAGGGGCAGAAACCCCTAACCTGTCTCTCAGATACTCAAACGATTCTTTAGGCAAAGGTTTAGTGAAAATATCTGCAATCTGTTCTTTAGTGTTCACATAAACCAGCCTAACTTCATTTTCTTCCACCTTCTCCTTCAAAAAGTTATACTAGATAGATATATACTTTGTCTTAGAGTGAAATACCAGATTCTTTGATATGTCAATAGCAACAGAGTTATCACAGTGAATAACTACTGGTCCAGTGCAATGCACTTTGATATCCTTCAACATTTGCTTTATCCATAGAACTTGTGTACAGTTAGTAGCAACAACAACATACTCAGCTTCAATAGTAGATAAAGAAGTACATGATTGTTTCTTGCTGATCCATGAAACCAACTTCTTTCCAAGAAAGAAAGCTCCACCGGAAGTACTTTTCCGGTCATCAACATCTCCAGCCCAATCAGCATCTGTATATGCACATAAAGTAAAGTCATCATCCTTAGGGTACCACAAACCATATTCAGATGTACCTTGCAAGTATCTAAAAATCCTCTTCACCGCACTCTCATGATTTTCTCTAGGATCACTCTGATATCTAGATGCAATACAAACAACATTCATTATGTTAGGCCTAGTCCGAGTCAAATAAAGCAGACCTCCAATCATAGATTTGTATCTTGTAGGATTTACCGATGCAGAAACATCTTTCCTTGTCAATTTATCACTTGTAACCATAGGAGTACTTATCGGTTTAGAATCTCCCATACCAAATTTCTTCAACAATTCCCTAGCATACTTAGTTTGACAGATGAAAATACCTTTGCTAGTCTGAGTAATCTGCAAACCTAAGAAAAAATTCATTTCCCCAATCATAGACATTTCAAATTCTTTCTCCATATTCTTAGAAAATTTTATGCACAACTTATCTTCACCTCCAAAAATGATGTCATCAACAAATACTTCAATAATCAATATATCATCATCAGTGACCTTATAATATAAAATTATAAATTACTGTCAGCATTACCCTTAGTAAAACCAAGCTTCAAAAGATATTTATCCAACCTTGCATACCAAGCTCTAGGTGCCTGTTTCAATCCATATAAAGATTTCTTTAACCTACAAACCATGTTTGTATCATTTGAAAGTGAAAAACCATCAGGTTGCTTAATATAAACTTCCTCATCAAAATCCCCATTCAAAATGCACACTTAACATCCATCTGATAAACCTGGTAGTTTTTTTGGGCAGCATAGGCAAGAAATAATCTTACAACTTCAATCCTAGCTATAGGTGCAAAAGTTTCACCATAATCAATTCTTTCCTTTTGAGAATATCCTTTACAAACCAATCTAGCCTTATTCCTTACAACTTGACCATCCTCATTCAATTTATTCCTAAAAACCCATTTAGTTCCAATAACATTCTTATTTTTAGGCCGGGGAACTAAAGTCCATGTGTTATTCTTCTCAGTCTGATCTAATTCTTCTTCCATAGCTTTCATCCAAGATTCATCTTTACATGCTTCAATTACTGATACCGGTTCAACTTGAGAAATTAAACATACCTCATTAGTTGCCAGTCTTCTTCTTGTCATCATTCCATTGTTCTTATCCCCAATGATTTGATCTTCTGAATGATTCAATCTCACATACCTAGGAGTCTTCTGACTCTCTGTTCCTCTTCCCGGTTCTTCAGTTACTGTTTGAATTTTCTGATACTGCCGGAGTAACTGGTTCAACATTTTGTTCCGGTAAAGGTGCTACCGGTTCAGATATAATCATTTCCACCATCAGTTTCCTGCTCATAAACTCTGATTTGACTTCTATTCAACTCATCCACCTTGACAGTAGCACTCTCCACAATTTTCTGCAATCTCTTGTTATAACATCTATATGCCTTGCTTTCATTAGAATAACCAAGAAATATGCCTTCATCACATCTAGGATCAAATTTTCCAATGATATCATCTCTCTTGATATAACATTTACTACCAAAGAATCTGAAATACTTAACTGTAGGTGTATTGCCAAACCACAATCCATGAGGTGTCTTACCGGTTTCTCCTTTGATATGTATTCCATTGAATGCATAAACCGCTATACTCACTGCTTCTCTCCAGTAGATATGAGGTAGACTAGCTTCCATCATCATTGTTCTAGCAACATCTAAGATAGTTATGTTCTTCCTTTCCACAACTCCATTCTGCTGAGGTGTCTGGGGAGCAGAAAATTGTCTCCTTATACCATGCTTCTCACAAAGTTATTAAACTCACCGGATGTAAATTCTCCACCATGATTTGACCTCAAACATTTAATCTTCAATCCTGTCTCTATCTCAACTTTAGCCTTAAAGATTTTAAACTTTTCAAAAGCCTCAGATTTCTCCCTTAGAAAAGTAACCCACATCATTCTAGAATAAGCATCAATGATTAGCATAAAATATCTACCACCTTGAAAACTTTTAACTCTAGTAGGGCCACACAAATCAATATGAATAAGATCAAGAACATCATTAGATTTATCTTGTATATTCTTAAAAGTGGTTCTGACCTGTTTTTCCATTTGACATTCTTTGCATACCGGATTATAGGGCTTCACAATCTTAGGTATATCTCTAACTGCTTTAGTTGAATTGATCTTTACAATGCAATCGAAATTTACATGACATAGCCTTTTATGCCATAGCCAACTCTCATCAATTTGTGCAATCAAACATGTCTTCTCACCGAAATTCAAATGAAATATATAACTTTTTGTCTGTGTACCAGTTGCAATCTCCAAACTAGATTTGTTAATGATTTTGCATTTTCCATTCTTGAATTGTAATTGAAATCCCTTATCCACCAATTGTCCTACACTCAAAAGATTATGCCTCAAACCTTCAACAAAATTAACATTATCAGTATTGTGCTTACCATCCAATGATATAGTTCCTTTTTCTTTGATCATACATGCTTTGTCATCTCCAAATCTAACTAGACTACATCTGGAGACTCATCATTTTACTTTACTTGCATCTTGTCACCATTGTAGTACTCATAGGATTGCAATCATCCATTTCAAACCTTTTCAACATCTCTCTAATATACTTTCTTTGAGAAATGAAAATTCCTCTATCTACTTGATGAATTTGCAAACCAAGGAAGAATGACAACTCACCCAACATGGACATTTTGAACTCCATATTAGTAGCAAAAATTTGACACATCTCTTCACAATTACTACCAAAAATCAGATCATCAACATAAACTACAACAATCAACATATTATTACCCTCTTCTTTAACATATAGATTGATGTACGCTATCCCTCTTTTGAATCCCTGTTGCTGCAAATAACTGTCAGTCTAGTCTAGCATACCAAGCACGTGGGGCTTGTTTAAGACGATAGAGTGCCTTCTTTAACTTGCATTCATAGTTTTGTTTTTTTATAAGAAAACCCATTTGGTTGCTCTATATAAACTTTTTCATTTAGATTACCATTCAAAAAAGAAAATTTAACATCCATTTGAAAAAACTTTAAAACCTTTCAAAGAAGCAAAGGCTAAGAACATTCTAATAGCTTCTAAATATGCAGCAGGAGTAAAAAAATCTTCGAAGTCAATATCTTCAACACATGTGTAACCTTTGCACACAAGTCTTACCTTGTTCCTCACCACTTTACCATCTTCATTTAACTTATTTCTGTACACTCACTTTGTACCAATCACGTTCTTGCCTTTGGGCCTTGGGACAAGTTCCCAAGTTTCACTTTTCTGAATCTGATCAAGCTCTTCTTCCATGATTGCCACCCAATGTTTATCTTCATCCGCCTCCTCAAAACTTGTAGGCTCAATCATGGACAGCAAGGAGATATCTTCATTTTCAAAATAGTTAACACTCCTTGTGGCTCTTGGTTTATCCTCTTGCAAAATCTGATCACTAGGATGAATTCTTTGAACAAACTTTGATGAAGTCTTCAAAAAGGTCCTAAATGTGTTCTTACCTTGGTCATTTGTAGGTACATTTTCTATAGTTACATTTGCTGTCCCATGTTGAAAACTTGAAAATGCATTTTCAGAATTTACATCTGTTGTCCCATGTTGTACATTTGAGGGTGTATTTCCAAAATTTACATTTGTTGTCCCATGTTGTACATTTGAAGGTATTTGTTGAACAACACTTCCTTCTTCATCTACTTAACAACTACCATCATCATCTTGCATCTTATCATGAATGTTAACATCTTCATGAACCTTCACATTAGCACTTTCAACAATCTTGAGTAATCTTTTGTTAAAACATCTATAAGCTTTACTTTTAGAAGAGTATCCTAATAAAATCACTTCATTAACCCTAGGATCAAATTTTCCAAGATTGTCTTCATCCCTCTTAATATAACAATGACTACCAAAATTTTTGAAATATTTAATTGAAGCAGTCTTACCTTTCCAAAGTTCATATAGAGTTTTGTTGTACTTTGCTCTAATCAGCCCCCTAATCTAAATGTAAACAACAATATGGACTATCTCTCCAAAAGGAATCATTCACTTTAGACTCATTCATCATACTATGAGCCATTTCTTGGACTGATTTGTTCTTCCTCTCACAAAACAACATTTTGTTGTAGTGTCCTTGAAGCCAAGTAGTGTCTTTTTATCCCATGTTTTTCACGGAAATTTACAAACTCATTTGAAATGAACTCTCCTCCATTGTCTGAGTGTAAGCATTTGATTTTCAGACCCTTCTCGTTCTCCACAAAGACTTTAAAGGCCTTAAACTTCTCAAGTGCTTCTGATTTTTTCTTCCCAAATGTAACCCAAGTCATTCTTGAAAAACCATCAATCAAAAGGATATGATACTTCTCATCTTGCTATCATTAAGAATGTACAAATTGTTAGCAGCCCTACTTGCATCAGCAATATGTTTACCATCTTTACTAATTTCACAATCATTTGAATTGAAAACTAAATTGCGTCCTTGATCACACAATTGACTCACACTTAATAGATTGTGTTTCAGACCTTCTACATATAAAACATTCTCAACTTCGGTGTCACCATCATCCAAAACAAGTGTACCTTTACCTTTGATTTTTGTAGATGAATTATCACCAAATCTTGCCTTTCCTCCATTAGTGCTTTTGAGAGTGAGAAACTTGCTCTTTTCTCCAGTATGCCTAGAACAACCACTGTCAATATGCCATATGTCTTTTTCATTTTGTGCAAGAAAGGTTGTTTGCACAATCAAGCATTCTACTAAAACTTCTTTCTCCTTCTTCCTCTAAACCTTAGTAACCTCCCTTGCTTTGTCCTCTTTCTCAACCTTCTTGTTCTTCTTAGAGAAATCTGCCATACCACATTTATAACATATAACATTGTAGTTCCTCAAAGGAGCAAAAGAGTTCTTGCTCATAAGTTTGAAATCATTTCTTGCAAACACTTTACAGTTGATTGCCTTATGTCCAAAATAATTGCAAGAGAAACAATAGCCATAAAAGAAAGAATTGTTAAACCTGGTCATAAGTGCTTGTCTTGTTATAGGAGGCCTTTTGAAAACATTATTTCTGATTTTTGATGGTGAATCCTTTGTGTTGTCCACGCTGGTCTTTTGGTGTTCTTCTTCTATAGACTTAGAACTTTGACCTTCTTCAAGACCAACTCTACCTTTATCAATAGATAATTTTTGTGAGCCAATGACTTTATCCAATGACATGGAACTTTTCTGATTTATCTTCTCATGATTCAGATGTGTCAAAGATTTATCTAACTTTCTAAGCAAAACAATTTCAGCTTCAAGTCTCTCACAATTTTCTTTTTTGTGCTAAGCATCACGCCAAAAAAGATTCTACAACGGTTTTGATAATAATGAATTTACTTTTCCTTGCAAAGCTAGGCCACTCAAATTAGAAATAATCACCCCGATATCTCACAGTGTATTCTTCAATGTATATAAGAAACACAATAATCCAATATAATTTGTATTATCACCACTCTAATAAAAACACGATAGTCAAAATAACTTGACTTATACCAGTGGTAACAAAAACACAAGAGTCTCATCCACGATACCACGTATACTTCAAAAGGAATCTTTGTTGGGTTCATAAAAGAAGAGTCGCCCCACTCTCAAGCACCAACACACTGAAAAGATAAAAGAATTAATGAAATCACTTTAAATAAAATTGTCAAACAAAAATTTCTGACTCCATCCAAATAGCATTAAGAAAATATGGGATGAAGGCATACTAAAAATAGCCGCCATTATCAAGAGACTACCACAGTCCATGAGTAATGTGAGCGTGCGTCTTATCATCGCCATGTCTTTAAAAGTCAACCTTCAAATGCTGACATGGCATATAATTTGACTTGGTATAAGGAAGTAGACAAGCAAGCGTGTGAAGTGGACACACAACCAGCTCAAATAGACGACCAACTCAAGCACACAACCAAGTAGCTCAAGCATGCAATCAAGTAGCTCAACCAGGTAACCAAGTAGCTCAAGCACGCAACAAAGTAGCTCAACTAGGTTAGCAAGCAGCTGATGAAAATTTGATGAATAATCAACAACTTGATTAGTATTTCATTCCAAATCTTCTTTCAACAAACCTTTGACATCAATGACAAAATATTCAACAACTACTTCCATCCTCACACCTCTTTTTGTGACACTTCTAGTACTAGTCAAAAGTTAGTGCCACTTTGAAAGCATCAAACTACCTTTGATATTCCTCAAAAGTTTTGTCAATCTGCTCAATCACCTCTTTTTGTGTTGTTCTACTTGAAATTGGATTTTGCATGCTGCTTTGAGGCTGCAACTTTTTCTCTAGGCACATGCTTATTGTATCTAGAAAGTGATTTGCATTGCTTCCTTTTTCTAAAGATATAAAGATTCATCCCATGATTCACACTCAAATTTGAGCCAATTAATGGTATTCCTAGTTAATTGTGGTGGTGGGTGAAGTCCTATGTTCAAATGATGGGGTTTGATGAAAGTGCATGTTTGAGGGTCCAAGGAAATGCATACCAATAGGATGCAATGGTTGGCAGGAGTAGGGATCGGTGGCTAGCAATACCAAGTGCACAAGAAAGGAAAAGTTTGTAGGTCCACAAATAGCAAGGGAGTAAGAGGCTATAGATGAAGGTTTTGGGATGTCCACTAACAACAAGGAAGCAAGGAATTAAGGAAAGGGATGCTAGTATAAAAAATCTATAATCCTACCCAAAGCAAGACCTAAACACTAGTTTAATAACTTAGAAAGGGGGTGTTTTCCCTTCGGGTGTGAGTGTGTGTTTAGTGCATTGCAAATAACCAGAATATGACAATATACACAGATGCAGACAAATAGATGAACTCAATACTGCATTCTCATTGATAACATGTGCCAGTACATCAGATAACATCAAGCCTGTACTATCCTAGCACAAACTGGAAACAAGGACGACTATATAGGTGTCAACACGGTTACCCGGTGCCAACTGCCGGCAACCGTCAGTTAACCGCCGACCTTTAACACACAAATTAACACATACGTACTTACCTGACAACATCATCCCCCCCAAAAAGAAGGGTCGTCTCCGGACGACATACAACCAAAATGGGAATGATGTAACATACATAGCAAAAGAAACTCAAGATGGAGGGGGTACAGAGGGTGTCCCTGATGAAGAAGGGCCCGTTGGTGTGGCTTCCATCTGCTCCCGCAGCTGGTACACCTGCTGTGTATGGTGGCGAAGATCCCTCTTGGCAACCAATTGCCGCTCCCTCGACCGCTTCACCATATTGACAACCTCCATAAGCTCCTTTTGTTTCCCGTCAAGCTCATCCAGGGAAGAAGTGAGTCAGGTCTCCAACAATCCTTGCTCACTCGTGGCAACTGCCAACTCCTCCTCCAGGCTACTGGCCCTAGCTCGCTACTGGGCAAGCTCCAACTCAAGAGGTGGAACATGGGTGGCCAGCTCCGCTCGAGCTGCCAGGGATGCCACTCGCGCCGTCTCCGCACTGTGCTGAGTCTACTTGAGCTGATAATAACCATCTCGAATAGACTGCTCCACTCTCTTAAGTAGGGACTGCATCCCACTCTCTCTAGCCACCCCCGAGTACTACCACTCCTCCAACATCACAGGGAGCTCAATCTCAGGCCAAACCCTGTCCTCAAAACATCACCCAAACGCCTCGATGCAACCCCCTGTGGCAAATGTGAGGAGACCCTCTAAGGCTGGCGGGCCGAGAGTCCGCTCTTGCACTGAAGTCACCTAGCGTCGTGCACATGCCTCAACCTCGGCTAAAAACTGGCCCATCCCACTAGGCTGGCTCTCCGCAGGGTCCCCAATCTGTAGATCTCGTTGACGAGCCTCCTCTCCTAACCCCTTTGTCTCATGCAGTGTCATGGTGTTCTCCTGCTGGGGAGCAGAACTATCCCTCTCCAAGTCCACAACAGCCTTCAGAGGTGGTTGCGGGGATACGGGTGGTGGTCCCACTAGCGTCAAGGGGGGAGCTGCATAGCGACCCAACCATGTATCCATAGAGGCGTCATCCTCTGGCATGTCCACACCTCCCTCCAAGGTCTGTATTGCTAGTTCCACGGAGGAGGGCATACTCCCTACAACCCTCTGTGCTGGCATCTGTGCGAGAAGTGCTAGTGGAGGATGCAACTGTCCAAAACCCGGCACAGGGACTGCTGGGACGACACCAACTGTCACCCTCGTACGCGAGAGTGGCGTCACTTGTCCATCTACACTCAAAAATGTTGGTGTAAAGAGGATGTGGCATGTCTTGGCTCCCTCTAGGGGCTTGACCCTACCAGATAGAGGCCCCCGAGTTCCTCTAGGTATATGTCCAAAAGTCATCGTGCCGTCAACATTCTCCCCCATACGAGGGCTTTCCTGCACCTCTCTCCGACCTGTAAGGCGAAACGCATCGTCTCCACCACTGTTCCTCGACGAACCATCATCGGACTCCCCACTGCTACTATCAACCTCTTCTGTGGTGTCTGCCTCACTCTCAGAAACGGTCACCTGGACTGGTCTCCTTCGCTTCTTACTAGACTGTGCATCTCCACCACCTATGGAGGTGTCGAGGTGGGTCCAATAAAAAATGGAGGGCTGCAAGGGGTCAATGCTACTGCTCGGCTTCCATACCCACCATTCCAGAGCCACCTGTGTGTATTGCATCCAAGAAGAGACTGATGGCGTGGAAGGGCATGTAGAAGGCCTTGTGCTTCAGAGTCAAAAATTCATTGATTCTATCTGAAAGCATCGTCACCCAGTTATACACCGTGTCGTTCCACAATCCATCCATCAAGGCGATCATAGGTACCGCCGTGTCGGATGCCCTACTGGCTCTCGTGAGGCTGCTCTTCATTACATCGAGCAAACACTGCCACCCTCCTAGTATGATGAAAGATTTCTTCAAACCCCTACCCTTTGGTGCAGTTATCCTCCCCCATTCGGCTGCTAACAAATCACTGCGGCATATCCGCTGTAGGAGCTGCGTCTTCCTCTCGACTGACATTTTCGTGGCACTCCTGTCCACCTCCTTGCCCTTGTCTGGAATACCAAACACCTGAGTGAAAGCATCTGGTGCGAAGGAAATGACAATATCTGTGTCTTGGTATTTGAATGTCGATACTCGCAGCTTTGCATTATAGGTTTTAATTAACATGCGGAGGTCTGGCTCGAAGTTGCGTATGGCGAAAACAGGCATCTGTATAGCCCAATGCACGTGTGCCCTGCACAATGATGTCTTCAGCGTAGTGTCATCTGGGGTTTGTGTTTCCACCCACCATGTCCAGCACACACTTTCGCTCAAACCTTCGAATGTAACTGTTTCTGCTGTAATTTTTGTTGGCATTGCTTTCTTTCCTTCATTTGGTTGCACTACCTTTTTCGCTTTGCCGACATTACTCGAATCCGCCATTCTGCTCCTTGCAGACGGTTGTCCCAATGAGTTCTCGGATTGCTGTAACTGCTTCCTCCAATCTAACTTCTTCACTTTCCTGCTCCCTAACTCCATCGATGAATTTGTACCCTGCTCGCACACTTATATCCTTTTCAGAATTTGTACCCTATCTCAACTTCTCTGGCCTTGGCTTTGTACGCAATCTTTAATAGTTAATTATTCCACACACTCTAATCTCAATGCCTTTCTTGGCCGTACGAATTTCACCTTCTGCACGTACGGATTTCATTTCATGATGTGCTGAATTTGATTTACTACTGTACGGAATTCATATTTCATAATGTGCAAATTTCTTTTCTCCATCGTATGTACGAAATGCTCTTGTCTATGTGTGCCGTACTGATTTGTACGGATTTTCCCCCCCAAAATGTCGTATGGATTAATAGTGTGGACTCATCTTGTAAGCACAAATTTTTTTTTTTTCCAATATAATGGCTTTTATGTACGGCTGTACGACCTTTTTCCGTATGATCGTACGAATTTTTAATTTTCTAAGTTACCGGGTTCGGCCCCCTAGACCCCTGGTACTGGTCTGGTACGGTCCGGGTTCGAGGTTTGGGTTTGGTTCGCCTGTGGTTCGAACAGGGTTCGTGGTTCACAGGCTTGGTTCGAACCAGGGCAAACCCAAGAGGACCCAAGTCAAACCCAGGGGTCTGACAGCCCAAAAATGGATTTTTGTTTTGCAAAATTTAATTTTTTTTGAATTCCACCACATAAAAAATTAAAATGACCCTATGTCTCAAGCTACACACCTTGCATCGTACAACCAAGAGAGAAGCACAAGTCTGTACGAAAGAACAAGTCAGAAAACACAATTCCCGCATGGGAGAATGCACCTTGATCAGAATTTTGACTTCTTTGGCTTTGTTCCTGACGTCTTTAAAAAGCAGAAAATTGATGCACGCCGGGACCCTGCGAGGGGCGCTGCCCCTCAACCCCACAAGGGGCTTTGCCCCTTGACTCCGCTAGGGGCGCTGCCCCCAGACCCCCGCAAGGGGCGCTGCCCCTTGACCCTGTTGGGGGCGTTGCCCCAAACCCCCATTAGAGAATCCATTTAATGATCAAACTTTAAATTGTTGAAAGTTGAAACAATGATACTTGAATATTTTATCATTTTGATATTAAACTTGATGTATATGATGCTGTTATGGTATGATCACGATGCTATGATTACAAGTTTATGTTGGTTTTGTTGTTTATATGATGCTATGTGACATGCTAATCTTAATTCATGCTTATAGGCTGCATATATATATAATTTACATGTTTTTGTACTTACGAACCCAAACGAACCCAAAACCCTTTTCAAAATTTTGCCGTACCGACGTACCGGGTTCTTCGAACCCGAACCCGAACCGGTAACTTAGTTTATTTAATTTTAAGTAGGTTGTACGGCCTTTTCCGTACGGATTTTCGTTTTTATTTTTATTTTTATTTTAACTTACTCATCGGGTGGGGTCCTTCGAATGCCTCTCGTGATACAATTTTAGTTTCGACCCGTTTACGGCATCCGACACCACCTTCCTGTCAAGCGTCCACAATTTAATTGCTCCATTTGCACTGACCTCGCGCACCTTGAAGGTACCTAGCCATCATACTTTAAATTTACCAGGTTTGATTTCATTCCGCCCATTGAATTTCAACACTAATTGCCCCAAAGTAAATCTCATTCGCCTAAGATGCTTGTTGTGCCAAACCTTCCGTCTTTGCTGGGCCGCCTTTGTGGCCCATTGTGCCATCATTCGTCGTTCATCCAACTTGTTCAAGGCGTATAGCCTCTCCCTTAAGCTTTCCATGTCGCCCAGCCGATTCTCGATGGCAATCCGAAGACTCGACACCATGAACTCCACCGGCACCACGGCTTCTTGTCCGTACATCAACTGAAAAGGGGTCTAGCCGATGGTCACTTTAAACCAGCTAGATCTATCCAGCACTCCCGCAACTTGACTAGCTTCCTCCGTTCCATTCCTGTGTTTCATTTTTGTTGTTTCTTTCGGCCTATGGGGGTGAGAGCCAGGCGCATGCGCTTGTAACCGGCAATACAGTCTAGAGCAAGTCAGAGGAAGTTAGAGGATTGGGGATTGATTGGATAGCCCGCCCGGTTCTTGAAACAAGAAAGAATTCCCCTACTATTCTACTATTATTCCCAACTACTAATCTACCTCTTTATTAATCAGTTCATTAATGCGCCCCCTAGCCCCCACCCAATTCGGCTGAGCTTGATTGGAACCTGCTAGAGTAAGGTGAGCCGTTCATAACTATACGCCTCTAGCCCCCTACAATTCGGCTGGGCTAGCTTAATATAGCAAGCGTATTAATCTACTAATTAATTCACTTCTTAATTTGCCGTATTAATTCACCACTAATTTATTAAGCCGTCCGGTAGGCCCAAAGTATCGATGGTAGTCGTTCCTCCCAATCATCTTTTTCAACCCCACACGACTTATAAATGACAGACACTATTATTTTATTGGTTGCCTCGGCTTGCCCGTTCCCTCGAGGGTAATAGGGGCTTGACAAGGAGTGGAAAATTTTAAACTCCGTGGTTAGCTGTCGGATGATGTGGTTTACGAAGTGCCCCCCCCAACCGCTCGTCAGCTTGATAGGAATTCCATATCGGGTGATGACCTGTTCATAGATAAACTTTGTCGTGTTGATTGCTAAGTTGTCTGGGAGAGCTCATGCCTCGACCCACTTTGTTAAGTACTCTGTCTCCGCCACGATGTACCTACATCGACGCGCTCTACTTGGCTTCAGGGGTCCGATGAAATCCAACCCCCATTGTTCGAATAGCTCCTGTGCGTGCGATGGGTTGAGTGGCATGAAATCCCTCTTAAGTGGCCTTCCGGCCCGTTGGCACGTATCACAACTAATCACCCATTCCCGGGCATCGTTATAAAGTGTCAGCCACCAAAGTTCTGCCAACAACACTTTCCTGACAGTTGTATCATGCCCCATTTGTCCACCTATCGGCCCTTCATGTGCTTCCCTCAAGACGCCCTAAACCTCTTCTTCTACAACACAACGCAATAGGACTTGGTCAGGTCCCATTTTATACAAGAGGTCGTTGATTAATTGAAATGTCCTACTGCGGAGCAACAACTTCCTTCTTTCCCTTGGCGGCATCTCCTTTGGAAACTGTGACGTTGAAAGGTACTCCCCCATGTTGGTGTACCAAGCAGGCAAGACAGCAATTCGAAATAGATGAGCATCTGGAAAGTCTTCGTTGACTCCCTCGGCCGGCTCGCCAGACCTGATCCTTGACAATTGATCAACAATCACATGGCTTTTCTCGGGTCGAACAATGATATTGAATGTAAACTCTTGCAGGAGAAGTAACCACCAGCTGATCCATCCTTGGATGATCGGCTTGTTGACCAAGTACATCAACGCCTGGTGGTCCACATAAAATGTAAATGGTGTTGCCAAAAGATAGTGCCAGAATTTCTGGATCAAATACACCATCCCCAGGGCTTCCCTTTCCGTGGTGCTGTAGATCTTTTCGGCCTTTGACAGCAACCGACTCTCAAAGTAAATCGGGTGGTCGAGTCCGTGGTCCCCAACTTGTGTCAGTGTGGCTCCAATTGCAAAGTTGGACGCGTCCACGTGGACATGGAACTCCTTGTCCCAGTTCGGGTATGTAAGAATTGGCCCACCCACCAACCGTGTCTTCAGTTCTTGAAATGCTTCTTCCTACGTTGTTCCCCACGCGTACGGTTCTCCTCTTTGTGTCAGTTTGTCCAGTGGGTACAACACTCGAGCGAAGTTTCCGAGAAAGGACTTCACTCCAGTGACGTCCGTTGGTGCCTCCATTTCCACGATCACCCGAACCTTGTCCGGGTCGGTTTTCAGTCCAGCCTTGCATACGATGTGTCCCAGTAACTTCCCTTGGGGGACCATGAATCTGCAGTTTTTGGGATTTAGTGCCAGTCGCGCCCTCCTGCATTCCCTGAGAGTCGCTAAATGTGCATCCCGTGTGTTGTAAATTGACCAATCGTCTAAGAAAGCCTTGAAGTTGCCCACCGACATTTTGTCAAAGATGTGGAGGATTATTCTTTGAAAGGTTGCTGGCACATTGCATAGGCCGAAGGGCATTCTGTTATATGCACAGACGCCATCTTCCACCACAAAGGTTGTCTTCAACTTATCCTCCTCTGCGATGGATATCTGGTTATAACCAGAAAATCTGTCCATAAACGAGTATATTTCGTGCCTGGCCACTTCCTCCAAAATGGTATCAGTGAATGGTATAGGGAACGGGTCCTTGATAGTGATTGCATTGAGGCATGTAAAGTCCAAACAGATTCTAATCTGGTTGGCCTCTTTCTTCAGGGATATCATTATCGGGGATACCCATTCGCGGGTTTGCACCTTAAAAATGATCCTCGCTTTGAGCATACACTCAATCTCGTCATTTACCCTTGGCGCATAATTCTTGTTCATCCTCTACAGCCTTCTCCGTACAGGTATGACTCCTGGTACCAAAGGAATCCGGTGTACACATAGTTCTGGTGGTACGCCCTTCAAGTCTTTATATGTCCATGTAAACACGTCCTTATATTCCATGAAAATTTTAAGTGCAGCAGCTTTTAATACAGGGTTCCAATCATCACCTACCAGAATATTCTTAGGCGCAGCTTCTTCATCGAGCTTCGTGGCTTTTACGGAAGGCTCCTCGTACCGAATGGGTTTTACCATGTCGAACTCGTGTGTCGGTGCTTCATTTAAGGGTGCATCCCCTTCGGTGTACTCTCTGTACACTGGCAGGAACCTGTTCTCCTCTGGCTCCTCTATCTGGAGCATGTTACACTGGGACAACTCATAATCCTCCATCTGCCAATGGAAGAGTCCATTCAATGAGCATATGTCGTCCTCTGAGCAACCGTCCAGTTCAAACACTCCTTCGTTATTTGGTTCCATGTTGTCTCTGCCTTCGTAGGAATCCCACTCCCATCTGTTTGAGTCTTCTGAATCAGAGTCCGATGCGAGCTCCTCGGTGACGGCCTGGTTCATGAGGTCAATGACGTACTTCCGTCCATCTTTCTCCATGGAGAGGGTGTTCTTCCAATTGTGGTTCACCTTTGCTTTGACCAACCACCCTCTCCCTAAGATGGCGTCATAGCCCTTCTTCTTAAGTGGGATCACCACAAAATCCAGGACAAATGGTTGTGTTGCCATCGTCACTTGTTGTGCCATAAGCATTCCCAGGGGTTTTATCCCATGTTGGTCCGTGCCAAGCAAGTTAAAAGTTGGTGGCCATAGTGTCGGTTTGCCAAGCTTCTTCTAGGTTTCTTCAAGAAGGACATTTACCCCAGACCTGCCATCTACAATGGTGTCCGTTAGGATGGTCCCGATTATGCCCATTTCCACGATTGTTGGATGCCGACCGTTGTTCAATGTCAGGATCAAGGGGTATGTTGCCGACCCGCCAGAGACATCCGTACCTTGGGTTATCTGACTCTGCGTGGTTATTTATACTAAACGCAAGAGTGTCATACGTAGTTGAGGCATTGTTTCTAGAAGGTCCTTCACTTTTACGGGTACTTCTATCTGCAACATTTGCTTCAGAATATTTTCCTCTGCCTCTGAGCGGGAGGTACTTGCTGCCTCATAGGTGTCCCTCTGTTGTGCTATCATCTCTTTCTCCACTTGGGCTTTCACCTCTAGTGTTCGTTGTTTCTCCATACGTGGGTCTGGGTAGGTGGCTTTCTTCATCTTTGACCTTGTGAGAGCCAACAACTGCTCCTCTGTCCTCGTTCCCTCGATGTTTATTAGGTTGACCTCAGATTTTGGGCAGTTTTCGTTGTCATGATCTCCTGGTCCACACCACTTACACAACTTTTGCGAGGTTTCTTCCGTTGTGCAGTCTCTGGCGAAGTGCCCCTAGTGGTTGCAGGCCCTACACTGGATCACTGGTCGCCCTTTTGCGTCGTACTGGATCTGGCTCCAATTGTTATTGCTATTATTGTTATTGCTTTTTCCTCCCCACTGATTGTTCCGGTACTCGCCAGATGATGCATTGTTATTGGTGGGCTGGGACGTGCCCGCTACTGCAGACATTGACGACTGCTCGTGTAAAGAGGATCTGTTGATTCCTCATCTTCATATTATAAGGGCATTCCTTCGTCGAATGTCCCATTATTTGGCAAATGTCCCAGCAGGTCTTCTTCGGGCAAGAACCTTTCGTGTGCTTGTCAGTTCTGCATTTAGTACACCATAAATCGCCTTCCTCGGTTTTGCTTGTGCTCCCCTTCATTGTTTTAAACTCTTTCATCATTCGCTCCATGTCTTTTTGGAGCGCTTGGACCTTCTTGCTGGACTCCCCGCCGCTGCTGCTTTCTTCCGAGGAGTCGTCTTTGTCGGACGAGGATTTGTCCTTCTTCTTTTTAGATGTTTTGTGTTCACTCTCCAGGTCCATCGCCTTGTTGTACGCATCGTTGTATGGTGTGGGCGGTACAATCTTCATTTTTTTTCGAAGGGAAGGCCTCAATCCTTCCACAAACCATCTCTTCTTCAGTCCGTTTGCTAGCTGGCTATCCATCTTCCCCAACAACTCTTTCAGCCTCCGACCATACGCACGGATCGTCTCCTTTTTGCCCTATTTTGTATTGTAGATTTCGGCCACAATTTCATTATCGTCTCGTAGTAGCCAAAACTCTGCTTGAAATTCTTTTTGTAAGTTAGCCCATGTAGTCACCTTTTGTTTATCTATGTCGGAGTACCAATCAATGGCTACTCCCCTCAGTGTGGCCAGAAATTGCAGCACCCACTCTGCTTGGTCCACCACCCCATTGGCGGACTAGATGGTCTCATATGTACAGCAATGCCATACGGGGTTTTCCCTTTCGTCCCTTGCGAACTTTGGCAATTTCTGTTTGTTTGCCATCACACTTCTTGGTTGCGCTATGCGTGTGCCTCCCGAACCCGCCCCTCCAGAGGTTGGTCCTCCAGAAACTGGTGTGTTGGTTCCTACTACGTGACTCTGACTTTTAGGATTGGATACCGCTGAGCCAAACAGATTGCTTCTCGTACCGTGCCCCCTGTGTCCCTCTGACACCTTTAGTCGCACCGATATCCCCAACCTCTCTGTTCTCGGTTTCGGTCCCCTTCTCCCTTCTCGTCTTGTTTCCCCTAAATGGTGTGTACGGATCGACCGCACTCCCGTCACCGATCTCCTCCAACGTGAGGGACAAATCCCCCAACCGTTTCCTGGTGGTTTCGATTAGCACTGCATCTTGGCCCTCGCCAGAGCCATTGCTGCCATTTCCGCCGCTTCCTCGGCAATCCTCTTGAATCTTCTTCTTCGTTCTGCTTGTTGCTCGAGAATTAATGCTCGTTGGGCGGCTTCAGAGTCCCCTACGTATTCCTTTTCGTTTTTGTCCTTATTCAGCAGATTGGGCATTAATTCTAAATTCTCCTTATGAAATAGAACAAGACATCATATTAAAAAGAACACTTTTATTAATTCATCCCTCGTATACAATGTATGTCACTGACATACTCATTACAATGGGGGTGTTCTTGTTTATTCTCATTCGCCCGTACATAGTTCAGGGATTATTTGCCCCTTGCTCGGTTTCATCGCGCTCCTCTTCTTGGATCTCGTAAAACTCCCGTAGGATTTGCTGTCATCGGTTCTCCCGATAGGTGTCTTCCATGCGGTTTTGAATAGCCAAAAATGCCTGTGCTAGAAGGTTGGGCAAGTTGCTCATCAAACGATTTACCACAGGGCTTATACCAAGCGCACTCCACACAGCATCCTCTTGAACACCTCGATGGTGGCTTCTCTTCGTACGTGTGTTTCGATCGCCGCCTGGAGGATGCAAGAGAAATCTTTCGTAAGTGCTAGTTCTCCCTCAAACAGTTCTTTAGGCTCTTCATCAGGGTCACTGCTCGTCCCTTCGGGCAATGGTTGTCCCATTATCCACGTGCCATGTAGTATATTCCCGTGCTCCAGATTAATTTAGGCAACAATGCCAGATGTTTTCCCTTTGGGTGTGAGTGTGTGTTTAGTGCATTGCAGATAACCAGAATATGACAATATACACAGATGTAGACAAATAGATGAACTCAATATTGTAGTCTCATTGATAACATGTGCCAGTACATCAGATAACATCAAGCCTGTACTATCCTACCACAAACTGGAAACAAGGACGACTATATAGGTGTCGCACGGTTACCCGGTGCCAACTGCCGGCAACCGTCAGTTAACCGCCGACCTTTAAAACACAAATTAACACATACGTAATTACCCGACAACAGGGGGCATTAGAATTCATTACTTGGCTGCATTCTCTTTGGTAAAACCCTAAATAATAGGGCTTTTGGTTTAGACTATAATCAAAGAGAAGGCATGGCCTCCATACCACCATACCAAGGCTAGTATATAGTGGTGGCGACCATACCAATCCATCCTTAACTCTCAAACAATTTAGGCTTTTGTACACTATGCTAATGTGGTGGGGATGGAATCTAGAAAATCGAGACTAAATCAATATTCTCTTGGGCCATGAGTATTGCTCCATTAACAAGTACAAATTTATCTTGTGAGCTCTATTCAATAGCGGATTGAAATCTGGAAGCTAGTGATAAGATTAATCTGAGAAGAGTAGAATAGGCTTTGAAAGAAAAGACACCCACTTTGTTAGCTTTAAAAGGCTCAATATATTTATGTCATAGTTACAAGACTCAAGACTCGACAAGCTGATTTTTCACCTAAAATTGAACTCGGTGCAAACTTGACAAATTGAAAAAACCATGAAATATATAGATTTTAATGATTTAAAACTTGTATCATGCACCCTTCAATAAATAAACTTTAACACGATAAAATACTCAAATAAAAGCTACTTTTATCACATACAAAAGTATAAATTGATCACGATTCATGAGTATAAAAGAGGATTTTAGTTGGAGAAAACAACAATTTTAGATATAAAGATACTATCAAGTTTGTAAGGTGTACAAAACTCTTGGATTATGATATCCGTGGCATCAAAAATAAAAATCGCAATATAGTCACAAGCTATGGTAGAAAGGAGCTTGAATGGCTCAATCTAGCACTGCTAGCTCTATTTGGAGCATGGTTACTAGACTCGATGAGCACAAGGCAAGCAACATTGAATGGGTCTAAGAGACTTGGCAATCTGGTACTTGCCACACTTGACAAGTTGCGTGGTAAAAACCTAGCCAAAACTAGGTAAGTGGAAATTAGGAAAAAGAAAAAAACGTAATTCCCTCAAAACAAAGTGTCTTATATTTGTCTTTTACACCCTAAAATTAACTTCATTTCATTTTCAAGATAAAGGAGAAGGAAAATAGAGAGTTTTGAGCCAAAAGTGGATTGCATTGAAGGGAAATCGACTAGGAGATTAAGAAAAGTCGGTGGTTGAATCGCACTCAAGTAGATTTATAGCTACTTTTGGTGCATCTAGAGGAGTCTACAAAGGATTGGGAAGAGCCCACCATTGATTTCAAGCAAGATTTAAGAGGTAACTTTGTATTTTGAAGATTTTATTTTGTTCCTTAAATGAAAGTTTCATTTCTTTTCTATTTTATTTTAGTGGACCAAAGAAGAAACCCTAGGTGGGTGTGTTTAATTTTGTTGAACAAAACTTAGGTGTTTTTGTAAAAAAATAGTTTTGTAGTTGCAAACCCTAGATTTTTTTATATTGGTTTAATTATAAACCATAAATGTTATTTTTATCTATTTATATATTATTGCAGCATTCTTTGTTGGAAACATGCCATTACTAGGGAAAAGAAATAAGAGTCAACTTGTTTGCATTGAAAACAAACTTTGCATGGGGAGATATTAGCAAATTAAAATACCATCTTGCACATATGCCATGCTGAGATGCTAAACCATGCCCAAAAATGCCTACTGAAGTTATTTGTGAAGTGCAAGTTCAATTAGAAACCTCTAAGAAGCAAAAAGAACTTTAAAAGAGGCAAAGAGAGGAGATGGCAGCCATTGGTGGAACTAAAGAGTCTTCTTTTTCCATTCCTTCATTTTGTCCTTCTTCAGGTAGTGGCAGTGGTAGTAGCACTGGAAATGCTAGCATTGTACCTAGAGTCCTGTTGTGACCATTTCACACATCGCCCCATTAAAATGGGGACCCCCTCTTTTCGCTTTTTTGTTTTGCCTGTTCTTCTCTCTGCTTTTAGGGTTTTGAGTGAGTGAGTGAGTTGTCTGGGCTAGGGCTAAGCCTTAGGGGTTTCTTTTGGATATTTTTCAAGCTGAGTCCAGTCAAATTTTGAAAGTTATTGAGTGTCCTTCCGAGGGTTGATTATTGAAATAAGATAAGTCTGTCAGGAAGTCAGATATGTCTCAGGTTAGGTCTAGTCAGGGTTTTTTTGAGGGAAAATTCAAATTTTGTCTAAGTGTTAGCATTTTGAAGATGAAATTGTATATTCTTGCCTAGGTAAATTTTGATCAAATTTTGGAGGCAAGATGATGCCTGAAACAGAGAAAGTGCTCCTGTCCTTCACTGGAGGCCCAGGGCGAATTCCATTCTAAGTGCAATTTCTTATTTTGCAAGAGCTTGCTAACTGATTCCTGGCCTTGAAGATGACCTAACTCTGACTTGTGAAATGTTTTGGAGACCTAAATTTTGAATATTTTAGCCAGAAAGGACAAAAGCGCTCCTGTCCCTCTCCAAGGGACCAGAGCACAAATGTTATTTTATGCATATTTGTCATTGACTTTTCTATTTTGTTTTGTGCAAGGTCTTCCTGAATGATAATTGGACATGACTTGATACTTTTGAAGATTTCGAAGGCATAAAAATGGTGAATTTTGAAGGTTAAAGGCGAAGTGCTCCCGTCCTTCACCAAGAGACCAGGGCGAAAGGACTTATTTGAGCCATTCTTGGCCTTGTTTGGTCAAATTGAAACATCAAAGGCATAGTGAAGGACGAAATGAACATGATAGAACATCCAGACTTGATTGAAAACGATGAAATGATGAAGTTTTTGCCTAGAAGGTAAAAAGTGCTCCCGTCCCTCACTGAAGGACCAAAGCACTTTTCTTTATATGCACAATTTTAGAACTTTATTGGACATTAAGTTCTATTCATAGCATGAAGTAAGATGAAATCTTCCCTAGCAAAGGAATTTCGAGGTGAAAAGTGAGACAATTTGGCTTAGAGGGCAAAAGGTGCTCCTGTCCCTCACTGAAGGATCGGAGCTTGAATTTCAAATTTGCACTGCCTTTGCAAGATTAAAGTGATTTTATGATTTGAAGAGGTTAAGGGAAGCATGTTTTGTCCATTGAATATAATTTAAGTAGTTCACAAAGGAGTAAATCAACCCAAATGACAAAAAGTGCTCCTGTCCCTCACTGAAGGACCATGGCACTTTTTCAAGTTTCTCCTCTTTGTTTGATATTTTATGGCAAAACTTGACTGGGATGGGAAGGACGAATGATGTTTTATGCCTTGGATGCAATTGAGAGGTTTAAAGAACAAAGAAGTATGCCAAGATGTAAAAAGTGCTCCCGTCCCTCTCCAAGGGACCAGAGCGATTTTCCAAAAAGTGTAAATTTCCTGCAAGGCCAAGGCAAGTTTGTGATTGAAATGGATGGAAGAGGACATGATTAACCCATTGAAGATAATTTGGAAAGCTAGCAAAAGATGGATAAGCTTGAAATTGAAAAAGTGCTCCCGTCCCTCACCAAGGGACCAGAGCGCTTAACATGTTATCTCGCCTTTCTCACCAATTTTGGACAAATTGAGGCCAAGGCGCAAGTTTGAAAAAGTGTTTAAAATGCCTTGAAGTGGAATTGAGATGCTAGAGTTGCAAATTTTGACGACAACTAGCAAAAGTGCTCCCGTCCCTCACCAAGGGACCAGGGCGCAATTTCCAAATATGACCATTTACCTTGCATTTTGAAAGGATATTTTTATCACCAAGGCTCAAGATGGAGTGAAATGTGATATTCTATGCCTTGAGGGTAAATTGAAGATTAATGTGATCAAGAATTCATGCAATGGACTCAAAAGTGCTCCCGTCCCTCACTGAAGGACCAGAGCACTTTTTATGAAAACAACAAATTCCCTCTGAGATTATGCTAAGGCAAGGTTGGGCAAGATGGGAAGGATCTTCTAAAGCATGGTGAACAAAGGTTTGACTTCAAAAAATTGAGAATCCTAGCCTAAAAATGAAAAAGTGCTCCTGTCCCTCTCCAAGGGACCAGAGCGCTTAACATGTGCATTCTTTATTTTTGCCATATCCCAACGTTGACATCCTCCAAATCGCATGAAATGCCAAAATCATCAACTTCGAAATAAAAAAAGAATTAATTAAATTGGCATTTAATAAAGGCGCATGGCATTTAATAAATTAATTTTTAGCCTTAAAAAAATCGATTTTTTATTAGAGAGGCGTTTAAAATTAATTTTTATTAAATTAAAATTAAAAGATGGAGCGCTTGAGGTATTATTTTTATTCATTTTATCAAGTCGGCCTCCTCTTTTTTAATTTTTTTTTTTTTTTTTGGCCTATTTTGCCAAGTTGGCCTATGGGGAGGTGAAGTGGTAAGCGCCCTATATAATAGGGGTGCTTTGAGCAATTTTAATCATCATTCATTCATTATTTCAAGTGCGATTTGAGGAGCAAGGAAGGAGGTGCGAAAGCTAGCCTATTTGGAGCGAATTATCTTAAGTGTTGAAGACTAAAGGTGGTGGAATTGATGCTTGAGAAGACTAAAGGAGGCGCATTTTGCTAAAGGAAGGACTTCAATCTACATTTCGCCTAGCCAAAATTCACCTTATTTTTGCATCATTTTTTTAGAATTAATTCTCAAGTGGAGGTATGGCGAGATCATCCTAGTCCCAATGTTGAGATTTTGAATTTTGAACTTCAATTTTTTGAAAATTGCGTAGTTAATTAGGAAATGATAACTCAAGATTTATCATGAAGTTTCCTAATTAAAATCTTTAATCTTCCTTTCTACTCCATATTTCTACGTTGCAAAATATATTACTCATTATGAAATGTTGTGTAGGTATCAAGATGGCGACCCCAAAGACAGGAGCATCCACTAGTCGTCCAACTCTCATGAAGGAAGATCAAAGGAATGAAGAATTGGAGACCAAGATCGTGTCAAAGTGGAGCAACATTGGAGATACCAACTTGGGAAACTTCAGTGTGAAGAAGTTTCGAGAGGTCCCTTACATTGGCAAGCCATCACCTATCGCAAAGAGAATAATTGAAAGTGGTATCATCAAGGCGGCCGGTTTTCCTCCAGCAGTACAGTGCCATGAGCTGATGATCGAGTGTGCTCGCCATTATGACCCACAATCAAGATCAATCGTGTCCAAGGAAGGGAACACTTTGGCTTACCTTTCAGAGGAGGCTATAAGTGAAGCTCTCCATCTTCCAAAGCATAAAGATATGATTTACAAGAGCCTAGAAGGAGCCAGGTCGATGTATGAAGATGATCCCGACTCTTGCTTGAGCGTCATCAATAAGAGTTGGTTACTCAAAAGTCGTCCTCGCCTGAGCAAGATTCCCAACACACCACATAGGATCGACTTCCAGGAGGAGTACAGAGATTTGATAACTTTGCTCAATCGAGTTACAAGGGCTCCTCAAGCCTTCTATTTTGAGAAGTGGATGCTCTACTTCATCCAGGTGATAGTTCAAGGAAAAGGAACGATTCATTGGGCTAGAATTATTAGCCATTGCTTGGACGTGCAGTTAAGAAGACTAAAGCCTACCAAGTCATTTCACATGAGCTCATATGTCATATATGCCTTGATCAGGAGTTTCGAATATGTAGGACTACCTCATAGAGGAGTGATCGGAAGAGGACCCGGGGAAGTCAGGGTTTGTGATTCTTATGTTCATTTGCATCATCCACCAGAAAGTGACTACAAGTTAGTCAATGATACCTTCATGATGAACATCACTAGGATATTGCAAGGCGAGATTCACAACCGACTATCTCAAGATGCACAAGAACTTATAAAGAGGTACGGTGCTTGGTTCATCCAGTTTCAAAAGTTTACTTATATCAGAGTCCATGGATGTCCTTCACCCCCCTACATGTTGCCGAGGTATCCGACAGACAAGATAGTGCTACTCGAGGTGACTAGGCAGTTGGCAGACTACGCGAAGGCATTCAGACACAGGCATAGAAATGGAGCTCCCGTGCCCATCATATTGGGGAATTCAGTTGAGGTATGTCCTAATGCTCTAGCCTTAGATGATGCAGAGAGGGAGTTGGCCTCATATTCATTCACGTCCTTTGCCTTGAGGGAGAATTTTGATCCTTATGGGTATATAGAGGAGACATATGGTAGAAAGTACAAGCACGAATTTCAGGTAGAAGACTTTTGGATGAATCTCTCAAGTGATTTCGAAGTGAAAAGAAAGATGCATTCCAGATTACCTTTAGATTTCATCAGGAAATGCAAAGTTTACAGAGTGACCGATCAAGCTCAGGACAGTGGCAGACATCTCCAGTCATCTTATGACAGAGAGGACAAGGTAGTGAAGATAGATTGGAACGAGCCTGAGATTACAGACTTGAGGGTTTTGATGGCTCCAGTTTTGTCATGTACTCGCAGATGGGTGGATGTACAACATCAAAAGTTAAGAGAACAGAACGTACCAATGACTTATACTTTGGAGGAAAAACCAGAAGAAGGAGGAGCAAGTGCAAGTGAAGACAATTCTCATCCTAGAGGCGCGAAGAGGAAAGAAAGACCTGAGAAAAGGGGACCCTCCAAGAAGAAGCAAAAGGCTAATCAAGATCGTTCATCAGGTACATCATCTCGACATGAGAAAAGGACAAGTCAAGCTGAAGGACAAGAGATGACAATGCCTGAGGTAGATGAATCTATGGAGTCAATAGTACAGAATGATAGACCTGAAAAAGGGAAGGCACCTCAGCATTCGTCAAGTCGATCTCCCCAAGTCAATAAGCTACATGAAGACAAGAATGATGATGAAGTGACATCTCCTCTCCGAGAAGAAGAACCATTACCTAAAAAAATACAAGTTAGAGAGACGAGATCCGCCATTCCAGATTGGTTGAAGGAGAGACTGACAAGGGTGATTGTGATCAAGGATGAAGATAATGTAATTGACTTAGAGAGCCTTGTAGGAAATTCTCAGGAAGTAACGGAGAAGGAGAAGGCCACCAAGATGTCCAAGATGATCAGAGATGAGACAAGATCCAGGAAGTTGCAGATAGCTACACCGGCAGTGGACAAGTATGAAGGTGAAATCCTTGCAGAAGAGTACGATGTAGAAACATTTGAGCTTGGTCCACTCACTGCTGAGCAGGCACTGGATGAGGCAACCGATTCATTTGAGGCACTTAAAGACAAGCTTAAGGAAGAAATGGAAAAGAATAGAAAGCTTGAGAGAGAGGTTGGTGCTTGGAGAGGCTACTTTAGCCATCTCAATCAGCCCTTGGGACGTCAGGATCCAACAGTGTCTCCTGTGCAAGCACTTCCCCTTGAATCAGTTGGCGAGGCAGAGAGAGTCAAGAGCTTGGTTCAGCTTATGAGCTCTTGGATTGACAAATCCCACACAGTTGCCGTTGAATTTGCAACAAGAATGATGCAGACAATCCATCGAGCTATCTAGGTCCTTGAGATCGTCCACAACCTAATGATAACAGTAGCCGCTTTCACCCACACTAGAGATGTTATCATTCCTGTTCTGCAAGTAATCAGGCAAACACCAAGAAAGATCCTAGCACAAGAAAAGATAATGGATGGAGGAGCTCATAATTTACTCTAGTGGTCAACTCTACTCCAGATGAAGGAGGTTCTTTTTGAGGACATCAGCACCAAATGCAATCAAGTTGAAGGCGTCATCCATCCAATTCAGGACAAGGTGTTTGAGGTGTTATGTACCATTCTTGGCAGGAGGATTGAAGTTGAGACAGATGTGGACCTTCAAGAGTTGGAAGAAAGAGTCAAGGTCATCTTTTGCAAAGATGAGAATATCATCACGGATGAGCAACGGGATCTAATGTTCGCTACTATGCTCCTGATTGAGAAGATCAAAGAACTCGAACATGGATGGGATGCGGCTCTTCTCAAGGCCTTTGATCAGGTTATCCACTTGGAGGAACGAATGAGGAATCTTCCTGAGATTCCTATTGCTGAAATTGAAGGAATTGTGTCCAGACTCATTGCATATGCTAAGAAAGAACATTGGAAAGGGAATAAGGTTCTAGAAGAGAGGTTGTTGTAGATAATGTGGCACCTTAATTATCATTGGTCTATGTTTCCTAGATTTTTGTGCCAATTAAATATTTGGCTATGCATTTAATATTGTTCAACTAAAAAGGGGACTTTTTGTAATAAACCCTAATTAGGGTTTAGGTGTCAAAATCTCAGCCGTTGATCTTCTTTTGATCTGGGCCGTTCATTGTAATTGAGGATGCTATATATACCCTCACTCATTTTCATTTTGTTATTAGATATTAGATATTAGATGAGAGATTAGAAATCAGATTTTAGATATTAGAGAGAAGAAAGTTATTTTGTAGCAAGATTGAGTATTGAAGAAGGAATTTCAAGCAATTGTTGTCTATTTTGGCTTTGGGATCAATAAAATATTGAAGTTATGGTGTTTTATTGCAATTCTTGTGGCTATCTTCATGGTTGTTTACTTTCTTGAATCATTCTCAGTCGAAGTAGTATTTAAGTTTGAAGGACTAAGTGTTGAGCTTGATCTTTGGTGAGATTCACATTCCAAACCACTAGCTTCTTACTGATTGTAAGAATGCCTTGTGTGGTCAACTGGAGATATTTGGATTGCTTAAACCTTCAATCATTATTGAACTAATGATATGTACCTTCATGGTAGTGTCTATAATTCTTGATGATTTGAAAAATCATTAGTCACCTTAGAAAATCGCATCAATTCCAGTAAAGTTGTAATTCCTTGGCAATACTGAAATTGGTAGAATCTTACCAAGTCTAGCCTATATTGAGTCATTCGTAGGATTAGATTAGAATTCATCTCTTGCAAACCCTATCTTTTGATCTTTTTTGAGAACTTGTTAGTTTTAGGAAATTTTGTTCCTGCAGCTCGGAAAACGTGAGGCCCCTTGATGAAACAGCATTCACAACGACCACTGGTGCTTATCCACACGTAGAGACCCTACATCGAAGAACATTGGAGTCATCCTGATTGATCCTTTTTCACGACATCTTCAGCAATCAGAGGCTTTATTTAAGAGAGGATAAGGTACCCTTGGGTATTTTATTCTGTGTTTGATAGTGTACAAAATACATGTCAACAAGTTCGTGCATCTACGTTAGATTCATATATTTTGCCACAAATTATTTCAAATTCCCAACCATGGCAGTGGTAGTAGCAATGGAAATGCTAGTATTGTACCTAGAGTCCGTACATCTACGTTAGATTCATATATTTTGCCACTAATTATTTCAAATTCCCAACCATCGCTTGAGTGCATGTGTTGGAACAAAGATAAATGTGATGCAACTTAAAGTGCAATTGGAGATTTTTGGTTCTACTGCACCATTGCATTCTACACAGTTAGGTAATTCTCTTTTTTGTTTTAAAATATATAGTTTGATCCTTTGTCTCTCAAATTTTTAAATTTAGAGGTATGTCATTCAAATTTAAACTCACTTTTACAAAACTTATTTTATTTAATTTATTTGTGTTAGGTCTCCTTATTGGCAAAACATGGTGGATACCATTATTGTTTGTGGGACAAGGTTCAAAGCCCCTAATGACGAGGAGATAAAAGGTCCCATTTAGTCCCAAAAGATGGCTGATATGAAAGACACAATTATGAAAGACACAATTGATGAGAAACAAGAGATATGGAGGAAGGAGTGTACCATTTAGTCCCAAAAGGTGGCTGAACATTGTTAAATTTTCTTGCTTCTTCCCTAGGTGATTGTACTTTTAAAATGCATTATTTTAGTGATAATGATTTTTAATTTATACCTTATTGAATCATTGATTTCGTTTCTTATTTAGGTGGCATAGTGTTCACATAGTCTATTGTTGCTTCAGGAAACAAAAGAAATGTTGAATTCCTTTGTGAAGCTTCGGAGGAATTTTGGTTGAGGGTGAGAAGAATGTGGTGCAAATAGTTAAAAATAATGCAGCAAATTATCTTCTTGTAGGTAGAATAATGATGGATGCCTCTACTCATGGATAGGCATCCATCATTATTCTAGACTCCTTGTGCTTTTTATTGGTTTGACCTCATTTTAGAATCTTGGCAAGATTCCATGGATCAAAGTGTGTGTGGAGATAGCCAAAAATATTCGTAAATATATTTACAAATATTCCAGGTCATTTAGGCCACAAATATTCTAGCTAATGATTTTCAATGTTTTTTTTTGTGCCAAGGAGGTGCTTGCCTCCTAATTTGACAAATTTTCTCGTAGAGGCTTGAGTCCCATTTTCCAAATCCTCCCATGCCTTTATCTTCGCCTTATTGCCATCATTTTTCCTCCCCTTACAATTGCCTCCCCTAGCATCCACTTGAGTAATGCTTTTTCCCGCATTCTTTCTTCCTCTTCTAGTAGTGATACTCCTAAATTCTCCTTATTCTCCAACATATCTGCCACAACCTCAATATCGTTCCTATAAATTCTTGGATCCTTTATTTTTGAGATTATTATTTACCAAACTTAATTCCTCAATCTCCCTTGGTTGTAAACTAGATTCCTTAATATTATTGATCCCTATTTTCTTGAGAGCTATTCAATTTGAAAAAGATGGAGTCTCAAGAGTGTTATGCTTTTCCTTGGCTTTTCCCAAATCAAATTGGGGGACTTCAGCCGCAATTTCCACTTAATCCTTCCTCTGCTCCTCTTGAACCAATTTATCATCTCTTTGCTCTTTACGATCCCTTGCTAGATGGCCAACTTTCTAGCATTTGCAACCTTTCATGGTTAGACACTCAAAATCTAGTTCTTGAATCTAATCTCCCAAAACTAAGGACAATTTAATGGTGTTTGATATGTTTACCTAGGTTGATCTTAAAACAAATTTTGGCATAAGTATCCAATTGATTGTCCCCAATTGTGCTAGAACAAAAAATATATTCTCCAAGTGAATCCCCAATAATTTTGAAGATTTCTTCTAACTACAATTCCTAGGGAAGCTTGTACGTTTTTATCCACTGGATAGCATCCTCAATTCACTTTGAATGAGAGCTGAATCCCGGTGTCCAAGAATGAACATAAAGACATGTTTCCTGTGAACCACAACCCTCTATGAATTGAACCTGTGTCATATTCCGATTGAATGGAAATCTGCAAAAACCCTAACGCCAAGATTCTAACTTTTGGCTTGAAAGAGAAAAGAACATCCCAAAAGGACCACTACTATGCACCTTAAAATATCCTTTGTTTCTTTTTCTTAACTAGTTGTGCAATAACTTGATACAAGCATATACTACTATGCCTTTAAAGTAGAAACAAACATAGTTCATATCCTCTCACATTAACCCTTAGAGGAAAGATAATGTAGTTTGTAGATCTAAGTAGCTTCAGGAACATAATGACATGTAAATCAAGACTTTAAGAACATACAAGAAGAAGAATAGAAGAAAGATCGACAAAAGAGAAGAAACACCAATATACGAAAGAAAAACCCTTTCAAGTAAAAAAATCCATACTCCAAAGCAATGAACCAATGTGTTAATCTGCAACAAACATTGTTATAATACACTTGCAGGCTCAAATCTTTACATGGAGATTTACATCTTGCTCTTCTTTAGTGGAAATCCAACAGAATAACCTTGCAATGAATAATTATCCTCATTATCTCAAGCAAAGACCCATATTCATAGAGCTACAAGATAGATGCCTAGAAATGCCACATGTCATCATCCTCTCCACTACATGTGTGCAAGACAAAAGATGAATATGCAAGGCACTCATTTAACATGCGAACACAAACTTTGCATGAAAAGCATCTACATGCACAACTCCACCTATTTTAGCAATTTTCAAAAATGACTCTTTAATAGTTTTACATTAGTTAACTATTAGTATTGATTTTAGTCAGCTCATCCAAGGTGGGACACCTATCTCGTAAATTGATAGGAACCATGTCACCTTTGCCACTTCACATATAAGATGACAACTGAAAGTGCCACTCCCACAAATGACATCATTGGATGCACATGAAATTGATTACATAGGCAAATCGTCAACACAATTTCAAAATTAATAATTAAATAATCAATGCTAAAAAAATCGAAGGTTGAGACACCTTATTTGTAACATACTTATTAAAGAGTTATTTTTGGTTTATCCATGCCTTATTGGTGACCAAATTCCAATGAGTTTTGCTATCACAAAGTTCTCCTTCACCATTTCTACCTTGTTAAGAAACTCATCTTGGATGCAGATACTTGGAACATTTTTATCGACTTCTATATTAACATTGCCTATAACAAATCTTCAACCCTTAGATTCAAATTTGAACTGCTTATTTTCCAAATTTCTGAATCCCCTTCATCGGCACTCCTATCCTAGGCACAAGTATCCTTCTCACTTGCTCCCAAAGAGGGAGATCCTAGCCTCGCTCTCTACTTCTTTCCATTATCCTTCTTTCACTCCAATTAGCTATAATTGTTATAATTCCATAAAAAAACCACTATAACATACACCCTTGTCCCAAGTTTTTTTTGTTTTGATTATTTCTGTTTGGTGTGTTTGATAGAAGAAGATGAAGTGCAAAAATGTATTGGAATGTATACAGATTTATTGCAGCAAATAAACAAAGAAAATAGCTTGCAAATACAATATTTTAAATGCTCATAATCAGCTTTAATCTGAAAGTTCAGAACTGTAGCAAAAATATAGATGCCCAGAAATCTTAATCTCATTACAAACAATTATTAGACATACCCATTTGCAGATCACACAAAATATTGAACAACAGCAGCAATAACCAAAAAAACTGGCACTTAAAAACCCTAGGCGCCACCCTCAAAACTTCACAAGGTGGTACGGCCTAATCTAGAGCTGATAAAACAAGGTTTATACACCACAAATGTGCCAAATAGGCACTCCAAAACCTAATCGCCCAGCTCAAGAAGTCTCACATCCTCCCAGCCAAGTAATACGGCCAGCCAAGATGAATGGCCAGCATAATAGGAATAAACAGACAAAAATCTGCAATAAACTCCACAAATGTGCCAACTAGGCACTCCAAAACGTAATCACCTGACTCAAGAAGTCCCATGTCCTCCCAACCAAGTAGTGCGACAAACCAAGATGGTACAGCCAGCATAAATAGGAATAAATGAAATGTCCCCACTTTGAAATAGAATTTAATAATAAATAATAATAATATTATTAGAATACAAAAGAATTAAAATAAAATTTAAAAAAAAAGGAAATAATATAATTAAAATTTAATTAAATTAATGAATCGTCAAAAGGTATGGAAGGAAAAGTTGTGACTCCCTCAAACATGGGATATAAAAGGGAGAAGAGAACCTCATTTGAGAAGGGGATAATTGTGGAATCAGAAGTGCAGATCTGATCATGAAAGGTTTTGTCCCT
This sequence comes from Cryptomeria japonica, assembly GCF_030272615.1. Classification (NCBI taxonomy): domain Eukaryota; kingdom Viridiplantae; phylum Streptophyta; class Pinopsida; order Cupressales; family Cupressaceae; genus Cryptomeria; species Cryptomeria japonica. Next base: position 119,943,681 of record NC_081410.1, read on the forward strand.
TTCAAAGGGCATATATAATGAAGAGTTGCACTCTTTCAAAGGGTGCTAATGGTGGAAAGGGCATGTCTCTTGCCAAAGGGCATACATGATGAAGAGGTGTGACCTCTCCCTCACATTGAGAGATATAAAGGAAAGGAATCAAAAGCATCCAGTGACAGCACTATGGATCAGATCAGATCAGAACTGTTATTAATTTACAGGCAGTAACATCTTTGTTCTTGGTGGTATGCATGGGGATGAGCTGAATATGTATGCTTAATATATGAAGCCTGATAATGTTCTTGTGCAGAATTTAATAGTAATATTAATATAGACTCCAATATGTATGACAGTTTAATAATGCCTTTCTATCACTAACTGTTCATATGACAATAAAGTAAATTATATGATGGAGTCTGTAATACCTTTCAATCTCATCATCCAATTATGGAGGGAGAATACAAGGAAGCAAGAGCACTAGGCTCCAGCAGGTACGCCAACCCCGAGTGTGGCCCAAGATACCAAGTTGACGAGGTCCTTGGTGCCCTTGGGCTTGTTGGAGAGGGATAGACTTGAGGCGCCTCGTGTGATTCTCCTTGAGCTCCATAATGGGGACAGGTGTAGGGAGAGAAAGGGTTGTTGAATCCTTCATATAAACTAGGCAATATATAAAGAATGTTGAATATATGATCTATCATAGCATAATGGAAATGTTGACTAACCTGTTTTGCAGGTTCTACACAAGCTTTAGTTGACAATAGTGTCCCTCTATTGTATTTACTATGCACTAAAATTGTGATTCAAGGTCAAAATATAAGATGGTCCCATTAGGGGACATTACAATTGGTATCAGAGCCTTGATCCTGCCATCCTCCAGGGTAAAGAAGAATCAATAAATCAATTTAGTCAATGAGAAGGAATCTCACAATGCGTGTATTTATGTGTATGCTCGGTGTCTGATAAGTTTCCAGCATGTTTATTCCATGTGTGTTTCCAAAGCCATTTCATATTGCAATCATTTTGAACACTCTATGATCATTGCTTGAGGACAAGCAATCTTGAGTGGGGCGGACTGTAATGTCCCCACTTTGAAATAGAATTTAATAATAAATAATAATAATATTAAAATACAAAAGAATAAAAAATGAAATTTAAATTAAAATATAAAATAATATAATTAAAATTTAATTAAGTTAATGAATGGTCAAAATGCATGGAAGGAAAAGTTGTGACTCCCAAACATGGGATATAAAAGGGAGAAGAGAACCTCATTTGAGAAGGAGATAATTGTGGAATCAGAAGTGCAGATCTGATCGGTTGTGTCCCTTTCAAAGGGCAGATATAATGAAGAGTTGCACTCTTTCAAAGGGTGCTAATGGTGGAAAAGGGATGTCTCTTGCCAAAGGGCATACATGATGAAGAGGAGTGACCTCTCCCTCACATTGAGAGATATAAAGGAAAGGAATCAAAAGCATCCAGTGACAGCACTATGGATAAGATCAGATCAGAACTGTTATGAAGTTACAGGCAGTAACATCTTTGTTCTTGGTGCTATGCATGGGGATGAGCTGAATATGTATGCTTAATATATGAAGCCTGATAATGTTCTTATGCAGAATTTAATAGTAATATTAATATAGACTCCAATATGTATGACAGTTTAATAATGCCTTTCTATCACTAACTGTTCATATGACAATAAAGTAAATTATATGATGGAGTCTGTAATACCTTTCAATCTCACCATCCAATTATGGAAGGAGAATACAAGGAAGCAAGAGCACTAGGCTCCAGCAGGTACGCCAACCTTGAGTGTGGGCCAAGAGGCCAAGTTGATGAGGTCCTTGGTGCTCTTGGGCTTGTTGGAGAGGGATAGACTCAAGGTGCCTTGTGCGATTCTCCTTGAGCTCCATAATGGGGTTGGGTGTAGGGAGAGAAAGGGTTGTTCAATCCTTCATATAAATTGGGCAATATATAAAGGATGTTGAATATATGATCTATAAGCATAATGGAAATGTTGTCTAACCTGTTTTGCAGGTTCTAGACCAAGCTTTAGTTGACAATAGTGTCCCTCTATTGTATTTACTATGCACTAAAATTGTGATTCAATGTCAGAATATAAGAGGGTCCCATTAGGGGGCATTACAATAAACAGCCCAAAATCTGCAATAAACTCCGCATCCTTCCTCTCCCAAACTCTGTGAATAATCTTCGACAAACAAAGCTCTGAAATCTGACAAAGAAAACTGAATCTTTGAAACCACTGAAGCACAAACGTGATTCCTGAGATGAAATCACCAAAAAAGCTTCCAAATTGGGTCTTTCATGAACGTGTAAGATGTTCCTTGCAAGGATTTTCATCCTCACAAAGCCATAGGAAAAACAAAATCGACAGGTAAGAGAGATTTCCAAAATATCAAATCAAACATATCGAATGAGCTTCCCAAACTTGCTTTTATAGCACTCCCGAAAGCTACGCCCCAAATAGAGTTGCTTTTAATTTAATTTGAAAACCCTTATGTCTTCAAAGTGGTACCCATTTCAATATGACCCCTTTTAATAAATATTTAAACTTTTTATTTTAGTATTTGGCACCCATATAGTCCTCAATTAAATAAATTAAAATAATGCTAAAATTAAATCTTTAATTTAACTTTATATTTTTATAATTTATCATTATTTAATTCAAAAGCACTAGACTATATCAAATATTGAGATATCATCATTAACTGCATCCACCAATCAATCTAATAATAGTAATACTGACAACTGGCTTAGTCGATGCTCGAAATTAACTTACAAAAAATAGTATGGGAAAACCATCCAAATCCACTCCAGAAAAGGGTGTTATGCACATCTCAACCATCTAAGCTCAAAGAAACAACTGTCATTGCCAACTACTGGATCATAATGTCATCAAGAGTTCCCTAACCCTTGTTGGTGTAATTAAGGCATTTTACCTCAATTAATTCTTTCCTAAGTCCCCTTTCTAACTTGTTAGAGCAGTGTTGTCGTTAGCCTATTTTGCTATGGTCCCATACGCTAACAATGGTTTTCTAGGGACTTTGGTGACATTTGGCCAAGCCGTTGTCAATTGCATTCAGTTTTGAGCAGTTTTGGAGGAGTTTCTAGACACTTAGTAAGTCAGTGGGGGGCCAGTCCAGGTCTGTTGATGGACTCATTATTGATAATCACGTTGGTGATAATTGTTAAAAGCAGACTTATTGATATTTTCTATAGTCGTTGGATTTAATTTAATTGGGATAAATTTTAAATTAATAACAGTTAAATTAAAAATTTAAAAGATTTAACTTAATCGTAATATTAATTTATGACTATAGAGGGAACATAAGATAAAGTTAAGTGAAAAATATTAAATGTTCCCCTTTCTTATGTACTTGAGCATCCCTTTGGGAGGGAGTGGGTTTAAATTAAAAACAATTAAATAAAATTACTCCTCCTTGGGTGTTCGGTTTTGAGGCCTTATTAAGGCATTTTGAGAGCTCATTCTCTTCATGTTTGGTTGGAGATTTTCAAAGCTTGTTTATAGGAGAGTTCATCTCAAGGGATTGTGAGGAAAAAAAACCTCATAAGCAACATTCTTCATTCGATTGCAAGATACAGTTTGGAGAATCACTTGGAGTTTTCACACAGGAAACTCAATTTGGATTGGCAGAGATTTATATTTTCAGATTTATGGAGGAGTTGCATATTGTTGAAGATTTGGAGTGCAGATTTGGAGGAGGAATGAAGTGTTTTGTTTGCTGAATTGCTATTATTGCTGGGCCGTCCCCTTTCAAGCTGGATATTCCTTTCTATGCTGGCTGACCCTTTCCAGTTTGCTCACATGGACGTCTAGAGGTGTGAAGCTGTTGCTGTTACTGATTTCTGAGGCATTTAGAAGGAAGTTGAAGCTTATCTTAACCTCTCATTCATTGCTGATCAAGTTAGTTTGTTGTGGAGTTGCACACTCAGAGTTTGAGCTTGAAAAACACAGATTTGGTGAATAGCAAGGGCATTGTCATTGCTGCATTTTGTGGGTATGTAAGATGTAGATAATAGATGATATTTTATGATCTGGATTGTCATTATTTCAAAGAAAAAATGAGTATTTAAGTCTGATTTTAAATCTAGAATTTTCAGCAATGTTATTTTTGAAGTTTCCAGTATATTTCCTACAATATAATTATAGCAATATTATCTTTGAAACCTACACTTAATTTGGCATTGTGGAACATTGTAAAACACATCAAACACGCTCCGAAGAACAAAAAAACATCAGACAACAAACAAGGCTGCCTACTACAATTGCATAGGAGTAGTTGGAGCATCTCCACTTTAGGTGGACTTATCATGTTATTACTTTAACATATCCACCTTTCATGGTTGCACTTTTCCACCTTTGGTGGGTGATCCACCTTAAGTGGTGTTATCACACTACCATTTTTCCACTGTAGGTGGGATGAGAGCTTTTCACTTTGGTTATCATGTAATGAGGTTACGACTCTTGTCTTTATCTCATTCACTCCCATGTTCTCACCCTGGCTATATAACCAAGGGGTTCCTATGTATTTTTGACTGGTTCATTGCATCATTGATGAGAATACAACTTGTTCTTGTCTCTATTGCTCTTTCTTGTTATTGTGCTATTCATTAGGCCTCTAGATCTTGGGTAGCTATCTCCATAGCCAATTCTTACATGGTATCAGAGCCAATAAGGAGCCATTGAATAGTCTTTTTGAAGAGTTCTCGATGCATTAGAAGATTGGCATCTTGGGGATTTGTGGTGCAAAGCATTTTTGGAGTATCCTAAGCCAAATCTGAGGCCATTTTTGGATTCAGAAGGTCGTTTCCAGCAAAAATTGCCTTTCATTCCATTCAAATCGGACATCGGAGGCTCTAGATCTCACCTTTTGAAGGTTGAGTACATTTATTTCAAAAAAAAAAATATTTTCTAGTATTCTACGGAAAAAAATTATTCTTTCAAAATTTTACCACTGCAAAATATTTTTTTTAATTTATTTGTGAAGTTTTTTTGAAAAAGAATTCAAATAAAAAAAAACAACAAACTTTGTTTTAATCTGCAGCCTTACAGCATGTGCAAAGTTTGTACAAACCTATGCGAACCGCAAGTCCGTACCCTATAGTGGTATGCCTGCACCAACAATTTCCTACCTCTACTTTCTGGCTTGTCCTTACCAGCATCTCATCGGCTGTCCCGATTGGCGTCCTCCCATGATCCTCTGGCATTGACTCTCTCCACGATGCACTCCATGACGAGTCTCAGCAACCATAACCGTTGTGATATCCCAACGTTCATTGCTTTTCCAGCGACCCTCATTTTTTGGGTTGTGCATCATACTCTTGATGGTTTTCTTTGTTCTTTGGCAACCCTACATCACCCTCATCCCTGGAGTGCCTCACGTCCGGCAACTTCGTTCTGTTCTCTAGCAAGTTCACCCTTGATTCCATTGGCGGCGACTCACTATCTCCCTACCGCACATTTTACGTGAATCCAAACCTGTGACTTTGCACCACATGGTGGGAACACAGAACATGAAGATCTGGTCCACATGAAGCTTGATCGAACACAGACACGACACGTGGCAACATTTAATTGGTTTGTAAGACCTAGTCACACTGCCACATCATCACCATACAACCACCTTAGTGACACGTGTCACTATATGATTAGTGAGCACAATCCAGTTAAGTGCCATGTCATCAATTCGTACAAGACATGTCAACGTTGAGTTGGCACCATGTCAAATATTTGTACTACTCAATCAGTAGTGATCCTAAGCCCAGTCAACAGTATTTGTACATGCCACGTCACACTGCATAGTCAGCTTGCTAATGTCATCCTACGCAGGGGGTATTTTTGCTGCAACGATCATATGGCCATCAAATTTAGGCCAGTAAAGTGTTGATGTCAACACTATGTCCGCACATTTTAATGAAAATTTAGACCCCCTCTCCATTGAGCTTTGATTTCACAATCTGACTTTGAGGGCTCATAACTTGGTCATTTGAGGCCTTTTTCAGTGCAATTTTTTTTAATTGTGCTAATTTTTCGTGTACTCCACAATGGTGTGGTTATTTTCTAATTTTGGTGAATTGGGGGGGTGTCTAGTGTAATCGTGCCTCTCTTTCTTTCCTTGGTGCTCTTTCCTTTTCAATCATGGGTTCTCCTAAGTTTCCTCTTTTAATTCCACATATTTATGCAACATGGAAAGTACATGCATGTAGTAAACTTATGGAAAAAGGATTAACTCATTACATTGATGGAACTATTAAAGAAACATTAGATCTTAAAGCTGATCCTAATGTGCACATGGAATGGCTCACTAAAACTACTATGGCTCTTGGAACATTAAGGAAGTATGTATCAGCCAATCTTATCTTTCACTTTGATAAGTGTAAGAAAGTTAAATATATTGGCAAAAGTTTGGTCAATTGTATGGCCAAGTTGATGAGATTAGGGACTACAAACTTGACAATGATCTCACAAATTTGGATCCTAAGACTTTTGATACAATCCAAGCCTATCTTATCTTTTACATTGATAAGTGTAAGAAAGTTAAATATGCTTGGCAAAAGCTTGGTCAATTGTATGGCCAAGTTGATGAGATTAGGGACTACAACTTGACAATGATCTCACAAATTTGGATCCTAAGACTTTTGATACAATCCAAGACTATGTAACTAAAGCAAATGAGCTAAGAGCGCAACTCAAGGATTGTGGCATTGATAAGAAGATGCACAGTTGGTCTTCAATTGGTTGGACAGGCTTCCTTCCGAGTATGCAGCCTTTGTTTCTAGCTTCCAAACCCATCGGTTGACTATGGGTAGTGCCTACACTACACCTCCATTTGATTCTTTCACGTAAATGTTGATGCTTTAGCAATTAAAGTTGATCACCATGGGGATTCTCAAGTCTTCTAAGTCAAAATCTTTGGTGGCTAATCAAAGGAATCAAGGAAAAGGCAAGAATCAAAGAAAATCTAAGCCAAAGCCACGAAAGGATAGAGCACAATCATCCTCTCCACAACACAACAATTCTTCATCTTCTTCCACGAAGGGAAATTAAAACAAGAAGGAGAAACCAAATTGTTCATATTGCAAGAAAGTTGGTCATGATGACCATTGTTGCCACACCAAGCAAATCGATGAGTTGACAAATATCATCAAAAAGAACAACATCAATTTGCCATTCGCTTACAAAAGGAAGGACCCATCTCCTTCTACTTCCTCACAGTCAAATAGAAAAGGGCAAGTGTTTGTGGCAACTAAAAGTTCTTAACAGCAATGGATACTTGAGTCAAGTGACTCTAATCACATGGGTTCTAGAAAAAACAATTTTCTTCATTGGAACCATTCAAGGTACCTCACATTTTCATAGGTGATGATACACAAGTGGAAGTTGATGGGAAAGGTTCGGTTGACATGGATGATGGAACATTTGAAAATGTTCTTTATGTTCTTGACTTGAGTACCAACCTTCTCTCAATCTACCAAATCAATCACTTTGGAAATGGAAAGAAAGTTGAGTTTCTACCTGATTCATTTGTGATCAAAGAACTTAAGGATGATGCCTTGGTTGCAGTGGGACAAGCCAATCACAACACTTGACTTTAACTCATTCTCCCACTTTGTGCCTCAATCTCCTTCTAAAGCCTTTCTCACTCATTCAAGTTCAAAAAGTAAGCTATGGCATGAGCGGTTTGGACATCTCAATTACCACTACCTTTAGCAGTTTAGCTCCAAGGATATGGTCATAGGTCTCACTCAAATGAGCTTTTTAGATGGTGTATGTCTAGGTTGTTCTATGGGTAAGCATCCATAAGAGAAGTTTGACAAAGGGAAGTCTTAAAGAGCTTTGGAAGTTCTTCAATTAGTTCACAATGACATAGCAAGCCCATTTCCAGTGTTGTCATTTAGCAAGGCTCGCTATGTCCTCGCCTTCATTGATGACTACTCCCACTTCACTTGGGTCTACTTTCTTTGTCACAAGAATGAAGTTTTTGACAAGTGTCTAGCCTTCAAGGCTCATGTTGAGAAGCAATCAGGGAAGCAAGTCAAGATTCTTTGTACAGACAATGGAAGGGAATATGCGACCAATCACATTGTCAAATTTTGTACTCTTGAGGGGATTGATCTTCAACACTCACTTGCCTACCCTCCATAGCAGAATGGTGTTGCAAAAAGGAAGAATAGAACCCTTAAGGAGATGGCTAGCTCCATGATCCATGCTCGTTCTCTTGGTCTTGCATTTTGGGTAGAAGTCGTTACTTGTGCCACACACATCAAAATCGGGTTCCCCACAAGGCATAGAGAGGAATGACTCCTTTTGAGGCTTGGTGTGGTAGAAAACCAATTGTGAGGCACATTAGAGTTTTTGGCTCATCACCTTGGGCACAAATACCTCTAGAGAATCGCAAGGAATTGGAACCTCAAAGTAGGCCTTGCATCTTTGTTGGATATCTTGATGGTATCAAGGCATATAGACTTTTGGATCTAAAGACACATGAGCTATTCACTGCAAGGAGTGTTCACTTTGAGGAAACCTCTCCTAGCTTGGTCTCTAATCCTCATCATCCTTCCTCCATAGTGTAAAGTGATGATAGTGACTCAGATGATTCTAACTCAACTTTGACTCGCAAGTTCACACCTCTGCAGGGTTCACTTGAAGTCGAGGATACTCGTCCTTCATCTCCTACAAGATCTTGTTGGGCTCGATAGACTCTTGAGTCAGCAAGTAATCTTGTTGGGGATCCTTCCAACAGTCAAAGGACTCAATCACAACATTAGCATCTTCCACATGTTTACATTGCCAGTGCTTCTGAACCACAATCCTTTAAGGAAGCATCAGGGGTTCCTGAGTGGGATTCGGCAATAGAGTAAGAGTAAAGTTCCTTGATGAGGAACCACATATGGGACTTAGTTCCTCTCCCTAAGGGGAGAAAGATGGTTTGATGTAAGTGGGTCTGTGGGACCAAGTATGCAATTCATGAAGTGTGGATAAGTTCAAAGCTCGGCTTGTGGCAAAAGGTTTCTCATAGGTTCCTAGTGTTTATTATGTAGAGACCTTTGCCCCCATTGCTAAGATGAACTCCATTCGCTTAAGTTGCTATTGTCATAGCTTATGGTTGGGTTGTATGCCAAATGGATGTGAAGGGTGCATTTCTTCATAGGGATCTTCTGGAAGAGATTTACACGGAGTAGTCACAGGGATTCATTGAAGATTCTTCTTTGGTTTGTTGATTGAGGAAGTCTACCTATGGCCTCAAGCAGGCCCCTCGGGCTTGGTATGTCAAGATGGATTCCTTTCTTCTCTTAGCAGGATTCACCAAGTGTCATTCAAATCCAAATGTCTTCATTTTGTGACAAGATGACTATCATTTGCTACTTGTGCTATATGTTGATGACTTGATCATTACAGGGAATACCTCATCCATCATTGACATTGTCAACTCTACCTTGCATGACAGATTTGCTATGACTAACTTGGGCCTTTTGCACTACTTTCATGGGATTGAGATCTCACGGTCTTCTTCCAAGATTACACTTGCTCTACCCAAGTAAGCTCTTGATCTTCTTGCTTGGTTCCACATGGCTGATTTTAAGCCCACACCGACTCCCTTTCTTTCAAGATTCAAGCTTGAGGCAAAGCATTCCACTCCACTTAATAATCCCACTTTGTATTGTCAACTTGTTGGGAATCTCATTTACTTGACTCACACACACTATATCAGGGAGTTGATACATAAGTAGGTCATTGATTTGCAGTATTTTCCTATAGTAGAGCAGGTTGTAGATATCTTCACCAAACCCTTCACTGAGAGTAAGTATCATCAATTGCAAACTCTCTTGAGGGTGCAGAATATTTAATTAGGGGGGGGTAGTTGACTTCTCCATTCTATCTTATGGGGGGGACTTTTTCCTCACTAGAGCTTTTGTCCTGCTCATTCTTTTTTGAGAGTTCTTTTATGATTGATCTCTCTTTTGGGGGAGAGTTTTTTTCCCACTGGGTTTTCTCCCTTTCTCCGTTTGTGAGAGATTGCATTGCATTTGTACAAGGGTACTAACATGGCCTAGTTGTTGAGACCCATCTTGCATTGATAGCTTTTGTACATTCTCCGTGAGTTGCAGTTAAGGGGGGTGTTGGTGTAATTAAGGCATTTTACCTTGGTTAATTCTTTCCCGAGTCCTAATTACACTTAAGCTTACTTAGGGAATAGCATAAGAGTATTTGGAGCATCTCCACTTTAGGTGGACTCATCATGTTATTACTTTATCAAATCCACCTTTCATGGTTGCACTTTTCCACCTTTGGTGGGTAATCCACCTTTAGTGGTGTTATCACACTATCACTTTTCCACTTTAGGTGGGATGATAGCTTTTCACTTTGGTTATTGTGTCATGAGATTACAACACTTGTCTTTATCTCATTCACTCCTATGTTCTCACCTTGGCTATATAACCAAGGGGTCTCCTATGTATTTTTCCCTAATTCATTGCATCATTGATGAAAATATAGTTTGTCCTTATCTCTACTACTCTCTTGTTATTGTAGTATTCATTAGGCCTCTAGATCTTGGGTGGCTATCTCCATAGCCAATTCCTACAACCCTAACTCATTAGCCTACAAAAACCCACTAAATAGGCTAATGCATAGTTGAACTACTTGCCAAAGGCAAAACCTCGCCAAGGCCCAAAAAAAAATTCGGCAAAAACTCGGCAACTTGAAAAATTGCTTAAAATCTATTGAAATGCATTTTTTTTGCAAAATTCAATGAGGAGATGCATCCAATGAGTCAATAAATGAGTACACAAAAGAAACAAGCTGAGTCTAGATATATTTGATTGATTGAAATGCAAATTGGGTACAAAATGGCGTCCTCTTGTGGAATGTTGATGGCTGATAGACTAAAACAAAATGAAATAGCAAATTGTTCTTGTAAAACTCAAAGTAAATACTACATCAAAACATTTTACATCTTCCTCTTCCCAGCTCTAGTGAAAACCAGGGGAGAGATAGAACTAGAGGGTCTAGTCCTAGGAGTTTGATGTGGCTTATCCACCTTGCCAAAATTAGGTTGAGGGTAGCACCCCTCGCAGGGGTCTGAGGGTGAGAGAGGGGTAGAGAGATAGGCCTAGATCTTGGGGGAGAGAGGAGAGAGTGAGATAGAGAGAGGATAGAGGAAGAGTAATAGGGAGATAGATAGGTCTAAAATTTGGGGCCGATAAAGTGAGTGAGATAGAGAGAGCAAGAGAATGTTGATAGGAGCCTACTGATTACTGAAATTTGACTGTCTGAAAATTTAAAAGATCTTCTAAAACCTAGAATTTGCATTATAACTCCTAGAGATTTGAAACCTCTCAAACATCCTACCAATATAAACATGAAATATAACTTAAAGTATATGTCCTTTCTTATACTTAAATGATATATTTCATGTATATATTCTGATTAAGAGAATGAGACTGACTTGAAAAAAAAAATTAGATAATTTTTTTTCGTGTTTGGGCCTCTCTTTTTTATGCAGCCGAGTTTGTCCCAAAAACCCTGCGAGTTATCTCGACGAGTCAAAGGCGTAATTACTCGCTGCAAAGAAAAACTTGCAAGTTTTGAAAAGCTCGCCGAGTTTTCTGCGAGTAGTGCATCTATGGGCTAACAGTCCACAATACTGAAGTGCTTAAGGGGGCATTACATATCTTGACATCACAATAAAATGTAGTTATATAAGAAAACGGGAGAAAATTCTTTAAGTTGATAAAACAGAAAGAATCAATAAAAAATAATTATCAAAATATCCTATCTCATAACAAATGTATCAATTTAAAGCACATTTTCTTGCTCACTAGGAACTCATAATGCAAACAATAATGAGGTTTCATAAGTTAGTTTTATAAAAAAGTCATAAAAAGGATTCTATGCTGAAACTATAAACTGTGATATATAAGAGGTAAACTGTAAAACTGTTAGCTGAAACTGCAGATGACAGATAATGCACTTATTTCCATATATTATAAATTCTTTTAATTACAATTCTCTATGAGACATTAGTGTAGTTCATTCTATAAAATGGCTATTGATCTAATTCATCAAATAAAATGTGTTGTTTCAAGACAAAGTATGCAAAATGGCTGATTATCATGTCCACTTTAATTCATTTGCAACTTCGACACACCAAATAATTTATCCTGCCATGACTTTTTAAAGTAGTAGAATCACATTAAAAGATAATATTTAATGATTTAGTTGCGATTATATCATTTCAGAAATTCTAAACACTGATTATAGGAGAAAGCTCATACTAACAAACCTCTGTATATTCCAAAAGATGATATTACTTGCATGAAGGTCCAGTGAGTCCAGATGAAGAACAAAAGGCCCGGATTTATCTTCTTGTGCAGGGAAACAGATTATTGCCAAACTCCAATGCAGACTACATTAATTGTATACAATACAGGAACTGAAATCAGTTTAACTTCCTGGCTTATACATTTAAATCAAAATAAAGGTGTATACAGAAAAATACATGGCTGTAAATGCACGTCTAAAATCCAAAGGGTTAAAAGATCAAAAGAAACAGGTCTGTTGACGAGTTTGACTCGTTAAGCTCTTCTGAACTTAAAAAATTAGTTAACAAATTGAACGAGACTGTCAAATATGAAATTGATACTGAGCTGCTATTTTATTGAAACAGAATTTCAAATAATTTACAGAAAAGATGCAACATGCAGCTTCATGAAGGAGCTATAATCTGAATAAAAACTAACTCTTGAAAGCCAAGCAGAAGGGTGTGTAAACAAAATTCATGTGACTGAACATATCACTTGTATATGTTGCAGCAGAACTAGAGTCCTGACATAAGCAATTTTATTTCCATTCAATACATATTCCCTCAGCTTCTACTGAAACCAAGTCTTAACTTACCTGAGTCCATAAATAAGTATCTTGAGCTTGAACAATAATCCATAAAGATTATCTGTCTTAGACAATAGCAATCTTATTATCAATCTATGCAAGCTATAAACTGCTATCGAGTGGGTTTTTTTTCACATTCTGCAAACAAGTTTGATTCCAACTCCTCAGAGGTATCACTACAAAAACAATTAATGAATTATTAATGAAAATCACTATAGTATGATTGGGTTTGGAACTTTGATCTCCTCTATGTTTTTGAGATGATAGACTGCTGCTGGTATGGTTGTTTTTTCATCTGGTGGTTTTTGTAATTTGAACCAAGGTTTTGTCTTCTATTTTGTCTATTTCTCAATGTTTCATATTGGTTGACTTCATGTTTGCTGTTCAATGTGAGCTATATTTGTAAACTTTATTAAATATTTAAAAAACTGTTAATGAACACGTAGACCAAAAGGAAGCTCAAAGGCATAAAAAAATTAGAATGGTAGGAAAGAACCTTAAAGAGATTTACCAGCATAACCATTGACAAAGCTAGTCTCAAATGACAACAAACAACTCGGATATCAGTACAAAAAAACATTTAAAAACCTCAGAACTAAATGCTTTACCCATTGAAATCCTCCAAACATCTATATAGTCCAATTTTCATCTTAATGATTTGCTTTTGGTAAAATGAGGTTTGCAGGTCCCCTTGCCTACAGATTTATAGAAATCATTTACTGTCCAGAAGGATGCAGAAAAAAATACAAATATAAGTTTTTTTTCATCAACAATAACACTCCATAAAGAATGGCCACCCATAATGGCATCCACACAAGCTCTTGGACCAAGGCTAGAAATACTCATCTATTAAACTAAAAGAAACCTCCTTGCTTTATCACCTAGCTGCTGCCTCCCTTCTTCAAGATGAGGCATCCATACACAAAGTTTAAAGACTGTTCCACAACCATATCCCAGGTTAAACACATAAAGGGAAACCAAAGAGAATGAGTATCAAAAATCTCCATTTGCTAAGAATATATACCCTTTATAATATGCCAACCACCATAGTCATACCTATAGGATTCAATGCTGCACAAACCTGTTGTATGACGCCCATGAGCACCTCCATAGCAATTGAACCCTTCCAATACCAATGCACATTCTCGTTGCATTTTGTCCACTTTACTACAGAGTAATCAAATACACATTTGCCCCTCCTTGGGTGCGTGTATCCCCATATCCATATTGGATACAGATACAAATATGGTGCGGATAGACGTTGAATACCATCCCACACATGCCCAAAAAACCTTGATTTTCTAACTGTATCGGGTACTATGTGATTTGATTTTTTTCAAATTTGACATCAATATTCCTAAACTTAATTTAAAAAACTTCAATTATGCAATTTTTTTTTGGGGGGGTATAAACAAAACCTACACCAAATGAGGAAGACAAATGAAATGTTTTTCTATTTCAGCTACCCATTTTTTGGGTTATCTTCCAATGCAACTCTACTATTTTTGAAAATCTCTTCTAATAACTTTGAAATTGTCTTAAATATATGGGTATGTGTTTTTTATGAAGGTCGTATCCAGCCATATCCATATTGGGGGTCTTCATAAATGGTTGTATCCATATCCGACAACGTATTTGTATCTATGTCCGTATTCGTGTCCGTATCCATGCACCTTTTCTTTACTATGGTTTTGATGATGACTTCAAATTTATCTACGGTAGGCTTAGGGAGATTGTACCATTACTTTAGCTTATCCTTTGACCTTATAGGACCACTCAAAATGACATTGATGTCTAGGACCTCTTCATTTTTCTCCTCTCCTATATTGAATCTCCCCACTGTTTGGCTTATTTTCTCTATTACTCATACAACCACCCATGTCTAAATAAATTCCTATGGTTTCATGGAGAACCGGCAAGTTGGCTATTGTAAGGCAAATAGGGAATCAGTTTCAAGGGCTTCACACAATCCACCCCTCATAAGGATTTGTTGGTGTTCAATGATTTCTTGGTGGCCAAATCTCCTTGACCAAAAACCTAATAGGTGTCTCATTGTGAATCAAGTCTATGACTTTGGCTATGAAATCATCTTGTGCTGATTGTAGACATCTAAAATCATCTCTCAAAAATTATGTTGTCACCAATCCCTTTACATCATCACCTCTAAATTAATTGAATAAATTACATTTAAATAATTAATTATCCCACTTTGTCTACCAACATTAACTAAGTAATTTTGATTATTTAAATGATTAATCTACTCTTCTCTAACATTAATTGAATAAAATAGGACAATTTATTAAGTTAATCAATCATTCTTCTAATGTCCAACCTTAAATAAATAAATCCAATATTTATTTATGTCCATTCCCACTCCAAAAATTAAATAAATATATGCTATTTATGTAATTCTCTTTTTTTCCTCACATCATTAGTACACTAAAATCAATTATTTAAACTAGCTAATCATTTGCACAAGTCAAAGTGTTACACCCCTCATGATACAATTACTACTTTCCTTTCTTGCATAATAATTTTGGCGGTGAATGAATGCTTAGACTTGTGAATACATTAGTTAGATGTTTTAATGAAATTTGCATTGGAATGAATGAAAATTTGACTCTAATGATTAAAAGTGTAATCAATGCTTCCATATTTATGTTTGATATGGTTTTGAGATATGGCCTACCTATAGTGTGTTTCTAAGATGGATGAAGGGTATGCCACTCCATCCTTACTAAAGAGAAGGAGAGGATCATTGGAGAGAGGGTCACAGACATGAGAATAGGAAGTTAGCCACCTGAGCCTAATCCTCATGGTCAAATTGTCCTGGATCGGGTAAGGTTGTTCCATATTTCATTTCCAAATAAGTGACCTAGGTCAGTTCAGTACTTATTCTTGGTTACGTGTTGGTCAGTTTTACCTTGTTAGATCCTTGTCACCTTCATACCAAGATGATCATATTTGATTCTAAGACAATCTTTAAAGAATTAAATGTTATTTAAATATCATCTCACTAATACATGTATATATACACAAAGTATAAGGACATGCTTATGTACTATATGTGTGTGTGTGTGTGTGTGTATGGAAAATTGAAATATCCCTAGCCAATTTTTTTGAAATTTTTGATCAACTTAATTACAACAACTATATGAGTGATCAATTAGTTCTGAGAAAAAAGTATTTAATTTGCTGAAGCAACCCTAACCAGAATGGCACCGTGTGGATGAGCATTGGTCAGAGGATCTTAGTTGCTTATGAAAAGAACTCTAACCAGTATGGCGCCGGGATGGCGAGCATTGGTCAGAGGGTCTTAGTTGCTTATGCAAAGAACTCTAACCAGTATGGCGCCGGGATGGCGAGCATTGGTCAGAGGGTCCCTGAAATCTAGAACTGGAAGGAACTCAACGCCAAGTATGTGCTACCCACTCCAGACGGATAGGGGCTACCATATGACGAAGTGAAACTTAAATGCTTGAATTTAATTGATTGCAGAAACTGAAAAGACACTCGACATCCAGGATGTGCTTTCAATCCCAACAGGGAGAGGAGCTACCATAGGATGGAGGTAGATAAGATAAGTTTGGTTAGCTTGACAATTACAATCAAGATCACAGTTCAAGACTGCCAGTACTACTGGTCAGAGTACAATCAAAAGAAATTCTTTCACAACTCCCCTTTTAGAAGAGAGTTTCTGATTCAACATAAATCTGCACTTTCAGCCGCGAACCCATGGATCACTGCCAACAGCTCATTTCGTCCTCGTACAATCTTCTTTCCTCCGGAAACTAATTGCAAAATGCCTTGGTGACGTGGAAACCTGCGAAAGACTCAAACAACACTGCAAAACCCTCACAATGAAAAATGGCACGATTTCCAATGCATTTAAAATGGTACGGCTGGCTGCAAAATACGATTTGTCATTAAAAATAAATGCATGAACCAAACTTGCTGAAACCCTAGGAAATGCAACGCCTAGGTGAGGCAAATACAAAGAACTAATACCCACAATGCAATTTTTTTGTATTTTCTGGTTGTGAACAAAACATGAAATTAGTCGCGGGAATTCTAGATGCAGAAAACTGAATGAACTATAAGCCTAAATGATTACAATGAAAACTCTGATGATAAACTACGGCTAAATGCAATTACATAGAGAATATAATCACCCTAGTTGCTATTTTTCAAGCAAGAAGAGATGCCTATGCTAGAAGGCTTCCATTCCTTGAAGCATGTCCAGAGCCAGACGGCTGCCCAAATACAAATTCTGCCAAAAGATCCCTTCAATCCTCCCAAGACTCCAATAAATAGCTTCACTTGCCTCCTCAAAACCCTAATTCGATTTCCAAGGCAAACCCTAATCCCCTCCTCAACATGGCGCCATCACACCTAGCCAAAAAGTCAAATGAAATAATATAAAAATATCACCTTGGTAAGTTTTCGCCATGTTTTGACTTTGGCCAAGGATAAAATATTAAATAAATCCTCCATGAGGGCGCCACCCATAAAGTCCCCCTTTTAAGTGATGTTTTTAAGTTGTTGGACTAGGCCAAGGGGGGATAAGCAACTTTATAATTATAATGATTATTTAATTAAAATAAAGTTACTTGACCACACAACTCCAAAATCTGAAGCTAGAACCTGACCAAGCTCCTGGAGTTAACTGAACAGGATGTAGAGATTGCCCGATGCCACGCGAGCCCTGCCAAAAATAGAACTTACTAAAAATAGTAAATTCTGAAAACTGCTCCAAGAACTGAGATGAAGACATCGTTGCGAAGCCCTCTGAACCATCAGAAAAAGCCGACGATGAACCCATCCAAAAAGACCTCCTCAAAAATAGGAAACCCTAATTTTACCCTCCGACTGGCCTCCGAGCTTCCTAGAAAGAGACCAACGGTTGCAGAAAGGATCAGGTTTGAGAAGGGGTCATTACAAAAATACACATAAGCATATGCATATGTATGTATACGTATGCAAATAATTATATATGTGTGTGTGTGTGTGTGTGTGTGTGTGTGTGTGTATATATATGAATTAGTGTTTGGTTAATACTTAGGTATTATTAAATTCCACTAAGAATTAACTTTAGTGGCTATGCAAGCCACGTCGATATTGATCAAGAATTCTAAGCTTAGTTTTATCGGGCTTCAAGCAATGAAATTGCCTTATAATGGCTCAAGCATTATAATGAATAATAAACACCGCTCAAAATTACTTGAGCATTGGATTCAAATTTGCATTATTAATGATATTAACTATCATTGCTCTTATCAAAAGAATATTATTGCCTATGAACTAGCCGAGGCTACTCCCTCATCTGCTATGAAATATTGAGACCGCCATTCAATATGGCTCAAATATTATGGTAAGTATAAGTATAGTTCAAATTCATTCAAACAATAATTTCAAATTGGAATCGAAGGCTATATTTATATGCAGCCATAATTATTTCTTGGGTGTTTAATGATACTGGATAATGCTTTGACGTCCATGATATAAGAGAGTCTTTGATGGCTTGAAGAGTTAGTTATGAATCTTAAATACGAACCTTGGAAAGAAAAGGCGAAAAACTCCAACCAGAAAACAGGTAATAGGAGCTCGAATAGAGCTGGAAGGGAACTTCTTGTGTTGGGAAGGAGGTTGCAGCTCACTGAGCTTAGTGCAGAGGAGCAATCTTCTACAACTAGACCACTCCATATAAACAGGCATGTTTTCTTCTTGTTCATAGCTGTTTCTTGAAATCTTTCAAAAAGGAATCTTGTTGTGATTATCAAATTACAGTGATAAACTTCCTTAGCTGGAACCATTACCAGTTTGTTGACATCGATTCTAATATAAGCAAATTGTACTTTGAATGAGCTTATTATTTAAAAAGGAAAGATATTCTTGTTCATCGGACTCACTTCCAACTGTTCTTGCTGCAACTTATCCTCGGTTATGAGGGAAGTCTGTAAAAGCTAGTCTTTAATTGAACTATATAAAAATAAAAGATAGTCCCATACCATAAGCAAACCTTTTCCCTCTTCTTTCTGCAAATGTGAATCAAAGATAGAAATTGATGGACAATTTCAATAGCTAGCCATACTAGCTCAACCAAGTTCTTAAAACCATTATATGGAAATGGAAACCATAGACTAGTCTTCTTGAACAATAGCAAGGGGAGAATAAAAAAAAAGTTTCTTACTACAGGCATGTACGAGTTTAACAAAATTCACCTTTTGTCTTAAGTTCTTTCTGTGGACAGTGAGAAGGTTATTAAATCTGAATATTGTGATTCTTAAATTATTTATTATGAGAGACTCTATGTAATTATGTAAGTCCATAACAGAGTAAGAAAAATGTAATACTGGGTTAGCACTTTATTATTAAGAAACCTGTTAAGGACAAAAGTCTAAGCCTCCTTATTTATGCGGAACATTGGTGTTAGACTTCATTAAGATTTGGTGTGGACTGTATGTTCCTTAGAGTGATGAATATAATCTTTCAATCCATTTGATTAGCATGTTAGCTCACTTAGACACGGGGGTGTAAGAAGTGAAAGGCATGCAAGTAATTACTTTTAGGTAATAGTACCTGAATTAGTAACTATAATGGCCAAATAAAGTAAGACCACGATTTCTAAGGACTAAAGTCAGTTCAGAATGAGAATTTACATGACTACAAAGCCAAGTTCACCAAGTTAGTACAACAAGTGGTCTTAATTTAGAGATAGTCAAAGAGCCCAAGTAAAGTTGGTGTGGGTGAGCAGATGGCTACACTTCATACGTGGGTGGATACCATAAAAACCTTTCGCCAAGGTGGTGCAAAGGTCTGCTTGTGCTTAGCCAGCTCACTGTGTCCAGTCACCTAGTCTGGACCAGCAGTCATGCTTAGTTAGCAGGAAACTAAAGTTGTGTGACCAGCTAGACTAGAGTAGGATACAAACCATAGAAACATTAAACGTTCGGGGAATTAATCAGCACAAGAAAAGTACGATTTTTTGAAAAAATCAGGAAAAAAACAGATTTACAAAAAAAGTAAAAAATTGCAGAAAAACAATCAAAAACTACTTTTTTAATTTTAAAGGGCATTTCCATAGCATAGATATATTGTAGGCAAATAAAACAAACACTTCAACACATGAATTGTAGAAAATAGATTTTCATTGTTAATATTCATATCACTGATTACATTGCACAAAACATACCACAACATAAATAATATCTAGATGGTGATATATGTCAAAATGTCGATTACAATATAGTTTGTGACTTTGTACAAAGTCAACTTGTAAACTAAGTACAAATTTCCAAAACATCAACTGTAGGCAATGACATGTTAGAGGGCAGGAGACCTTGATGATGAAGCTCTCGGGTGAGAGTCTATCCTAGCTCGTTCAATTCATTCAAGATCCATGTTGGCCATCCTCATGAGATCAAAATCTTCAAGCTCAAGTGGAGTATCATCATCATCATCATCATCATCATCATCATCATCACCATCATTAGTAGTAGCAACAATCCACTTAGACTTTGGATCTATCTCATTGAAGTCAATTGACTCTTCTTCCTCAATAGTTCCTGATTTTTCCCATGTAGAAATTACTCTTTGCCTTACAAGTGAGAAACACAATGAATAGTGAATACAATTTCAACTAACTTCAACCATGTATTTATATTCTTACCTTGAGAGTTCTTTAGCTTCAAACGGAGGTTGTGGTGAACAAACACCAAGTCATTCATTCATTGTTGTGTTAGGCGGTTGCATTTCTTGGAATGTATGTGTTTAAAAACACTCCAATTATGCTCACAAGCGGATGAGCTGCATGGTTGGATCAAAATGTGCACCTCCATCCACCTAAAATTTGGTAATTCGTTTCCAAAACAAGCCCACCATTGAGCAGAAAAACACGTTATATGGAGATGATATTGTAAGAATATCTTAAAAACTTAACAAATTTAATGACCATGTTGGCAAAATAAAGAGATTGTCAAAAGTTTATAGAGTCTACCTGGTTGGAAGGTCTTTCTACCTTCCATGACAGCCCTAGAAGAGAGAAAACCCCTAGCTTACTTGTACATTTCCAACTCTGACACTAGAAGAGAGAAAACCCCTAGCCTACTTGTAGATTTCCAACTCTGACATAACTGCATTAAATTTATCCTGGTTTGCAAATATTTTGTCCATGCACTTGAAGAAGCCTTGTTTGATCTCAACATCAATATCCATGAATGAAGTCTTGTAGAATAATGTAATGTCCCCTTCTCAACAATAATCAGTTCAGTTGGTCGATAGCCTATTCCGGAGACCCGTAGGCTAGTCGGAAGTAGAAATTAGGGTTTCCTACTTCTAGGGGAATGTCTCGACGTTTTTGGTGGCTTGCATGTTGGAGTTTTAAAGTTTTGATTATGGATTCCTTCTGGGTTTTCAAAAAGCTTTGCAATGATGGTACATTCATAACAAGCAATGAAGTTTGGTAAACTTACTATTTTTAGTAAGTAGGGGCAAGGACAGGTCATTTCTTTGGGTTTTTTTTTGGTTTTCTGAGAGCTTTGCGATGGTGTGACATGCAAATGAATCTAAAGACTTTTCAGGACTTACTATTTTTAGTAAGTTGCGATGGCTGCTCAAAATGTGGTTAAAATGCATTTGGACACACTTACTATTTTTAGCAGTATGCTATTTTTAGTAAGTGCTCTTTATAACAGTGCTATTTTTGGCAAGGTTTTTGCAGCTCAGTGCAGTGGCTATATTTGGCAGGCCAGTTCTCTAAGTTTGATCTCCTATATTCTTGGAGCTTGTTTTGGCAAGTTTAGCATTTGATGGAAAATGGTGTTTCAAGCTGAATAATAAATTAAGGCAAAATGGATGATTTATTAACGGATTGCTTAAGTTATATTTAAAGTCATTTTCTCAATTATATGTTGGGCGCTCATATTATGTATTATTTGCATTTTAATAAAGTGCCTTGTCTAGGCAAAATGGGACGACTTGGTGAAGGGATGAAATGAAATGCAAATTAAAAAAAAAAAAAGTAAATTTGAATTCCATTGTTAAGTCTCGCATTGGAGGGAAAAGGAGGTTCAATTTGGGAGAAAGTTATAAATAAGTGTCTTGGCCTTCATTTGAGACTATTTATTGCCTATCATAACGAAGTGTTGCCGAAATCATTTTAGACTTTGCTTCGAGGAATGCATACCTCCTAGTCTCCTTCGGTTTCGTGCTTGAAAGATAGCCCCTAGTTAAATATTGTGACTCTTTCTCACTCAGAGGAGTAGATTGAGCTTAATGAAGATGAAGTTATTTGATGCTTTCTGATTTTGGAGTGTTGTTTTCAATCTTGGAGTTTGTTGTTTGGTATGGAGCTGATCGTGAAATTCATTCATAGGACTCTGAGAGTTCAGTTGCTGCATCTAGGTATTTTCCTATGTTTTCATCTTGGTTAGGCAATTCCTTTTGCTAAGTTTCGTGGTGTTTGGTGTTGATTTGGATTTTATTACCAAAATCGCCCTCCTTACCTGGTCGTACCATGTATGTGAATGCCTTGGGAAGCATGCATTAAATATGTTGATCCGATTTGCAGCTAGTGGCTGGTCTTGGCTTGGGCGCTTCCTCTTCAGGGATCATTTGCATTTGATTTCAAGTCATTCGGAGTTGTGTGGGCGAAGTTATGAGCATTTATGTGATTTCTCTTCTTGCTGGTCTGTTATTTCAGTTTGTTGTTCTTTATATCAGACCCAAGTTATTTACCTATTTGGATCCTTTTCATATGCTGGATGGCTCATATTTGTTAGAGGATCAATTCCTAACATTTTGGTATGTTTTGGTATCAATTTTATACAGAGTTACCGGAAACGGCACCTCCTCCCCCCAAATACCCATTCCGGCGTATTTGATACGGATACGGATACGATACGGCTGCCATATGTTCTCAAAACGTGACTGGGCGTTTTTAAAACTTGCTATTTTTTTTTTGCCGTGTCACAAAAACTTGCCCGTTTTCCAAACGTTTCAGATTCGTTTGGATAGGCATTCTAAAAAAATCTACAGTAAACAGCCGATGCAATGCACAAATTATAGATATTTTCCTATAAATACATGGTCGGGCAGCACTATAATTCATCCAGTTTACACAATTAGCTTGAATTTTCTCATTTCCGTAGCTTTGGCTTGTAAATTTCTTTTTCTAGATTTTGGTGATAGGAGTTTACACAGGGGCAGTTGCGGTGATAGGAGTTTCTCTGCAGCTTCACTCACTTCTTTGCACGGCAGCTCCAACTCGCGCGACAGCAGCTTCAACTCACACGGCGGCAGCTTCAACTCGCGCGGTAGCAGCTTCAACTTGGCCGACAGCACCCAACTCGTAGGTAGGAAAATATTTATGCCTGTTATAAATTTATGATGTTTTGAAGTTTTGGTTTAAGTTTTATTTTTTTTAATTTAGTTTTAGTTTTATTTATATATTAATGTTTAGTTTTACTTCTTCTTTTTTTAATTGATTCACATTTTGATTTAGTTTATTAATTTATTTAGTTTATTAAATATTTAGTTTGATTTATTAATATTTATTTAAATTTATTTAACATGATTTATATTTAGCTTTATAACTTTTTTAAATTTTAATAGTTGTAGATTTAATTTTTTTTATTTAACAATACTTTTATACTTGATTTTTTAAAATTTATTGTACACAATATATAATTATAATATTATAATTTTTAGATTATATGTTTTGTAAAATTAATTTTTAAATAGTAAATAAGCATATAATATTATTTAAGTTACATTATCAAATTTTTTTTATTTAGTTTATTAAATATTTAGTGTGACTTGTTAATATTTACTTAAAATTTATTTAACATAATTTATATTTATTTTTATTTATTAATTAGTAATTTTATTTTAATAGTTGTAGTTTTAGTTTTACATTCTTAAATCGATTTTTAAATTATCATTTGTGTTTTATATTAAAGTTAATGTATAATTATTTATATTTTGTAATTTTATTAAATTATGTTTTTTGTAGGACAATAATCATGGCGACATCATCATCATCATCAGCCGAAAACGACAAATGGATCAAACCAAACCCTAGGTTTCCATTATGGAAATATGTCACCATCCTTGAAAAATTTCAACGTGGTGGAGGTTTTAAATGGAAGTGTCACGAATGTTTAAAAGATTACAATGGTTCTTATACTAGGGTTCGTGGGCACCTTTGCCACATAAAAGGTACAGGATGTGAAGTATGTCCTGGCCCAAATATTGGTAATCATCCAGGGAATGGATTGTCAGCATTGTCAGCAAAGAAGATTGCAAAATATCAGAAAGAAGAGGATGAAGCTAATATTTGGGCTCAAACATCGAATCAAAGGCCAAGTCTAAGTCTCAATAGACCCCCTTTGCATCCAACTTCAGGAACCTCTATTGGTCACAAGAGGACCAATTTAGGACCTCTTGAAAAGGCATTTAATTTGCAGAGTCAAGAGGATACAGATCAGAATATTGCACGTTGCCTGTATGCGAATGGAATTTCATTCAATGTGGTTCGCTCTCCATTTTGGCAGGAGATGGTTAGGTCAATTAATGAAGCCCCAAAAGGATACAAAGGTCCAGGGTACAAGAAGGTTCGTACAACCCTTTTGTCTAAAGAAAAAGATATTATTGACAAAAAATTGCAAGTGATTCAAAATTCATGGAAAATCTCAGGGGTTTCT
This sequence comes from Cryptomeria japonica, assembly GCF_030272615.1. Taxonomy (NCBI): domain Eukaryota; kingdom Viridiplantae; phylum Streptophyta; class Pinopsida; order Cupressales; family Cupressaceae; genus Cryptomeria; species Cryptomeria japonica. The sequence continues at coordinate 119,968,296 of NC_081410.1, forward strand.
ATCATTTCTGATGGATGGAAGGATGTTAGAAATAGGCCACTAATAAATGTGGTTGCAATGAGCCCAAAGGGGGCTATGTTTTTGAAAGCAGTCGAATGCAATGCAGAAGAGAAAGATACCCAATTCATTGCCAACATTCTAATTGAGGCAATTGAGTCAGTGGGACCAAAAAATGTTGTTCAGGTAATCGCTGATAATGCAAAAGTGTGTAGAGCAGCAGGGTTGGTCATTGAAGCAAGGTATCCAAACATTTGGTGGACCCCTTGTGTAGTTCATTCTTTGAACTTGATGCTCCAAAAAATTGGCAAAATTTAATGGATACATAAAATCTATGAAGAAGCCAAAGAAATTTAGATGTTCATTTGTAATCATCATATGTCACAGGCCATTTACAAACAGTTCGCCAAGCAAGAGTTGCTAAAGGTATGTTTTGTATTAAAATTATTTTAACATTTTTTTTTTTAAATTTGAAATATTTGTAAGATTTATATGTTTCTAATTTTTTTTATTATTTAATTAAAGGTGGTTGAGACACACTTTGCCACGCACTACATTGTTCGCAAAAGGCTTGTGGATGTCAAACAAGCCTTGAAAAGTATGGTGATAAGTGATGTTTGGGCAATTTGGAGGCAATCTCAAACAGATAGAGCAACTAATATCAAAAGATTTATTCTTGATGATGATTGGTGGGCTCAAATAGATTATTTACTATCCTTCACTGAGCCAATATACACCCTCATTCATCGTTGTGATACTGATCAACCAATATTGGGTGACATCTATGATTGCATAGATACAATGGTGGAACAAGTCAGAGATATCATTATAGCAAAAGAGCAAGATCCCTCTGAATTTTTTTATAGGCAAATATATAAGATCATCAAGAAGAGATGGGATAAAATGACGACTCCTTTGCAACTTTTGGCATATGCTTTGAATCCCAAGTACTACCATGCTAATATGTTGGCATGGCCAAATAGGACAGCACCAAATATGGATGTTGAAGATGTTGAGAGCTATAGAAAAGCTTTCAAAAAAATGTTTACAGATCCTAGAATTGCTAAGGAGATTCGAGATGAGTTTGGGACATTTGCATCCTCTGATGGAACTTATGCAAATGTTGATGCAATGGCTGATAAAAAAGAAATGGATCCTATAAAATGGTGGAACTTCCATGGTGCTACAACTAGACATTTGCAAAAATTGGCTATCAAACTTCTATCACAGGCTTGAGTTTATATGAATTATGTTGTAATTTAAATTATTTTTTATTTAAATTTTTATTTGATAAATTGATTGTTTTGTAACTTATAAATTATAATATAAACTTTTTTACAAGTTTCAAGTTCTTCTGCATCTGAGAGGAACTAGAGTACATATGGCTTCATCCATTCTATGAAACGAAATAGGTTGGCAGCCAGCAAAGCAGAAGACCTTGTATACGTGCATTCTAATCTTCGCCTCCTGTCGCATTCCTCCGAAGACTACATGAAAGGACCTAGTAGACTTTGGGATGTACAACCTGAGATGAGTGACATTGATGTATTTGTAAATTCATTGACTCATCTCAATCCCATTGTTGATCATTCTGACATAGTAGGAGGATCCTCTGGTGAATCTTCAGTGCGTTCTGAGAGTCTAGTTGGTGGCCGCACTCAATCCAACTATCCTAACTCTTCGGATAATTTTGATGATCTAGATCTCCAGTTTCAGGAGAATAGTGATGATATTTTTGATAGCATGTGATTCTACCAAACTATTAATGTATTTGAGTTTTGTTTTAATAATAAAACTATATATAAGCATAGTCTTTTAGAATATGTCGCCAATTATGTGTCCATATTGCTTTCACAATAATGAAAATCTTCTCTATTAACTTAGAAAATTATGTTAAATATATATATGTATGTGTTTTTATGAATGCCGTATCTTGCCGTTCCATATTGTTTTTATATATGTATGTGTTTTTATGAATGCCGTATCTTGCCCACCAAGAGATTGCTTTGCTGATGCAGAGCTCCAACAAACACAAACTAAGGGAGATCTTTCTCCCAACTCACCTACTCAAATAGGTGACAACTCTTCTCAAACTCTCAAGAACCCCACATGGCTAATAGGTGCTCAATAGGCTTCAACAACCCAAAAGTGAGTCCATGCTTCCCAACCCTTGTCCAACCATTGGAATCCATTAGATTAGGTTCAACAAACTTGTTCAAAGGTCAAATTGAGTCTCCCAACAATTAGACCTAACCAAACTCTTTAACCCCACCCACACAAACTCAACTCCTATTAGGACTCGAACTTGTCCCTAGGTATGACTCACAATGCCAAGGGAATACTCACCAACCCAAGGGATTTCATGACACCCTTGAAGAGACTCCTCAACATAGGCAACGCACTACTCTTGACCCACCCATCCACCCTAATGGCCATAAAAAAAACTTGCTGCTATATCACTGGTTCATTGTGACAGCCACAACCTTGTTTAGAACAGTCATAAAAATCTGAGCCATCTCCCCTCTCTAGGGCTTACTATCACCTTCAAAGGTCACTAAGGACTCCCACACACCTTTCCCAATGGTCTTCCACTCACCAAACTCATTCATCTCATCACATTCACAAAATCTCAGTCCACTAGGTCTTTAGGACAGCAATATAACCAGTTTTAGGACAGTCATAAAAATGGTGAGTATTTTGACCAATCAAGGGCCACAAATGATTGTTTAGGGTCTGCACTAACCCCTCACACCTTCCCAACCCTTCACCCAACTTCTGGGAGCCCAATCTTGCACTCTCACCACCCAAACACCATCAATTCACTGTCATTTCCAGACTGAGACACAAAAAACTCAGATTTGTGTCACCTTTTAGCACGTGCCAACCTCTTCATGGGACCCTGTAAAGAAGAAAATATGAAAATAGACATTTACAAGGGTCATCCCATCCAATGACATGGGTTTTTTATGGTGGGATGATCAAAAATTACATTATTTTATGTCACTGGATACCCTAGCAAGGGTTTGTGACAGTTTTCACAAAAATTGATATAACTTCTTCAAAACATAATGAAATCAAATGAAACAAAAGCCAAATTTTAGGGGATTCTCTCCTCTTTCATTATCAAAAGGTTTCCAATGCCAAGAGACATGTTTTCACAGAGAAATTTGCAGCATATCAGACTGTTACGCCTGGGAAACAAGGAATATGCAAGGTAAAAACTTCACTTTTCATTAATTGTGCACTCTTACATCACCCAACCAACCCTTTGGTTGATGAAATAGGGGTATATATAGGTTCTTAAATCCTCCCCACATCCATAACCACCATTTGAATGTTAACCAGCCTCTAACCACCTTTAATGTACTTTTTGCAACAAAACTTACATTGACAACTTTTGTCAATTTTGACAACTTTTGCACAACTTGACTCCAAACCTAAAATAGGACCTCTATGACCTCAAACCACTATGAATACATTCAAATAGGCCCAAATATCCTCCATACATGATGAAATACCCCATTTGAGGCCTTTGACACACTTTCACCTAATAATGACAATTTTGACAACAATGAGACTATCAGGGCCCCATATTGAACTCAAACATTACAAATTGGTCTCAAGGACCTTATTACATGAAGAATGGTCATTCATGACCTTATTACATCTTGACATGTCATTAAAACTTGAAATAACTTAACAAGGCCAAAAAGAAGCACATGGCCACCTAGGTGCTCCTGCACCATTTGCCTGATACGAGACATCTGCAGGGCATTCTTAGCAACTCTCAATATTATTTTCGTTCTTTTGACAAATACCATTTGAAACGATACATTCCACCACTGACTTCATTTAGACACCAATTTCATTTAACCTTCATATTACCAGGAATTGGTGTGCAATGTGTCCATGCAAAGTCTTTCTAGCGTGGCATTGTGATCAAGAATCAAATCTACAAAAGCACTTAGCTTCAGCCTTTCAGCATTTCAATGCCACTACATCTATACAAATTCAGCTTCCTACTTTTAAATAGGAATTTGAGGATTTAGAAATTGGCTGAATAGTAAACAAGAAATTGTAATGATAATTGATAAAATCATAAAAGAACCTGAATAAACAGCTGGTTTCTAAAGGTTTGGCTTGAAATTGTATGATTGAGAGATGAACGTATCAGACTCCCATTAACAAATATTTGTTAATAAGCAACCTAGATGAATGTTAAATAATCAATCTTATACTATGACACATTAATACCAAGATTGGTACTTTTAGCACTATAATTCTCTTTTATTATAGGTAACCAGTCTGATATTAATTCTGATCTTTAATTAACAGAGGGTTTGATTCAAATCCCCTCAAAGATAATTTTTATGCAGTGAGTCTACTAGTACATTCTAAATGATTCTATCATACAGCCTGCTTTTTAAATGACAAGGTTTATGGTTACTGGTTACAGACTTACAATTACACAACTCCAACAAACAATACACCAAAAATGGGAAGACTGGAAATTTTTTAGTTTGAGGTAATGCTGGGGCATTTTTTTTTCTTTTTAAGTTCTACTCTGAATAGATTTATATTAGAGTTAGAATTCTGAATACTAAAGAGGCTTTTACTTATAATCTATACACTAATGGGGGATTAGGTAGAAAACATTAAGCTGTACATAAAATAGAAGATCCTTATTTTTTAATATTTCAAAATTATTTACTAATTATGTTACAATAAGCTATTGAGTCTAAAAAGCAATCAGTTAATAACATCTCTAACAGAATATCACAAAAAAGGAACTAACAATCCAGGGCCAAAGACAAAATGAGCACTTCAAATTGCATCAAAACCAACAACTATAACTAGCAGTACACATGTTGTCTCTGCTTTACAAATTACAGCTATATGATCTTATATAGTGACCAAAATATTACTCATTAATACACATATCAACTAGCACTTTCAACTTCTTTATCGAGTGCTTCAACACTTGCGGGTATTGCAAAGGTGTAAGTATTAGGCATAGATCTGTTAACTTCATTTATGTTTGTGCATGGTTGTGTATGTTTATGTGTTATATTAGATATGTATAACACACGAACATATAGACATACAAACATATATCGTAAAAAAGAAAGAACTATAAAAGAAGCTTAAGAAGCCTACTTTCAATTAATTTGCAGAATTTTAAGTCGCTGGTGAAGCCTCTGTCGCGTGACTAGAAAACAACACGTATTCACTTTGACTTCGACTAATTTCTCCTCTGCAACAAGCTGAATGAATAACCTGCTGCCGCGCAATGTGATAAATAGCAAATTCTGTAGACTTTTTAGGGTTTTCGCGGTAGTTTTGTCTTTTGTAGGCTTTCTGCGATTTTTATCCAATTAAACACGCATTTTTTTTGTGATTAAAACATGAAATAATCGTTGACAATTGGTAAAAATCATTGACCAATTAATTCCAACTTTTTGGGGAGAAAAATTGGCTCCAATTCCGATTCCTGATTAATCAAGTATAATCGCATTTTTTTGGCAAATTGTTGCTTCTATGATACAAACACTAGGCTCAGGTGGCAGTTTAACCCATTCCTGTGTCTGTGCTCTCGTGAAGGGTAGGGTGAAATGTCTCACCCTCTCTGGGACACTGAACATTTGAATAGTAGAAGTAGAATACCTTCTTGTTCTTTAATTAATTTAATAATTGATGAGGGTAGAACCCGAGACACAGAAAAATACAGCGATTTGCAACAAAAGATTATATTGATATTATTTGAAAACTATCTTCAATACATGCAAATGCCAACAAGAGGAATAAATCCTCACAGGCTGTAACAGATTACAGCTTTCTGAATGTCCTAGAAAACCCCTTTCTCAGAATCGAACTTTTCCCACCCAAAAACTATTACAAGATTACCCAAAATGAGTCCTAAATAGCCTCCCTAGGATTTGGAGCCAAAATTACAATTTGAAAATTAAAATTTGGCGGATAGGCGCCAAAACATGAAATTGGAAATTCTAAAATTGAGCCAAATTCGAAAACTGGAAACTTTCCGAAAAGCTGTCCAACTTTCGGCAACCATAACTTTTGATCCAACAATCCGATTGACGTGTCGTTTGAACCGTCGGAAAGCTCTCTGAGTGAAGAATATTCTAAGAATCTGCTCTACCAATTCCCGCCATTTTTGGGCCATTCGGGGCCATTTAGTGTCTCAAATCCGACTCGGTAGAATTTTTAGCAGATTTTCAAGAAACTAAAACATGAATAACTTTCAAACCATGAATGATTTTGACTTGATTCTTTCACCAAAGTCCTTATTTTTACGTTCTGAAGCTTCATGCAAATTTATGGCTCCATCTGCCTTCAAATTGAAACTTTCTAAAAATAGCAGGTTGGCTAGAAAAAGTAGATGGACAATTCTGACAATTAGAAATTCTTATTCGACCAAATGGGTATCTAGGAATGCAAAAAAATTAAAAGAAAACTTAACAAAACGAATTTTTTTTGGGTGATGCAGGATTGCCCTCACACCACCAGATGCTCCTGCATAAATAATAGTATGTCTTTGAATGTGATCTTTTAGAGCTAGATAGAAGTTGCAAAAGGTGTGGTTTTTTTGTGTTTGAAGTTTTGAATAGATAAATACTTTCTACTAATAACAAGAAGTAAACTGAAAACTGATTTGAACAATTACATTAACTTAGTTATCTTTATCAGATTTCAATTGAAGTTGAGTATACAAATCTTTAGATAAGAGTGCTACTACAAAGAAAATGAAGTCCTTAAGACCACTACCAACATATCCGGTAGCTTGAATTGTTACAAAGTTGGACTTTTGATGGCAGCACACAACCAAGTTGCACACTCAGAAAATGGTAAACTGTGATAAAAAATCTGCTCCCTTTGTTCCCAAACCCTTGTCACAAGGTAGTTTGCTGACAGCAATAGTGCTGGAATGCATAAACTCCAGTCACCCCTTGAGTTGGGAATATTTGTGAAATCTACAATTTTGAGTCAATACAGCCTGATGTAAGTCTGTTTTTAATGTGTTTTGATATCCTTTTAGCTGCTGGACCCTTTCAAAACTTGTTTGTTGTATTGGGATGATTGTATGACAGTGGTGAACCGATTAGAAAGGGGTTTGTGATAATACTGACCTTGCAAAGAGAAGAAGAGGGGGTCGGCCTACCAAGCAAGCAACCACCTCACTACAGTCACTGTCACAACTCCTTTGCTGGCCCAAAAAACTCCTCAAAATCACTGCCAAGTCTTCACACAATTCGTTCTAATATGTTGCTAATATATCCTTGCACAAAGATGACCCAAAACATATTACCAAACCTTCCAAACAAAAAGTACAGCCACACACACTAGCAGGTAGGTGGCTTCAGATTTGCAAACCAAAACTTATTTTCTTTGTTGCCTGATCGAAACCCCTGATATGGAGTTCCTCCTCACACCCTTGGCTAGTCTCTCATAGCTGTAGATGTGCAGAAACAATGCAGGTTTCTGTCTCCAAAGCCCTCAAAACCACAAGCTCCTCAAGGGAGACGAGAAAGAGAAATAATATCCAACATAATCACTTTGCTTCCAAGTTAGTTTTTTAATGAGTCTCCAAAGATATGCCCTAATTAGGGTTGTGTTGTGCCTTGCACACACTCCCCATCATCGACAGCCCCCCCCCCCCTTTTTCTCGTTTTTTTTGTCGCGTACTCACTGAGGTCTCGAGTAGGAGGTCTAGGTAGATTCGCGGGAAAGATGCAGCAGTTAGGAGTTTGAGCGTTGAGAAGATGATACTTCCTAAGTCCTAGGAAATTCGCACCTTGAAAGATGATCGCAATTCTATTCGCAAAGGAAAGTTGAATGAAGAGCCTAAGGTGAAATCGCAAATTTTGTCGAGTCGACATTGCTCATGGGCAAAATTCAAGCCTGAAGCCGGTAGAGATAGGTGAGCAAGATATTTCTCGCAAAAGCCTCTTTTAGGCCTAGGGGAAGAAGGGGCTTTCAAATTCGCCCTTTAAGCCGAAGAGAAGACAACTTACAGAGCTCAAAATCGGCCTCTAAGGTCGAAATGCAAAACAAAGGCTCACAAGTTGGCTTGAAAGGCCGAAATTCAAGCCAAAATCTAGGTTGCCAGTTCGGGTTCGAAGAACCAGTACGCCGGTACGGCAAAATTTTGAAAAGGGATTTGGGTTCGTTAGTACAAAAACATGTAAATTATATATATATATAAGCATGAATTAAGATTAGCATGTCACATTGCATCATATAAACAACAAAACCAACATAAACTTGTAATCATAGCATTATGATCATACCATAACAGCATCATATACATCAAGTTTAATATCAAAATGACAAAATATTCAAGTATCATTGTTTCAACTTTCAACAATTTAAAGTTTGATCATCAAATGGATTCTCTAATTCATCATCCTCATTCTCCGCCTCCTCATCATTGACATTGACATCAAATGAATCAATGCCAATGCCAATGCCACTTACACTTGCACTTGCACTTTAAGTTTGCTCGCTATCAGAGTTATCAAATGCAACAAGCTGAGAAGTGAAATCATCCAAATCAATATGTTTTGGCTCCATATCCCACATCTTCATTTCCCCTTGCTTGTATTCATGTTGCTTGTGTGAAATGAGCCAAGTTAATGTTTTAAAACTCACTTTTAGGGTCATATTTTAATTTTTTATGTGGTGGAATTTTAAAAAAATTAAATTTTGCAAAAAAAAATCCATTTTTGGGTTGTCAGACCCCTAGGTTCGACCTGGGTCCTCTTGGGTTCGCCCTGGTTCGAACTAGGCTTGTGAATCACGAACCCTGTCCGAACCACAGGCGAACCGGACCCGAACCCCGAACCAGGACTGACCCGGACCAGTACCAGGGGTCTAGGGGGCCAAACCCGGTAACTCAGACCAAAATACTTAATAAAGGTCAGAATTCGGCCTAAGGGGGCAAAATGCGAGACAAAGACTCCAAAATTGGTTTTTTAAAGCTGAAGTGCAAGGTTCAAAATCGTTAAAGAGCTAAACTCGGCCTAAAAGGCCAAAATGAGAGCCCAAGAAGGAAAATCGGCCAAAAAGGCCAAAGTGCGAGGTACAAAACGTCTTTTAAAGCCGAAATAACACTTAAAATTGGAAAATCGGCCTCCTAGGCCGATTTGGGAAGTTTTGCAAAAAGCCCCCATGGGCTGAAAATCAACAAAGTTTGCAAAATAAGCTTAGGGGCTGAAAGTAGGGAGAGCACCGTCGAAAATCTAACAACTAAAATCACTCAAATCACGCTATAAAACACCTTCACCAAAACCGCGCAAGAAGTCCAAAAAGGTCGAAAATCAACAAAGGCTTGCAAAATGAATTAAAAGGTTGAAAACTTAAGCCGAAAGTCACAAGGGCTTAAAAACATGCAATTCAGGCTTTAGAGCCGAAATAAGGAGAAAGAATCAAAATTGTGAAAAGAACATCATTTTGCCGAAAAGGTAAGGAAGTGAAGTAAAACCCTCTAAATCGCGAATATAACCTCTTTAGGCCGATAAAGGGAGGAGTCCATCGCAATATACAGCTTCAGTTCGCACAATCTATCTGCTATTTGGCCGAAAATATTCAAGAGACGTGAAGTCACAGAATTGGCCTCCATAAGCCGAAAATGAAGAAATAGTCTAAATCGTGCATTTCATCTTTGTGGCCCGAAGTTTGGAGATAGGGTGCATAAAGGCTTATACAATCACGTGAAGCTTATCCAAATCGCACATTTCATAACCCAAATTCATAGAGGGGCGGTTAGCTAAAAGGTAAAAGAGACCAAAATCGCTCATTCTGATTGTCAAAATTCCGAAATTGCTAGGCAAGATAAATGAGTAAGGAAGAGTCAGTGGGTTTCGGTCTGATTGCAAGAAGTTACAAGGAGCAAGAGTTCTCTCATTCTCATCAATATAGCCAAATCTTCCTAGGGAAAACTCGGCTTCGGTTCATATTTTGAGAGCTAGCCGTTTGGGGTAAACCCTAAGTCACGCAAAGCCACACTTTCTCCCTAAAATCGTGAGTTTGCAAAGAAAAGCGACAGGGAAAGAAGGCCGAATTTGAAAGCATGGGGCGAAACGGGAGATAAAATTGCGCCCCTTTGCCAATCCACCCGAACTTCAAGCTAGATAGAGCTTCGGTCAGTCAAAATCGCACCATCAGCATTCACGGTTCAAATCTCTTCAAATACGCTACGTATGTTACAGACATTGCCCTCCAAGTGGTTGAAGTATTGTAATTGGCTATATTAATTAACCTAGGGTCAAAAGGTAAATGGCAATGCAAGTAAACTTTAAAATCACAACCCAAGCGAACATCAACACAACTATTAACTGTCAAATTAGCCCTCTAGCCAAAAAATTTCAGACTTGTGCAAAATTTAGGAATTCTGGTCCGAAACCTCGAATCGCATAAAACCATCTTTTCAAAACACACATTTTAAACAATCAGCACAAGCAAAATTGAAAACTTAAACGCTAAGTCACACAAATCAATAACATTGGCAACCTTTTTGTCGTCAACAACATAAAGAGCAACATTTTGAAAATTTGCTCAAACCAATAATTAACCAAACCAACAGATTTTCAAATTCAAAATGCATTTAATCCCCAGCATAGGATTCAAATTGTTTAAAAGGCCTGTTTCAAAACGTTTTTGAATATTAAGTTGTCTGGCTGTTTAAACAATTTTTTGTTGCTAACGTTGTCTTCGAGCACTACTAACCCATATTTTCACATTAAAACCTATCTCGTAATCAATGTCCGAGTGTGCAAGATAAATGCCTAAGCAGGCGACAGAATCTTCAAACACACCCGACGCGCCAGGAGCATCACAGACCTCTAGAGTTGACATCCCTCGTAAGCTTGAAAAAATGAAATATCAGTATCGAGGAGTGATTAAAGAGTCAAAAGTCCAAAGTATTTGGGACAATATAGGGGATACAGACCTCAGGCACATAGACATTCAGGACTTCAGAAACAAGGTGTACTCTCCCAATGCATATGGCAAACCCAGACAGATGCTAGAAAGTGGTATTGCTCAGGCTGTTGGTTTCCCACCGACAGTGCAAAATTATGAGCTCGTGGTTGAAGCAGCCAAGCATTACCGGCCTGAAACCAGATTAGTGGTGATAAGAGGGATGCTAATGGCTGACTTCACACCTGAGGCTATTGGAGAAACATTTGATATCCCACTTCCTGAGCATGCCACTGCAATAACCATTGTCGAAGCCCAACTCGCTTACGACATGAATCCTAATCAGTGCAAAACACTGATAAATGAAGAATTTTTTAAAGAAAGAAAAGCCTCAAGCACTAGGATTGGCAAAAAGACCAGCAGAAGCGAGTTCAACAACGAATATGGGGATATGGTTACCTTGCTTAGCCAAGTCATGGGACTTCCCCACTCCAATCTATTTGAGGAATGGATGTTCTATTTTACCGAGCAAGTCTTCAGTGGGAAGGCTAAGTTTGACTGGGCTCAAATCATCAGCGACAACATTCATACACAGTTGGTTGAGCTCGAGGAGAAAACGTACTTCACCATGACCTCCTACTTAGTCTATATGTTTGCTCGGCATCAGCCGCTACCAGGATTGATCAAAAAGGGTGAGATTGGGAACAGGCCAAATCAAGTGAAAGTGTATGACCGCTACCCTCAGTTGCATTACTATAACATAGCTCAGAGAGAGAGAAACAACATTGCGTATGCAATTGGTTAGTATGAGCGTGTAAATGGCGCTTTTACAATGCGCATGGTCAGATTAATGCAAGGGGGGTTGCATATAAGATTATCAAAGCAGGCTACCACACTGATTCAGAAGTACAGTGCATGGTTCACTCAGTTTCCTCGATTCTCCTACATCAGAATATCAAGCTTTGAGGGAACACCGTATCGGCTTCCCCATTACCCATCAGACAGATTAGTGCTTATCAAATTAACAAAGTGGTGCATTTGTAAGCCAAATGAGTATTTGAAGAGAAATCTCCAACATTCTCAACTGGTTGGTAGTCCTTCACTCATTTTTGAGATTAGAAGTTAATTATGAAGTTATGCCTTAGTTGTTTATATTAGATTGCAATGAACTTACAATTAATTTGAATTACTACATATATTGCAAACTTATGTCTCAAGATAATACCAATTAGTTTGAAGATTATCAATTAGTTTATCTTGATGATATCTACCTTGAATCAAAATGGATCACAACTAATAAGGCATTTGTTGATGCCATCTTGAATGATGCATTTGATGACCATGATTAAATGCAAGAGAAGCATGATGTTGGAGCTTCACATTCACATTTTGTAGCCCCAAAACCTTGTAAGTTATAACTTGTAATTTACTAAGATCCATTAAGAGCCTAGGCTCATATTATCTTATTTTTAACTCTAGGTACCATATTTGGCATGGAATATCAAAAAATATTACCCCATTTTTAGGAATATTTCATCATTTTTTAGTATTCCAAGTTTTCTCTTTCTAAAACTAAGTAATTGAATTCCCTTTATACTCTTAGTTTGATGCGTCAATCTCATGTACATGGAATGCTACTATGGGTGTTTAACACAATTGAGTATAAGCAACTCATCATGTTCCTAGTGAGAAACAGATTTTCAACTTATGCTCTTTGCATGAGTTGTAAGTCAAGAAGCATATCATCTTGTGATGAGCATACAGTTATAGTAAGAGGAGGGCGTGGGGGGTGGGTCAAGTAGGGGTGGGGAGTGCAATAGTGTAACAATCTTTACTTTTTCAAACTAAATACCATAAGCATAACAATTGCACAATAACAACAAAATAAGATGCAACAATTACGCAACACAAGGAGAACACGAGATTTACATGGAAACACTTGCGTGGGAAAACCATGGCAAAATATTGCTTAATTTATATCTAAATATTTGTAGGTACCAGCCTACAGGAGACACCAATACTCACTAAGAGCCACCAACATCTTAAATTTGTAGGCACCAACCTACTGGAGGCACCAACTCAGCACAAATTAGCGAGAGACACCAATCTCTTCTTTAGGAAGCACCAACTTCCACAACAAAGTTTCAGCTTCAAGATGTTGCTTCTTTAACGAATGATGGGTATCTTGATCTTCTTCCTTTTATTCATTCCATGATTTCTCATTAATCATAAAATACTTGTATGGTCACACAATTATTTCTTCCACCAATCTATCTTTTATACTCAATCATAAATGCTTTATCATTCATATCCCTTTCCCTATACTTCATTCCCTTTCAAATCTGCATTTACCATTCTTACGAATCTGCCATAAACTCTTCTTACAATTCTGCCATAGATTCTTCTTAGAAATTTGCCATTGATCCTTCTTACAAATCTGCCTTCAACTGCTTTGATGATCTTCTTTTTATCTTCTCATCTGCAGATCTGTCTATGTAAGTATGATATATACTTTTTATTCCTCACTTATTTTCATCACTTCTCAAATGCCTTTATATTTTCAACAATTCTATGAAAGGAGATCCCTTTTGCAAAGGGAGATAACTCTTCCTAGACAACACACCTCTTCATACACATACCTTTTGATTTGTATTTTTATTTTGTCTTTAGATCTACTTTTACGTCTTCTTCACACAAAACTGCTAGTATATAAATTTAAATCTCCTTCAAGCATCTGCTTAAACCTTCTTCAAATCTGCTTACAAGGTCTGATCTAATTCCTTCATATCTACCCCTTGATCTGAATTAGATCTGCTCCAATATGCTTAAAAAATTTCTCTAATATACTGCTGTAATCTTTCTCTTAGATCTCCTATATAAAATCTGCCTTTGACTGATCTTCTACTATATTTTCTTCACATCAATCTGCTGATGTATATCTGATTTATCTATTTGTCTTCCACACCACTTCCTCCACTTTCCACAAACTCCCTTTTATATCTTCTTCTCTCTTGTGAAGACAGACATCTGTTTGAATAGTGATGTCTTTTCCAAAGAATCATGACTCTTCCTTCCTCATGTGTTTGGATGATGATCTTCACATGGCACACTTAATTATCTCCCCTTCTAAAATCTGCTTGCAACTAGAAAGATGTACCTTTTTAAATCTTTTTATTTATCTTTTCTACTCATTTCTTTTTATACCTTCCATATATCTTCTTTCTTCACACGAAAGGATGCATCTTTTAGAAGAGATGTATCTTTATAAAAGGATGTGTCCTTTTGTTAAAACTAATTCCAAAATCTTTTCTTCATTCTAATCAAGAACTGCCTTTTATTTCATATGATATATTGATTAGAACTTGCCTTCTTTATGTCCCACACATCTCCTATTAATACTGTTGTGACATTTTCACACATCGCCCCATCGCAAATGGGGACCCCCCACTTTTTGCTTTGCTTAGTGTTCTGCTTGGTAGTTTCTTGATTGTTAACCTTTACTTATGAGTGGAGGATGGTTCTGTCAGCCCAGGATGAGTAGTTGAGATCACATTGCTAGGAGATGTCAAAGTTGCAAAATTGCTAATATTGTCAGAAGGCAAGAAAGTTGCAAGTTGCAAGGAAAGATGCTAAGTTGCTAGGGTTGATTTGTTTAAATGTCGGAGTTGGAATTAGATGAGTCTTGCGTGATTAAGTTGTTTTAGGTAATCAAGTCATCAAGATCTCATTTGCAAACATGAATAAGTCACTAGGGATTTAAGGTAGCATAGGTCAAGATTGAGGCTTGGTGGTCATGAATTGCTTTCCATGATGAAAGAATAACCAAATGATGAAACATCAGGCTCATTAAAGTTTTCAGGTGAAAATTTGGTTGTTTTAATTTTGCTTAAGGTATGCTCTTGGCAGTGGCCTGCTTACTAAGAGCTATTTGTGCAATTGAGGGTGAAAAGGCCGCCCAACTTGTGCAAATGAAGGCATAAAGGCCGCCTTAGCAAGCTGACTTGTGCAATCAACCACTTAAAATGCACCCTCAAATATGTGCAAATGAAGGCATAAATGTCAACTCTCTTGTGCAAACCAATCGCCAAATGCCACCACACTAAGCTTGATCTAGGCAAGAAATCCTTGTGCAAACAAAGGTCTAAATCACGCCCAAGTTGTGCAAATGAGGAACAAAATACTGACCTGTTTGTGCAAATTAGCACACAAAGGCAAGAGTGCGCTATGTCTAGAACAAGTTGTGCAAATGAAGCACAAAAGCCGCTTTGCATTGTGTAAACAAAGGTCAATTTGCCGAAATCTTTGTATGGTTGAAGGGTGAAAAGGACGCCTAAGGCATTGTTAAGTGCAAATGACCATGAGATGTGCGCCTTACTTGTGGAAATGAGATCCAATTCACCGCCATCATTGTGCAAACCAAGGGTTTAAGACCGAATTGATTATGCAAACAAAGAGATAAAGGCCGCCTGGAGTATGATTGTGTAAATGAAGGGATCAATACCGCCAGGTTAGTGCAAACAAACTACAAACCACCACCCAAAGCAAAGTGGTCTAATGCAAACAAAAGATAAAAAACCGAATTCATTATACAAATAAAGGGTTAAGGGTCGAATACATTGTGTAAATGGAGGTTAAACTGCCACCTAGAAAGTGCAAATGAAGGGGTAAAAGCCGCCTTCATTGTGCAAATGGAGAACTTAATGCTGCTAGCCAAGTTGTACTAATCAATCACCAAAAGCCAACCTCTCCTATACATGCTTAAGCATTGATATTAAGTTGGCCATCTTGAGTGAGATAAGGCGCTCAGAAAATAGAGGAAATTAAAACATTTTATATGCTAAAACAGGTCGACCAAACATGAAGATGGAGAGACAAAACCCTCACATCCACGTCTATATAGAGGGAGTTTATCACCTCATTCCAAACATCATTCAAATAATAACCAGCGATTCTGATCAGAGCAGAGCGAAATACCTTTAGAACAAAAGATTTTGATAATAAAGATCATCAAAAGTTTGATCATTTCATTGATCATACTCCCAAGGCGAATTTTGCTCAAGGCAGCAATTTTGTAGCAAAGTTTGATCATTTCATTGATCAAAATTTACCCCAAAGTATTGCGATTCTGATAAGAGGGGTTTTGAACTCAACTTGGAAGGATTTTCAATCCACTTTTGATGGTAATCTGGGAAGAATTGTGTGAAGTTTCATGCACCATCAGACCTGTAGCAAACATAAAATCAGACTTCAATCAGCCCTTGAGACATCATTTGATTAGACAAAATCAGACATATAGAGATGAAGGATAGGTAAAATTAATATGTACCTTATGATGTTTGATATCTTATTGTTTGTTTTGCAGGTGGAAGATAAGGAGCAGGTCTGATTGTAGGAGGATCAGAACAGCAATTCAAAGGGGTTACTTCAACATCAAGATCAAGCTCGAGTCATACAAAGTGAAGATCAAAGTCAAGGTCCAAGATCCAAGAAAGATTAGAATCCTACACCCCAAAGCATATCAACATCATTGCAAATTCAAAAGACAAAAACTTCATCAGCTAATGACAAAGAGGACATTCAAGGCTAGCATTACAACTTGAAAGGATCTATTTGAAGCTTTCCTCACATCAAACTTACATCATCAAGGTCTCTACTTGATCAAGATATCAGCTCGACACCAAGAAGTCAAGGACTTAGGGCATGAAGGTAAGATAACTTACATGATGAAAGAATGTTTTACAATCTTGAATTCCCTTCGGGAATCCAAGAATCATAGTCAGTACATTGAGGAGTTAAATCCAACCGGGTGTATCATTCATCAAGGTAGAATCATGAACAAGGGAAGATCAACCAAGGGCATCACATAAACTACATCCAGTCTGATCAAGGAAGCAGATAGTTTCATAAGAGTTAATCAAAGATCGACTTGATCAAGGTGATGCTTCCCTTCATCATCATACCATCACAATCAGTCAAAAGGCTAGAGATGTTGAGTATTAAGGGATATTGCTCAAGGCATCAACACTTGCTTGTGATCTTGAGTATCAAGTCTACAATGAAGTGGCATCCTTGTCATCACTTAAGCAATCAAAGGATTCCATGTCAACATGTCCAGATGCAATGTATTTGACTCACCCATGGAGGCACAAGATTTGAGATACCTAATCTTATTTTCTATTGGTTCACATTCAATGTGTGGCACGTGTTAAACTAAATGTAATTTTCTCATTGACCGAAAAGGTAGTTGTTATAACAAACCCTAATTAGGGTTTTCACTTTGTAATCTTGGCCATTGATTGTGAATCAATATGAGCCATTGAATTGTATTGAGAGCACTATAAAAGGCTCAAATCACTCATTTGTAAAGGGTTAACAAGACTAGAATAATAGTGGAGTAATAGATAATAGTTCATAGATAGTAATCAATAGTTAGCAATTAAAATAGAAGTTAAATTAGGAGAAGGCAAAGATTGTTGCCAAGACTTTGTTGTAAAGAGCATATGATTTCATTGAAGCTATGGTGGATTTGATGTGTTATTTCAACAAGTTGCATGGTCTCTACTTCTCATTTGCTTCCACATTGATTAGATCAATGAAAGGAATTGTGAATGACTAATGGTGAAATTCGTTTATCCATACCACTAGCAATTTGCTGATTGTAAGTTTGCCTTGTGTGGTCAACTGGAATCCTTAAATGAGCTTAACTTCAATTACTATTCATACCTTGACATGCATCACCTTGATGGTATCCTTGTTGTTAATAGTAATTAGAACATCACGTGCTTACCTTAGAAGATCGCAATAGCTTTGTGGAGTTGTTTGTTGATGGCGAAGCAGAGCTTAGTTGAATTTCACCTAATCGTTCATTGTCTCTTGCATTCTTAGGAGTAGTAGAGTCTTCTCAAACCCTATCCTTTTGCCCTTTTTAATCAAGTTAATTTCCACATTCTGGCAAAATCCAAGCGTTCAACATTCAAGTATTCAACATAAGTCCCCTAGATTACCAGCAATCACATCAACCAATTAAGCTATCCACAAGTCAAGACCTGACTATAGAAACCTTGGAGTCATCTTGGTTGATCATATAATTCAGCATCCAAGAAGATTTTAATCAAGAGAGGATAGAATACCTTTGGTATTTTAATATGTGTTACAGGTGTCTAAAAACACATCAACAAATACATGGTTGGAGGCTTTTTTAAAAGACATAGCTTATGAAGAGGTGCCTCTTCATAACCTCAATTTGTCCTTGTTATGGATGCACCAAATTAAGGGGTCAACACAATTTAAATCATTTTATTGTTTAATATTCTTTAATCCACAATTTCATATGCTGCCACCATAATTAAATATAAATTTGATCTTCAACATAAATTGCTTCATCTTAACAAAGGTAGTTGTTGCCCCTTTTTTGGCAAATCCCAAGTTTTTGAAAATTTTGGGCCAGCCAAGTCATTGCGGAGTCCAATTTTTTCAACTATGGTTCAGATATCCCAACCAAATATGTATGCCTTTGTTCCATCAGTAGTGTTACCAACAAATTCTATCTCAATGGTTACATTGGAATTCTAATTTCATGGATAAACAAATTATGTTTCTTGTCCTAGCATGAGTACCTGTAGTAGGAAACATCTTGTAGCTACAACAATTTACCATAAATGTCATAGAACAATTGCACTTTCACCTTGACTACTTAAAGGCGAACCTGCATTCTAAGACCCAGCATATTGAAATAGAGAGGAACATTTTTTGGTTGTTTTACCAACCATTTCACTGTTACAACTTACAAGGACCATTCATACTTCCATTTTAGGGACGTTGCATATTTAGCTCATGCTGGAAATTATTTGATTCCATAAAAGATTAGGCACAATGCCCTAAAATTCTAGGGCACTCAAGTGGACATTCTACATCAGATACATGCTAACAATGTTGTTTGTCTTATAGACAAGTGTTTAGCTTCTTTGTCACTCAAATTTTTTCTTTAGAGATGTTTTCATCTCCTTAATATCATGCTGCAATTCTAGACATTCTCACTGTTGTTATTACTTGATAATGTTCTCAGTCCCTTTGACCTGTGGGCATTAATATAATACAGTTTCATTTATTTCACCTCTTTTGATTTTTATTCTTCAAATGCATTTGTATAAGATGTTCATGAAATAAACTATTCAGATCCATGTCTATAATACATCATGAAACAATATTAATGCTCTATGTCCATTTCTGTTTATTTAAAAGTTTAATAGATTTCTTTTGAAATTAATATCCGGAAACATAAATTTATTAATGCAATAAGATATCCTCTTTAGGACCAGGATAGCAAAAAATAAGATACATTTGCATCTATAAAACTAAGTAAATCTTACCAAAAAGGGTGATTTTTTTCACAAAACTTACTCATAGTATATAGGTAAAAATACATATGCCTTGTCAAAAATGCTGACTCCTTTGAGCCACCTCCGAAGTTTCACAAGTGAATCATCTTTTTTCTGTGAAATCATCAGTATGAATGCACCATAATGGTCATGTTATATAAAAGCAATACAATATTTTCAATAGCTATTGACAAAAATAGAAAATTGCAAGGAAATCAATTTCATTAATGCCCCCAAGTAACTACAAACGATCAACAGGTCACTAATATATAGCAGCACATAAAGAAAACAATCATGTGAAGCAACTTATCCTAGCTAAAATCTTAGATTCCAATTCCCTAATGAAAACTGTATATGACTAATAGTAGAAGAAAGAGATGCTATCAAAAAGAGAATTCAGTAGTCAACAAAGAAGAGTAAATTATTAATCAGCATCTTCATGTCAAGCTTGTGAAACGCATTTGATCTTATAGTGCGAAAGAAAAACTGATCAAATTTGAAGAATAACCTAACAAGAACAAATTATCTCAAGATGCAATCCCCATCTAGAACTAATCATGAGCAACTTAAAACCAATCTAACATGTACGTAGCTACGATATACTAGCATGGCTTCCAAGACTGACCTCCCTCCAACATCTCTAGAAGCTCAAAATTATTTGCTAAAACCTCGCACCTCTACTTTGCAAATTTAGTATAATCTTTTTTGTGCTTTTGTGGCTAATAAATTCTTATCCAATTTCATATGTTTTTTTACCATTTTTCATAAGACGGGATAATTTTAGTGGCAGTTGTTGAAAATAATAGCTAGCTCGGATACCTGATTATTGCATTATAAATACAAAAGTATTATCTCTTATGTAAAACAAATTATCTTGGGCTGGACCCAATCATGTAACGTGGAGGCAATCAATTGTAACTTTGGGCTGGACCCAAACTTGTAACATGGAGACACTTAATTTTAGCTTTGGGCTGGACCCAAATTTGTAACGTGAAAGGCAATAAATGAAAATAAATCAATAAATTAGGTGCAAGCCGACTTGAGAGTTGGCGCCAAAGATAGGATATAAATATAACAGCAAACAAACTCATTAAACAATCACTTTATCTCATGCAAATGTTATCTGCTCTCCAAGCAGCGATCTCTCCTTCACTCAAGCGAACTCATACAAGTCTATTGTGCGAAATCTTCAAGGTTGATTGTGGCAAAGTAGTCAAAGACCCTCATACAAACTTGAGAAGGACTTCTATTGTGTGAATTTGACCTTATACATCTACTGTTGATCCTCCTATCCATCCGTTGTTGATAAGGGCTGCAAGCTTCATTGATATATTGAACAGCAATCTGAGATAAGTGTATTGCCTTGTAATTGCCTACATTTGAGATAATACATATTGTGTTTGAAACTGGGTTTTTCTTCACCTCCAAGAGGGAGGTTTTCCCAGGGTATTGGTGTCTTTTGTCTTGTGTTTTATTGTTGTTACTGTTCATTCACAGTCTGATTATAATCTAATTGCTTAAATTAACATGGTATCAGACCTTTAGGTTCATTCAAAATAATCAGATTATGAGTTGTACTTCACTTTCAGTTTGCTGTTTTAGTTTTGCAAGATGGTTACAGGTCTGAAAGTAGAGGACAGACTTGAAGGTGCCCTCAATTTTACATCATGGAAGGTTCGTGTCCTCCTTGCTCTTGAAGAATTGGAGTTGTTACAGTATGTGGAAGACAAGGATCTGACTGAACCTTCGGATCCGGAAGAACTAAAGCAATTCAAGAAGAATGCTCTCAAGGCAAAGAAGTTCCTTATTGATTCCGTGAAGGATCATCTTGTTCCAGTTATCTCCAAACTGAAGACAGCCCAAGAGATGTTTAAACATCTTGAAGGGATATATGAGATCAACAACATCAATCGGACACTTACATTGAGGTAGCAACTTCTTCAAGTCAAAATGAGCAAAGGAGATTCAGTCATGTCCTTCTTCATGAAGATTTCAGAATTGAAGGACCAACTCAACGCCATTGGAAGCGAGGTTGTGGACAAGGATATTGTCATGATTGCTTTGAATGGTCTTCTTGACTCTTGGGATCCTTTCATTCAAAGCATAGGTGGAAGAGCTGAATTCCCTTCCTTCGATCGCCTCTGGTCAGATTGCATTCAAAAGGAGTCACACCTTGTTGCCAAAGAAATGCATAAAGGCTCTCATGAAGGAGGTCAACATGTGCTTACATCTCAACATGTTAGAAGAAAGGGAGGCCACTGGAAGAAGAACAGCTTCAAAAGAGATAGAGACTTCAAACTTCCTGCTTTCGATTCAAGGAAGAAGCCAAGGGATCTTTCACGTGTGCATTGCTTCAGATGCAACAAGTTTGGACATTATGCCAAAGAATGTTAGAATCCGCCCATGCAAGGAGAGGCCAACCTGAATGAAGTTGCAAACTCAGAGGATAATGAAGACTATCTCTTCATTTCTGCCTTGCCCAGCAATGTGCCAACCGATAGTAACACTTGGTTGATAGACAATGGTGCATCTAGATACATCACGAGATATCGAGAGCATTTCTCTGACTTGATGGAGAAAAAGTCCAACCTTCATGTGGTAATTGGTGATGATGCTCAGTATTTGGTAAGAGGTTTTGGTAGCACTTCTTTAAATTTAGAATCCGGCATGTCCTTGCATCTTAGCGATAATTTATTTGTCCCTGGAATTAAGAGGAATTTAATTTCTATTTCTGCCCTACAAAATAAAGGTTATCAAATAGCATTTTCTAAGGGTAAAGTACTTGCATGGCCTAAGAAATCTAGTATTAAATCTGCTTGTGTTATTGGAAATAGATATGATAGTTTGTATAAGCTTTCAGCTAACCCCATTCGAGCACTCATTCATGAAGCTCCTGAATCTAGCAAGCTATGGCATAGAAGGCTCGGTCATCTTCACTATCAGGCACTTCCTTCACTTGAAAAGATGGTTAAAGGTATGCCTAAACTTAATCAATTTCATGATGATGCTTGCAAGGGTTGTGCATTAGGTAAGAACACTAAAAGTCCATTTCATAAAAGTGAAAGTAGAGCTAAGGAAAAATCAGCACTTGTTCATTCTGATCTATGTGGACCCATGTTTGTTCTTTCACCTAGCGGATTTCTATACTATGTTACATTTATAGATGATTTTTCTAGAAAGACTTGGATTTACTTTCTAAAATCTAAAGAACCTGATGAAGTGTTAAGTAGGTTTAAAGAATTTAAAGCTCTAGCTGAAAACATCTCTGGTAAAAGGATTAAAGTGTTAAGATCTGACAATGGAGGTGAATACACCTCAAGTGGCTTCAATGACTTTTGTCTAGAAACAGGAATTAAGAGGGAGTTCTGCGTTCCCTACAATCCTCAGCAAAATGGTGTAGCTGAACGAAAGAATAGAGCCATTGTTGAAGTTGCCAAAGCTATGATTCACGATCAAGACCTGCAGACCTTCTTATGGGCTGAAGCATCCAAGACTGCAGTGTACATTCAAAATAGATGCCCTCACCGTGTCCTGAAGAACATAACTCCCGAGGAAACTTTCACTGGAGTCAAACCAGATATCAGCCACCTAAGGATCTTTGGAAGTCCTGTCTATGTTCATGTGCCAAAGGAATAGAGGACTAAGTTAGAGCCTTCCGAGAAAAAGGGTATCCTTGTTGGATATAGTGAATCTTCCAAGGCATTTCGCATCTACATTCCTGGTCAAAGGTACATTGAGGTAAGTATGGATGTCACCTTTGAAGAAAATATTGCTTTCAAGAAATCTAAAGGTTCTCTTATTGATAATGATAAAGAAGTCAATGCTAATCAAAATATGGATATTGATACTAACCCTGATATTCAGAGGGAGTCTATTGAACCTCCTGAACTTATTGAGCATGATGATCCTCCTGAGCCTCTGGTTCCAACTGATGGACCTAGAGACATTGCAGTTAGCAAGAAAAGACCACTTCGGGTTAGAAGCACAATTCAAGATGTAGAAAAGTTTGCAGCTCCTAGTGGCACTTTCAGAGAAAGTAAGAGACCTCAAAAGCTCTCCAACTATGCTGCAATGATGTGCAACATCAATGAGGCTGAACCATCCAGCATAGAAGAAGCCATGAACCAACAAGCATGGAAGTTAGCTATGGACGAAGAGTATCAATCCATCATCAAGAATAATGTCTGGGATATTGTGCCTAGACCTAAAGGTAAGTCTGTTGTTTCTTCCAAATGGTTGTTTAAAGTTAAACATGTTGTTGATGGTAGTATAGAGAAATATAAAGCTAGATTTGTAGCTCGTGGCTTTTCTCAAAAGAAAGGCATAGATTATGAAGAATCATTTGCTCCTATTGCTGGATATACTTCCATTAGAACTATTATAGCTATTGCTGCAACCAAAGGTTGGAAATTACATCAGATGGATGTAAAGACTGCCTTCCTTAATGGTGTTATTGAGGAAGAAGTCTATATTGAACAACCTGAAGGTTATGAGACTCATAATAGAGAAACTCATGTGTGCAAGTTGAAGAAAGCTCTCTACGGCCTCAAGCAAGCTCCTAGAGCTCGGTATGAAAGAATTGATAAGTACTTAGTTAGTTTAGAATTTTATAAGAATGATGTTGATCCTAACATTTACTTTATAAAGTATTTAATGGTGAAATGCTAATTCTGGGTCTATATGTAGATGATTTATTTCTAACTAGTGAAGATAGTCTCATCATTAGGTGTAAGAAAGAATTAGCTACTGAATTTTATTAAAATAATACTTTATTATTTTATTATTAATGCTCAATATTGTAAACTTAGTGTAAATATCTTAATAGGATCTTGCTCGATCTTATTGGCAGAAACTTGCCCTCTTGTAATTCTTTGTAATCCTATTTATTGAGCATTTGCTCATTGTTTATACATTCAATTTTTTACCAATTACTTGCATAACATGGTATCAAATCCTTGGTTATTTTCGAAATAATTTTTCAATTAAAAATTCGTCATGAATTTTTTAACAATTTTTTTTGAAAAATTTCTTTGTTTATTCGAAATTACTACTGGTTTGTGTGGATTGGTCGAGGGTTTTTTCGCGTCATTCTTTCTGCTCATGAACAATGACGTGATTTAAAATCGCGTTTTGTCTTCTGCAGTCTATTTCCGCGATTCTGTTTTTTGGCAAATCGTTTTGGTTGCGGCTACTAGGGTTTTCAGCTATTTTCTGCCCTCTCCTGCGACCCGTCTCTCTTGCCTTTCGTGCGACCACGCGATGTAAGTTTTTTCCCGCCTGCAATTTTTTTCAGCCATTTTTTGGACGGAAATCTGCATTTTCGACTAGGGTTTTTTCCCTTCAAATCAAGTAGATTTTTTTTCCGATTGCAGATTCTTGGTGGGTTTTTCGATATCTCAACTAGGTCATCGTCAGAATTTTTGGGGTGCCTGGATTTTCGTGCCTCAATTTTTGAGCCAGCAGATCCAAATTCTGACAACAGATTATTTTGGGACTTTTCACAAGGATTTCTAAGTTGTCTTCGGATTTTTCTAGGTCAGCCGGAATTTTTTTTCTTGAAATTTGTGCCAATCGTACTTCATTTTTTGAAGTATGTACCTGCATCTACCTTTGTTTTTGCATTGGGATTCAAATTTTTTGAATTCCGAGCCAGCACCTCTGCTCAGTCTTTTCGTTTTTTTGTGCATTGGGAAATGTGCAAGATGGCGTCATTGACCAACTTGATGTTGGAAGGCAGTTAGCGATTTAATGGGAAAAATTATAACACCTGGAAGCAACGCATGCTGACTATTTTTGAATATCGCTGCCTGGATAATCTTGTTTTGGACAAGGAGTCCCGTCCTCAAACACCTGGAGTTGACTAGGACAAGTTTGATGACCGCAATCGAGAAGCTGTTATGCTTCTCAAGCTCTCTGTTACAGATGACCAACTCCCTCAGATTCCTTCCCGCAAGTCAGCTGCAGAAATCTGGAAGCATCTAAAGGAGTTGCATGAGACATCCGACAAGAGTCGAGCTTTTTTTCTGAAGAATCAGTTGTTCTCCATTATGATGGATGAACGCATGTCCTTACAAGAGCATCTTACAAAGATTAAGGACATTCGAGATCAGCTCGAAGCTATTGGTCGGAAAATAGAGAAAGAGGATATGGTAGTTATCACTTTGAAAAGTCTACCAAAACCGTATGAGCACTTTATAGAGACTCTCAACATTACTTCTACTAATGTTGATCTGAAATTTCCAAAGTTATGCACCAAACTTCTGCAGTAGGATCGTTGGAAACAACAATTTGGTAGCGGTGCTACTTCAGCCTCCTCAGAACATGCCTTTGCTGCCAAATCCTTTCACAAGGATAAAGGCAAATCTCAATCATCCCAGTCTTTTCAGCAGAAGGGCTCTTCTCAGTCTCAGGATGGTTCCAAGAAAAAGGTGCAATGCAATTACTGTCACAAATTTGGTCATATGATCAAAGATTGTCGTACCAGATTGGCTTCCGAGCAGCGGAAGCAGGGAGGGTCTCAGCCTAAAGCCAATATTGCTGAGCACACAGAGCAGAAAGAGTCTGCCTTTTATGCCTTCATGGCTAAAAGACCTGCAGATCATGTGAAGTCTTCTGCCTGGTACATTGATTCTAGTGCTTCTTGTCATTTCACTCACAAGCGTGACTGGTTTGTTGAGTTCTCTCCCTACACTGATTTAGTTATTTTTGGAGGTGGTGAAGAGTACATTGTTGTCGGCAAGGGCAATGTTCAAATACAGTCTGGAGGGAGGAATCTCATATTCCTCAATGTGTACTATGTTCCTGGTATGGAACTTAACCTCCTTTCTGTCAATTAGATTATGTGGCATTCTCCTCAGCTGGATGTTGTTTTCAGTACACATAAGTGCTCGATTGTTGATCGTGCTTCTAGCACTACTATAGTTGTTGGCATTGAGGATCATGGTCTATATAGACTTGTGGATACAGATGATTCTCTTGAGCATGCCTTCGCAACTAAATCTTCATCTATCAGCAATCTTTGGCATCAACGATATGGTCACCTGAACATTCATTATCTTGCACAGCTTGTTCGAGAAGACTTAGTACATGGTCTACCTGATATTCAGACTCAGAATCATCACGTTTGTGAAGCTTGCCAGGCTGGGAAGCAGCACCGGACACCGTTCAAGGATGGTGACTCATCGCGAGCCTCTAAGGTACTGCAGCTGGTCCACGCTAATGTATGTGATCCTATGAATACTACTTTTGTTACTGGGTGCAGGAATTTCTTGCTTTTTGTTGATGATTTCAGTCGTAAAATGTGGATGTATTTCCTTAAGCACAAATCAGATGTGTTTACTGTATTTCAGAAATTTAAGGCCTTAGTAGAAAAAGAGTCTAGTTCTTCTATTATTACTCTTAGGTCTGATAATGGGGGGGAGTTTTGTTCTTCTGCTTTCTCTACTTTATGTGATACACATGGCATAAAACGTCAATTAACCACACCATACACCCCTCAGCAAAACGGAGTTGTAGAACGTCGTAACCGCACCATTACAGAAATGGCTAGGTCTATGATGGAACATAGAAACGTTCCTAAGAAATATTGGGCAAAAGCAGTGTTCATAGCAGTCTATCTTCTTAATAGGTCACCGACTCATGTTGTTAAAAATAAGACTCCTCAGGAAGCATGGTCTGGTCGCAAACCTAGGAACAACCATTTGAAAGTTTTTGGCTCTTTAGTTTATGTGTGGATTCTTGATGCCAAGCGCACTAAGTTGGATTCCAAGAGTCAAAAGCTCATGTTTATAGGGTACAGTGACAACCATAAGGCTTACCGACTGATTGATGTAGACTCTGATCGTCTTATCTTCAGTCGTGATGTTGTCTTTGATGAAGAACGAGGACCATTTCAGCTTTCCTCGTCTCAGTAGCATTCTGAGGATCAGCCTTTGAAGGCTTCTGACTTAGATATCTGTCTTCCATTCGGTTCACCTAATGGGAGGGATGATGCAAATTCTGTATTTGATGATGCACTACCTGAGTTTCCTCTAGAAGATGCTAATCTTCCTCCTAATCCTAATCTGCTTCCTCTTCCAGTTATTCCTCCTGCTCCTGATGTTGGCACATCTGCTCTTCGGCCTAAATGGTGGGCTAAGACCATTAGTTCTCTTCGTCCTGATGAGCTCATTGAGGGTAGAACTTCCAAAAATAAGGGCAAACAGCAAAACACAGTTAATTTTGCTCTTATGGCTAACATCCACAGTATCTATGAGCCTCAAACATATGCAGAGGCCAAAGGGATTTCAAAGTGAGAACAGGCAATGGATGCTGAGTTCCAAAGTCTTTAGAAGAATCACACCTGAGTTCTTTCAGATCTTCCTCCAGGGAAGAAACCCATTAGCTGTAAATGGGTATATAAGGTCAAGTATCATGCAGATGGTACCTTAGATAAATATAAGGCCAGATTAGTTGCTCGAGGATTCACACAACAAGAAGGCATTGACTATAAGGAGACTTTTGCTCCTACTGCCAAGATAGAGTACTATTCGTCTTCTTCTCGCCATTGCAGCTCAGTATGGTTGGAAAGTCCATCAGATGGACGTGAAGAGTGCCTTCCTCAATGGTGAATTGCAGGAAGAAGTCTACATGACGCAACCTCCTGGTTTCAAGGTTGCCGGTTCAGAACCGCAAGTGTGTAGACTCTGGAAAGCACTCTATGGACTTAAGTAGGCTCCTCGAGCATGGTACATAAAAATTGATCAGTACTTGGTTGCTCATGGCTTTCAGCATAGTCCTTCAGACAATAATCTGTATATCAAACATTCTGGTAATGATATTCTCTTTCTTGTTGTCTATGTGGATGACTTGATCATTACTGGGAATTCAGCACAGTTGATTTCAGAAATCAAACAGGATTTGTGCAGCACTTTTGATATGACAGATTTAGGACTTCATTATTGTTTGGGTGTTGAGGTTTGGCAGACTGATAGCAGCATCTTCCTTTCTCAGTCTAAGTATGCCAGAAGCTTGCTTGCAGGTTTTGAATGCAAGATTGCAAACCTGCTTCCACGCCTATGGAGACTAGTCTGAAATTGTCAGCCAAGTCTGATTCTCCTCTTGTAGATGAAACACAATTCAGGCATCTAGTGGGCAGTCTCATCTATCTCACTGCCACTAGACCTGACCTCAGTTTTGCAGTGAGCTACATCTCACGCTTCATAACGGCCCTCAGGGTTGATCATTGGGTAGCAGCGAAGCGTGTCCTGTGCTATGTGAAAGGCACCTCGGATTATGGACTTCTTTACACTAGAAGTGACGATCCTAGACTCGGTGGGTTCACAAATTTAGATTGGGCAGGCTCAGTTGATGACAGGAAATCAACCTCCGGATATGTGTTCAATTTGGGATCTGGTGCAGTCACCTGGACTAGTAAGAAGCAGCAAGCAGTGGCTCTCTCTTTGACAGAAGCATAGTATAGAGGAGTTGTTAAAGCAGCTTGTGAGGCAGTTTGGCTTCGTCGAATGCTTGGAGATATGCAAATATCTCAAGTAGGTCCGACTCCCTTGTTTTCGGACAATCAGGGAGTTCTCAAACTTGCCAAGAATCCAATCTTCCATGAGAGAACCGAACATATAGAACTTCATTGTCACTACATTCAGTAGTTGGTTGAAGACGAATCCATTCAGTTGGTGTATGTTCCTACCTTGGAGCAGTCAGCAGATATTTTCACCAAACCCCTCAATCCAAATAAGTTTGTAAAATTCAAGGGGTCTATTGGTGTAGTTGATAGATTGAGCATTAAGGGAGGGTATTAGAATAATACTTTATTATTTTATTATTAATGCGCAATATTGTAAACTTAGTGTAAATATTTTAATAAGATCTTGCTCAATCTTATTGGCAGTTTCTTTTTAGAAACTTGCCCTCTTGTAATTCTTTGTAATCCTATTTATTGAGTGTTTGCTCATTGTTAATACATTCAATTTTTTACCAATTACTTGCATAATAAATTTGAAATGAAGGATCTAGGTCTAATGCATTACTTTCTAGGGTTAGAAGTGTGGCAAAGACCTAATGAAATTATTCTAAGTCAAGGTAAATATACTATTGATATATTGAAAAGATTTGGTATGATGGATTGTAAACCTATGTCTACTCCTATGGAAACTAACTTAAAGAAGTTGAGTATTTCTGCAGCTAACTCTGATTTTGCAGATCCTTCAGAGTACAGGCAATTGATTGGATCCTTGATGTATCTAGTCAACACTAGACCAAATATCTGCTATGCAGAGAGTGCACTTAGCCAATTCATGAACCAGCCAAAGCATGTTCACTCGTTGTCTATGGACTGAAGTATTCAACCAACACAATAAATTTGGAAGGCTACTCTGATTCTGATTGGGCTGGAAAAGCACTTCAGGAATCTGCTTTCACTTGGGTTCTGCTATGATCTCTTGGGCCTGTCGGAAACAGTCCTCAGCACTGAGTACTGCAGAAGCTGAATACATTGCTTCAAGTGTAGCAACTAGAGAAGCAATTTGGCTTCGCAAGCTTCTTGCTGGGTTGTTTGGACAACCTTGGGAATCCTGTTATTTACTGTGATAATCAAAGTTGTATTAAAATGTCTAATAATCCCGTGTTTCATGACAGATCAAAACATGTGGAAACTCATTATCACTATGTTCATCATATGGCACAAAGAGGTGCCATCCAGCTGAAATATATCAGCACTGACGAACAGGTTTCAGATGTTCTCACCAAGCCTCTATCTCGAGTGAAGTTTGAGTACTTCAGAGAGAAGCTTGGAATTGTGGAGAACATAGCATTGACTGAGAGGGAGTCTCAATCTCAGTGATGCAATTTAGTTTGCATCCTCCACCCTTTGCGGGCAATGCAAGGTGGAGTCACCCTTTGCGGGCAATGCAAGGTGACATTGTATCCTTCTCTGGGAGAAGGCTGAGGTGTAAGACCTCTTCCACCCTCTGCGGGCAATGTAAGGTGGATCCATCCTCTGCGGGCAATGCAAGATGGACATCATGAAATGAGTTCATGATATTTATGTGTTTTATTGCAGGTATACTCTATGGAGCTTATAAATTCATCCTTGATGGCAATGCAAGATGAAAGTCATGAATGGATCATGACAAGTAGCAGATATCCTCTCTAGCTAAGAGGGAGTGTTGAAAATAATAGCTAGCTCGGATACCTGATTATTGCATTATAAATACAAATGTATTATCTCTTATGTAAAACAAATTATCTTGGGCTGGACCCAATCATGTAACGTGGAGGTAATCAATTGTAACTTCGGGTTGGAACCAAACTTGTAACGTGGAGGCACTTAATTGTAGCTTTGAGCTGGACCCAAATTTGTAACGTGAAAGGCAATAAATGAAAATAAATCAATAAATTAGAAGCAAGCCAACTTGAGGGTTGGCGCCAAAGATGGGATATAAATATAACAGCAAACAAACTCATTAAACAATCACATTATCTCATGCAAATGTTATCTTCTCTCCAAGCAGCGATCTCTCCTTCACTCAAGCGAACTCATACAAGTCTATTGTGTGAAATCTTCAAGGTTGATTGTGGCCAAGTAGTCAAAGACCCTCATACGAACTTGAGAAGGACATCTATTGGCGAATCTGACCTTATACATCTGCTGCTAATCCTCCTATCCATCCGCTGTTGATAAGGGCTGCAAGCTTCATTGATATATTGAACAGCAATCTGAGATAAGTGTATTGCCTTGTAATTGCCTACATTTGAGATAATACATATTGTATTTGAGGCTGGGTTTTTTTTCATCTCCAAGAGGAGGGAGGTTTTCCCAGGGTATCGGTGTCTTTTGTCTTGTGTTTTATTGCTGTTACTATTCATTCACAGTCTGATTATAATCTAATTGCTTAAATCAACAACTGATTGCTTAAAATTAACAGCAGTAAACAGGTATTCCTTTTGAAACAGCCGTCTAAGTAGTTTCAAACTTTCAAGTGCTAAGAAACAGTTTCTTCAAAAACAAGAGATGGTTCCTAGAGAAACGAGAAAGTTTCCAAAAAATGGTAACCATTTCAGACTCCCTGGTAATGGTGTAACATCTTTTGGCCTAGCTATTCCTATAAAATGCAGGGAACGCCTCAATTCTTGTAGTCAGCTTATGCATAATGGGGCTTTTGTGGTAAAATTAGTTTACAAACAAAATAGATCACAATCCCTAAAAGCATATGTGAATGATTCCACAGGGTGTAAACATAGAAAACATAACTGGAACAGATGATAAAAAGAATAAATACATGAAAAATGTTAAGCAAAGTGGCATTTTCTCAACAAAAGGCATTTCAGCAAGTCCATTAATCCTATGATAGAATTTTCAAATTTCCATTTATTATTTTATGGACAACATTTTTTCACCTTGCAAATCAAAGTTAAGTTGAAGATAAGTGAAGACAGATTAGATTCTAGGCCATCAAAACATACCCGTTCACACAATGCTTCATCCAATTTACTGTAGAAGTATGTATTGAAAAAGTGATAGTTGTTCCTCTGCGTCAATGTTAGTGATTCAGGTCTTTGAAGGTACCTGCCAGTCATGATTTTAATTATTTTATATAGAAAAATGAAACAATCACATTTAAATTTATTAACTATATGTAATGATACAAAGAAAAAATCAGTTAAAATAATTCCCTATGTTTTATAATTGGGTTCAGGTTTGCCAAATCTTTTCCCCAGATTCTATAACTAGGTTCAAGTTGTGTGTTTGTATACATACATACATACATACATACATATACATACATACATACATACATACATATACATACATACACGTATGTACACACACACACATTCATGTACATATATGTATGCATACATACATACATGTACATGTACATATACATATATGTATGTATGTATCTATGTATATTATTACATTTCAATGTGACAAATGGAACAAATGTTCTTTGAATTAAAAGAGGAAGCTCCTTATAAAACAAAAAAAAAACCTAATATGAACAAAATATACTTGCTATTTACAATCATTATAATGGTTTTTAAAACGGTTTATGCTCATGCTAAATAAATTAAAAGTATTTTTTGGATTCACCTAGAGAAAATTCTAAGATGCTCTTCAACTCAACCCAAATGATTTTTATTCATGTGAATTTGAGTTAAGGTTCTAGGGGTCTAATAGCTATTTGGTTGTCTCCCTCTTTCTCCGATCAGCTGGCTGCCACAGGGATCTAAACAAGATGAAGTACCTTCTTTTTAATTGCCAATTGTTTATTGGATCAGCCTCGTTAATTCTGTTCGTTCTGTAGCTAGGGCTGTCCTCCATTTTGAAGCTAGGGAGTTTGGTAGTGCTGTAACTAGGCTTTTTTCTCCCCCATACCCTCCGGTTCTTTAAATTGAAAGGAGAGGCATCCAGGTGAGTTACTCACTAGACTGAAGGGCATTTGACTAGACAACATATATTGGGTGGGATCAAATAGACCAAGATTCCTAGAGGTTGAGACAAGTTTATCACCTAAGCTAATCAGCTAAGCTGACCGGGCTAGGGAGGGACTCACTTCAACAAGATCCTGTATAGATAGTCGATCTGCTCCTCTTCAAAGTTGTTGTTATGAAAGAAGTGGACCATTCGACCATTGCCTCAAAGCAAGCTATTAGATTCATGTGAGGGCAGGTATAAGAACAACACCTTAGACTCTTCCAAATACTCAATCTAACATCTTGCTTTGAAACCAGTTAGAGCCTATCCTTGCTACCCCGTAACTATGACTGTAGCCCCTGGAACTATCACAGGGGTGGCTGGGAGGAAATAGAAGTTTGGTTGGGTGGCTAGTCTAACTACAAAATAAGTCCTATGGCTACACACTCAAGTTGTTTCGCTAAAAGTAAAGACTAAACAATGCAAATAAAGAAAGATTGAATAAACTTCAATACATACAACAAAACATTATAAGCCAAACATCACAATAACATTCAAAACTACAAGGAAACAACCTAACCCCTATAGGAAATCTTTAAAACACCCTCTTTTAATATCCTTTTTGTTTTGTTGGTGGCCGATAAGAGAAAGGAAGAATTTGAAGAAGAGAGTTGTTGTTATGTTGATACAACTACTGTTATAACTGAACCTCATAATGATTTTCTTTCAAAGAACATCGGTAATGTTGCTAACAACACTATTGTTGATGCTGAATATCTTGCTGTCATGTCTGTGATAAATTCTCGTTGTTCATCAATCCCTTGCTCTGTTTTGACCAACTATTGACATCAAACATTGTCGTATTTTGGTGATGGTTTTTTTCAATCTGCTGATCTTTATTGAGGGCTAAAAATAGACTTCACTAGGTTGAATCTGGATGAAACATTTCTCTGGTCATGGTGACATTCTAAAACTCTGAAAATCCTCGTGTTTATTTCTTTGTATCTTGCCATCTTGAATGCTCTTTAACAAATACAGAACTTTGTAAATACACTTCGTTGAATCCTTGGAAATCTTCTGAATGCCATCTTCTGATATCCATTTGATTTTGTAGATAGCTGATTAAAGAAAGGAAGGATTCAAAGAAGAGAATTGCTGTTGTGTTTGGTACAACTGCTGTTATGACTGATCTTCATAATAATTTTCTTTCAAAGAATGTTGATAATGCTGCCAATGAGCCTGTTGTTGATGATGAATATCCCACTGTCATGATTTTTTGTCATAAATCCTTGTCCATTCATCCCTTTCTCTGTTTTGACCAACTACTGATATCAAACATTGTGGTATTTTGCTGATGGTTTTTGGAAATATGCTGGTCTTTAGTGTCCTGTTGTATATGGAGCATTAGAAGGCTCATAGCACAATTCTGGACATCTAAAATAGGGTACTGTTGTGCGTATTTGCACACCCATCCCCGTCATTGACAGGGGACGCCGTCTCTGGGTTCTTCGCGTGGGAGATAGTCCAAGTCGAGTGCCGCTGAGGCCAATTTCGGCCTCTACAGCCATTCTGCAAGCATCGACTCCAAATATCTATTTCGCCCCAATAACTCCGTTTGCCCGAAAATTCCATTCAAGAGTCAAAGTCTCACAAATGAACTGGCAAACCCCGAAATCAGTGAGTGAAGGATCGGACCTGAGAACGTCTAAGTCCACCACCAAGACCTCATTTGGGCCAAAAATGTTAAAGTTCACAAATCGGCCGAATGGGTCGAAATTCTTACAATTTCAAATGGCGATTCAACCTGAAAATGACTTGAGCCTTGTAAAATTGGCTTCCAGGCCGAAATTGGCTGAAAACCTAATCTCGCGTAAATCCTCCAAAATACCTGAAAATCTTTAGAAGTTAGAAATCGCGCCATATGGCCTTCGAAGCCGAAAAGAACCTTTCATAAACCGAAAACAATGATGAAAGGAAGGAAACAAATCTCGCGAAAAGCTTCATTTTCCCAAAAATGGCTAAAAGTAAAATCGCAAAGTTCAAAAAGCTTCCTCGTAGCCCAAAAATGGAGTGAAAGTTCAAAATCGTGGGTTAGAAAACACATAAGAAGCTCACGAAATCCCCTCATCAGCCGAAATATAAGGGGAAGAAAACGTCAAACTCCCAAATTGATCCTAAATGCCGAAAATTGAAGAAGTTGAGGAAATACAACTTCAGAGATCCCAAGAACACCTGCATGCAAATACCTGTCACAAGAGAAGAATGGAAGCACATAAAGCAAAAAAGCATAAATGCTCTGAAGAAGAAAATTATCATTCAGAAAGGGAATCAATTTAAGAAAAAGAACAATACAATCCTTATAAAAGGATAATAGCAACCCTAAAGGTGTGCAACCCTAAAGAAACCCTAAAGGGATAATGTGTATTTAATAATAATTATTAAATACCTACAATATTTATTAAATGCCTAAGTTTAGCTTAAGCGTAGAGTTTAATAGACTAATAATTAAATAAATAATTATTAGTTAATACGAGATAACTCTAACAAAAATGTCATTGGCTTGCAAAACGACTCAAGGAGCCGAAAAGGCTTCAAAATCTTGCAAAATAACCTTTCATACCGAAAACCATTTCAAGCTTGTTGGCCGAAAATCAGATGGATGACATTCGCGCAAAGAGGGTGAAGGGCCCGAACTTCTTTGGGCATCCAAGTTCAAAGGAAGCAAAAAAGGAAATTCGCACATTTTTGCTGATATGCTCGAAATTTTCAAAGAAATAAACTCGCGAAAATTAGCTCATTTGCCAAACGTTAAATATTAAAATCGCAAACTGGCTCTATAAGCTGAAAGTCAAAAGCCCCCTTCCAGGCCGAAAATCGCAAAATAAGAAAAAGATGTTATTTTTTTATAAAGTTTGCAAAAGGCCTCTTTAGGCCGAATTTCGAAAATAGAGAATGAGTGAAACTCGTTAAAACTTAAAACTTTTTTTAAAATGCCTTCTTTAACCCGAAAATTGCACGAGTGGAAAGCGTTTAAAATGAACTTTTCAAAAGGGCCTTTTAGCCCGAAATTGGAAAATGAAGTAAGACGTTGTTGAACTTCCCAAAGGGCGGCTTCTTAGCCGAAATTAAATGAAAAGAGGTAAATCTTGCAAAACCTCCAGTATTCCCGAAATTCCAGGACTTAGGTGATTAAAGGTAAAATCACACGAAATTTCACAAGGATGGCGTTAAAATGAAAGCCGAAAACTCTCATTTTGGTTCAGAGGGCCAAACTTTGCTAGTTAAAACGAGAAAATATTTTAAAGGCATTCGCAATTTGGCTAAAGAGTCGAGTTTTGCCAAGGGGTCAACCAAGTGAGAACTCACACATTTTAATCCTAAAGCCCTAATGAATTCAAAAGAGGTGGCCTTAACTCGAAACGAAATCTCTCAACTTGCCTAAAGGTATTGAATTCCCAGAGGAGAAAGCGAAAACATTCAAAAGATACATCTCACAAAGAGCTTCTCGAGTCGGGCATCGTAAATAAAATTTAATATTTGTTAAATTAATTTTAATTTTTCAAATTGATTTATTAAAGTGAAATCAATTGATTGTTCGCAGGACATCATCAGAAGGAACCAGGAGAAACCTGAAATGTCAAAGCCAAGCGCTGAAAGCCAAAGAAGAAGATGCAGGAACGCGCTGGAGGAGCGCAAGAGCAACCAAGCATTGGTAAGCGTGCCACTAAACAAAGCTGAAGACCACCACCAAGACCAAAGACCGAAGAACACTCCGAATGCGGCAAGTCTATGCATTCTCGAGAAATACACAGCTAGATTTAAATCCAGAAGTTCAATTTCTAAAAAACTGAAACTGTTTTATTGTAAAACTACTTGTGGGTCCCGCGCAAGATATTTTAAAACAGAGGGGGCACAGGTCAATTATGTCCAACTACCGAATAGACCCAAATTAAAGTCAAACAATTGTAGGTAGTTAGAATTATGGTTGGTTGGATAACTGAGAATTGAATTGCCATAGGTTAAAGCTGCCAGTTTCTGGAAGGCAGATCAGAGCCCTGGAATGCAGTCCATCCTAGCCTTTGATTCATATTGTAAAATCTATAAAAGGCAGAGACCTTTCTTTTGTAAAGGGTTAGAATTTTTGGTGGTTAGACAGTTAGAATTTTGGTGGTTAGATTGTTAGAGAGTTAGATTTTAGAAGTTAGAATACGTTAGATCTTAGCAGTAGCATAGAGATGCTGCAGAAATTGTTGTAATAGGCAGCTGAAATCAATATATAGACATTGATTTGGTGTTTATTGTCTTGTTTTCATCCTGTTTGCATGGTTTCTTTCAGCATTTTAGATAGATCTTTCTATTTTGGGTGTGCAGGTATTTGATAGATTCAGGGTCATACCATTGAGGATATATTGATTATGTATCCTTTTGCATGGTTAACCTGAGCCTTTGAATTGTGCTTAGTTCAATTGCAAGTGTCCGTCTGAGCTACGCCAGAATTGGGTGCTTAGCCGTGCGCTTCCAGTCTGAAAATCTTCCAAGTCCCCTTGAAGATTGCACCATTCCTGCAAGGTTGTGACCTATTCTGGCCAAGCAGGGATTGGTTATGTTGAATCCGTCTACCCGCATACCAGTCTTGCTAGTTTTAGATCTCCTATCTCTTCCCTTTTGATTTTATTACGCAGTTCGAGAATCACAGCAGACCAGCTAGTTGCAAAAACGTAAGTCCCCTTGTGCTCCCAGCAAATCACATCAATCACTGAGTAATCCTGCAGTCAAGACCTGACAACCGAAACATTGAGGTCATCCCCATTGATCAAATTAACACAGCATTAGGGATTTTCTTATCTCAAGAGAGGATAGGATTCTTAGTATTCTATTCTGCATTAGCCGGATGAAATCATAGCAATGCGATTTTAGACACGTCAACAAGTACCACATCCTACGACTTGTTTGAATATAGCCGCTAGTAACTTAATTTTAGAAGATATGATTTTATTTGAAAGGTGATAGCTTTTCAAAGAAGTGGTGCTCTCCTCCTATAAATAGGGCTTGTCTTTTATTAAAACTTGATTGGCTACATAAAAGGTGTTTTCCTCTGACATTGTCGAAACAACTATTTTGAATGGATACACCTCTTATAGAATAAATGTTGACTTAGCTTTCAACTTTTCCTTATTACGTGCACCCTTCTCATGCCACCTTCACAACTGAACTGCCTTTTGAATTTAAAATTCTCATTTGAAGTGGACATGTCCACCTCAAGTGCACCTCATACATTGCTTTTAACTTTGATCTTCAGCCAAAATATTTTGCTTCAATTAGGTGCATACTTGGCTTCAATTAGGTGCATACTTGGTGGCCAAGTATGCACCTATAAACTACCTCTCTTTCATGTGTTAAATTCTCTTGAAGGTGTACTTTCTATGTCATACTGATGCAGGTGCATCAATTATATGTATAATTTATTATTATGGTCATAGGTTCTATATATCTCTAGGCACATACACGTAGACAGGATTTGTTTGTTATAACCTATTGGTAATCTCATAATGAGCCAACAAATAAACTAAATCTATTTGTTTTTAGCCAAAGTCTAGGGAGTTAAAGTAATTATATAAGTAGTTTTGATTTTCCCAAATAAAGGAAGATTTGAATGAGTCTATTTTGGCTTGAGTTAGTTCTCTTTCAATGTATAAAATCAAGCCTTGTATTCAGCATTTGAAAAGGGGAGAGTTGCTTTGTTTAATAAAAGTAAATACATTCCAGTGGTTAAACTCTCATTTCTTTTAACTAATGTTTGTTCCATATTAAAAGGAAAAATATCCGTTCCACAAATGCACGCCTATAAATAGCTCATTCTGAAAACAAAATTCCCCTTTGTGTGATGTGCAATCACAAGCTAGGTGTACATCTTTGCACTGGATCTTGATTTTGATATCAAACTTCTTTCTCTGTGGTGTGTGCCTCCTTCCAAGTGTGCACCTCCAAACTATTTGTTTATCATTCGGAATTCGAACTTGCATAATCTTCTTTCAAGCATAGACTTCTCCCCTACATGTGCACTTCTACATAGTCTTTTGAAACATCCCTTTTTTTCTATTTACATAAGCACACACCCAATTTCAACAAGTGCCTCTCTATATTAAAAGTTTGAACTTTTTCATTGAAGACTAATTTCCTTTCAATAGGCATGCACCCATTGATCGTGTGTGCGCCTCTACACACAACTTTGATCTTCTCTATACTCAAGTGTGTCTCGCTACACCAGACATACACCTCATTATAGTAGATTATTTTGTTTGAAATTCAACTTCTTTTATAGGTGCACCCAAACCACCAAGCAAACATTTTTATTCAGCCAATCAACTGATTTTTGGAAGTTGTCTTTGGAAAAGTGCACCCTTATAGAGCATATTCCTATAGTAACCATATTAGGAATTTGTTGGAATGTTTGCAAACCACGATCTCAAGGATGGTTGTCCTTGTATTGCAAGATCATGGGTGAATTCTCTCTTTGTCCATCTCAAGGTGGAATACTTAAGAAGACCCTCAGGCCCAAGAGCACTCATTTGCCTCTAGCCCCATGAACATGGTAGGATCTTGGGTCCATTCCATCCATTAGTCCACCATGGAGGTTGGCCATTCTCCTTGATCAAGCCCAAGAGCACTCATTCACATTCCCAACCCACAAGCATAACAGGATCTCCAATCCATCCATCTCGAGGTGGTGTGCTTGATAAGACCCTCAAGCCCAAGA
This sequence comes from Cryptomeria japonica, assembly GCF_030272615.1. Classification (NCBI taxonomy): domain Eukaryota; kingdom Viridiplantae; phylum Streptophyta; class Pinopsida; order Cupressales; family Cupressaceae; genus Cryptomeria; species Cryptomeria japonica. Next base: position 120,007,777 of record NC_081410.1, read on the forward strand.
GCATGATTAAATTTCTGGTCCTCAACATCCCCCGACTAACAAGAACGGAGGGATCTCTTATTCATTCATCTTGTGGTGGCATACTTGATATCTCGTGAACTCAAAAGGTTGGCCATCCTTCCTATTTGCAAGCTATTTCTAATAAATTAAAAACTGATTTCCAATAGGATTTTTCTATATGCATTTGCTAGTTAAAAAACATGAAGGAAATGCAATAAAATTACTTGCATATAGCAATTACTTAATTTCTACAAAGTACATCTATATATCTATTAATTCATAATCCAATATTATACTCAAACTTATCTCAAAATAATATGATTGCTGAGAACAATATCATTTCTGCCTTATATCTTAGTTTCCCTTTGTTTTTCAATTTTCACTTGATGGTCTCCCCCAAAGAAATGACTCCCAATTTATATCTTTTTTAATGGGGGAGAGTCACACCCCTTTGTGAACAAACATCCTCTTACAAGGGACACCTCCCTTCATAACACAAGCGCTGATTGTTGAATGTTAATCGCATCCCTTGTTAAGAATCACCGCCCATCATTGTTAATCAAACATAATATTAAGTGACCGTTGGCCCTATTATTTCTCTTTCCCTTGTTTAAAGGCAGCGAGTGGGATCTTATAATATTGCGATCCTGCTAAGTGAAGTGCTTAAGTCGAGGGCATGACAGTCTGCCCTTCCCAAGATTGGTTGTCCACAAGCAATTTAAATTTGGGTGATTAAAAATTTCTGCTCCTTCCCAAGTGGTGTCTTCCATAGGCAATTTTTTCCATTTAACCAAATACTCAAGAATAACCTTATTCCTTAATTTCTTCTCTCGCATATCAAGGATAGCCTTAGTTTCCAAAATTAATCTTCCTTCATTATCAAGCGGGGTTAACTCTGGACACAGTGTAACGTGTTGCTCTAACACCTTGGGGCATGATACATGGAAGACATTATGAATTCGACTATTTGTTGGTAACTCAAATTTATAATCAACTTCACCAATCCTTTGCACAACCTTATATGGGCCGCAGAATCGTGGCTTGAGTTCTTCAGCATCACTCCCCTAAATAGAAGATTGTTTATAAGTTTGCAATCTTAGGAAGAGTATGTCTCCTACTTCAAATGTTCTCTCAATTCTTCATTGATCAAAATACATTTTTTTTTTATTTTGTGCATGGTGCAAGTTATCTTTAAGTGTATTCAAAATGTCTATACTTTCTTGCATCAAGTCTCCAACTCCCGAAACTCAATTTTTTAGAGAGAATTAAATCTCCAAAATGTAGCCTCATACCCATTTAATGCTTTGAAAGGATTCATCCCTATTGACATGTGATGAGTAGTATTATAACAATACTTCCTGAGATGTAGTATTAGATCCATGCAGTTTGCTACTTTGTGACATAATTTCTTAAATATCCCTCAATTTTGACAATTTCAATATGTCCATTGGTTTGTGGGTGGTAACTTGTACTTGGGGTGAGTTCAATTCCAGCTAATTCTTTGAAAGGACTCATCCCTATTGACATGTGATGAATGGTGTTATAACAATACTCCCCGAGATGTTGTCATTAGATCCATGCAATTTACTGCTTTGTGACATAATTTCTTAAATATCCCTCGATTTTGACAATTTCAGTCTATCCATTAGTTTGTGGGTGGTAATTTGTACCAGAGGTGAGTTCAATTCCAGCTAGCTTGAAGAGCTCTTGCCAAAACAAACTAAGGAAACTGCTATTCCTATAACTGGCAATGTTTTTGGGTAAACCATGCAATTTGACAATTTCTTTAAGAAGATATCTGCCACTTGAGGTACTCTATATTCGATAGATACTACAAGGAAATGGACAACTTAGTCAATCGATCCACCACTACGTATATACAATCTTTTCCTTGTACCTTTGAAATTTCTGCAATGAAATCCATTGAAACACTTTCCTATTTCTAATCAGGTGTGGGTAAGGGTTGAAGTAACCTGGCAAGAAATGTTTGTTCAACTTTGTTCTTTTGACACACCATACATTCCCTGATGTGTTTTAAGACATCTCCTTTGAGACCTTTCCACGAGAATCTTTCTCTTATTTGTTTGTAAGTTTTGCAGTATTCTTGATGACCTACAAAAGGGGTATCACGGTATGCCCTCATAACCTTTTCTTTCATTTTTGATCTTTAAGTGATGTATATTCTATCTTTATAGAGGATGAGATCCTCTACCACTTTGAACTTTTCATCTTGTAGCTTCCCTTCTAATATGTCATTTGCCAATGCATCCTTGGCACATTCTGCGAGTATTGAGTTCTTCCAATCTGCAGAGATAGCCATAATGGAACATAGATGGGCTCTTTGAGATAGAGCATCGGCCATAACATTATTTTTCCCCTTCATAAATCAATGTCAAAGTCACAGGCTTGCAATTTGCTAAACCATTTCTACTGCCTAGCAGTCAAATATTTTTGGTTCAAGAAGAATCTTATGCTATTATGATCAATTTTCACAACAAATCTTCTACAAACAAGGTACTACCTAAACTTGACTAGGGTGTGCATAATTGCTAACATTTCCTTATCATAAATGCAGTAGTTCCTTTCAGTCTCTTTAAGTTTATGACTTTCGAAATCTATAGGGTGTTTTTTTTGCATCAATAATACCTCAACACCTTCCCCTGAAGCATCACACTCTAGCTCAAATGGCAATGAGAAGTCTAGAATAGCTAACACTAGACAAGAGCTCATTATTTCTTTTAGCTTTTCAAAGGCTTGTTGGGCTTCGATACTCCTTGAGAAAGCACCCTTCTTATTTAGTTTTGTTAGTGGGGCAATTAGCCTTGAGAAGCCTTTGATCCTTCTGTAATAGCTACAAAATCCTAGAAATCCCATTAGCTAAGCTAAGGTTCTTGGTTTTGGCCAATCTCTTATAGCTTTGATCTTTTCCTCGTCAACGCTGACTCCTCGGGCATTGATTTTGTGCCCTAGATATAAAATCTCATCCATTCCAAATTCACAATTGGACATTTTGGCAAATAATGACTACTGTTCAAGTATCCCAATACTTCATCTATATGTCTTAAGTGATCCTCATGGTTCCATCTTTCTTTTCTACTAACACTACAAAGGAAGCAAAGGGGCTAGAACTAAGTTGAATATGCCCCATTTCCAATAATTCTTTAAAGGTTTTCTCAATATCTTCTTTATATTTTCTTGGGTGTTGGTAGGGTGTGGTAATAACGGGTTTTGCCCCTTCTTCAAGTTCAATAGTATGTTCAAAGCCCCTTTTTGGAAGAAGTCCTAGTGGAATATTGCTAAAAACCTTCTTATGTTTGTTAAGGATAGTTTGGATGTCAACATGTATAGTTTTGCCTCCATTGGGCGAGGATTTGTCAAGTAACATACATCGTGCTGCCCACTCTACTTGTCCATGTCTAAAGGCTCTCCCCATCTTGTTAGATGATACTGCCCATGGGATGCTGTTATCACAAAAGCTCGCACCCTTGCTGAGCTATCAACTCAACAACCTTGTGAAACATGGAAACAACCCCGAAATGTGGGACCTTGCGCAAGGGGTTGAATCTCCGAAGAAGGCCGGCTTCCTTCTCAATCTAGGTGTAGGTGTTGAACCAGCTCAACACTTCAAAACTAACTCCTAGGCCTATCCTAACAAATTGCAGAGGTAAAGGGGAGAAAAAAATGCTTGAAATAAAAGGAGGTGATGCACCAAGAAGAGATTGTTCCTCTCCCTACTCGAAATGACACAAAGAATCAACTGAAAAACCCAGGAGATGCACAAACTTCAGTTGTATGAGTGACCCCAATGCATGTATGGAGGTTAGAATTCGCTGAATGCCAAGAGGGAAGAAGGTTTCCCACAAGTCACACTCATAAATAAGTTAACATAGCATAAATGAGAGAAGAGCCGCAAAACATACACCTATGATAAAGGTAAGAAAACATGCACAAGTTGAAAGAAGGCAAGAATGGTGATTTCAATTGATTATAAGGCCAATGGCCAACTTACAGTTGCAAAACATAGAATGATACAAGAGAAGTGAGAGAGCATAGAATAGCTCAAGCCAGCAGGGAGAGAACCCTTTACAATGAGGCTTAACAGCCTTAATATAGAAAAATGGTTACAAGAGTGATCATGACTCCTGTATGTCAATCTGGGAGTGCGAGGAAGTGCATGCACTTGACTTCTGTACATGCAAGCAACCTAGCCATACCCTGAGAAGGGTGGATTGACTAACCTTCCAGAGTCAGAGTATGCAGACATGACATAAGTCACCACAACAAGCATGGCTCGTACCTCTCTTGATGGAAATCCTGCCAAAAACATTAAACGCACCCCTATGGCTCCACAAAAGAAGGCGCATAAGTCACAAAAGTTGTCAGAGCATTTAAAGCTTTGAGTGTTGATCACGCCATCTGGAAGTGTCGCTAGTCGGAAAGAAGTCCGGGGACTTCGAAGACTCGGGTTCTCGAAGTGGGGAAGACAAGGAAAGAACCTCGGAACCTCGGGGTTCCGGGGTTTCGAGAAAGAGAAAGGAGAGCAGCAGGGAACTTCGGAGCCTCGGGGTTCCGAAGTTCCAGGGAACTGAAAAAAGGGCTAAGGAAGGAACTTCGGAACCTCGGGGTTTCGGGGTTCCAGGAAAGAGGAAGGGAAGCAAAAGAAGAGAACTTCAGAACCTCGGGGTTCCGGAGTTCCGGGGAACTGAAAAGAAGACAAGAAAGGCGGGACTTAGCAAAGTCAGGGTTCCGGAGTTCCGAGGAAGGGAAGAAGAAGAGAAAGGAACTTCGGAACCTCGGGGTTCCAGAGTTCCAGGCAACGGAAGAGAAGGGAAAAGAAAGAGAGGAACTTCGGAAACTCGGGTTTTCGGAGTTCCTGGAAAAGAAAGGAGAGGCAGCAAAGGGAAGGAATGCATTTTTCACATTTCCAAATCATGCATCTACCTTAAAATATCATTGAATTCAATAATTTTGTGCCTTTGTTTATGATAATGACTTCATGAATATTATTTTCAACTGCATGCACATTTTCAACCACTCACAGATTCAAGTTTCTCGACCTCAAATCACATTTTATGAATGCTAGCCAAGATTAATCAGGCTACAGTAATAGCTAAACTGGACGGGTACTATTCAGGAAGTTTCTACCTGGAACAATTGAATTTGCAAATGTGCCAAGGTTTTATGTGATGTGCTCTATTTAATTGTAAAATTCCTTAGAAGGTCATGGTGTCGTCAGAATTATTATTCATAGCAACCTATCAATGCTACGAGAATTACCTTCATTTTATGGCGAATTTCTTGTTTTCCACCTCAGCATTTGATACTTACCCATAATTTTTCTGTTCTATTTTTGAATCCCAGACCATGGTTGATTTTTTTAACATAAAATATAGTCATATGCACAAAAAATTTGAATTAATCTTTTATGGAAATAAGTAATAAACTGACTTAATCCATCATGGGTTTCACATGATGAGATATCTTGGAACTTTTTAAAAGTTTTATAAGGTTAGATTCAAAACAAATATTTACTTTAATAGCAATGGCAGTCCCTAAAACAGTTATCGAAGCTTTCTATGGCCAAGTCTGTACCATATAACAAACCTATAATGAGTAAAAAATTACAGTGAACAGAGAAAACAGAATTGTTGATGACATATGCATGCATTTGGTGGGGTGAGATCCAAAGTGCTCTTTTGATGGTGACCTTGTTGTCCCTCTTCTCTCTTCCTTTTCTTCTGGAACTAGTATTATGACCAGAAAACTCTGAGACTGCTAAAACTATCAACATAAAGGTCGAGTGAGGATGAAGATGCAAGAAATTGATCTTAATGCTTAGAGGCTGAGCAACATTAACAGTCTTAAAGTGTGAGAATTTGAAGAAATCCATCAAGATTTGTGTTCCCAATAGATATTTATCATCAAGTGTTTTATGATCTCAAATTAAAAATTTAAATGTGTTTGACTAATTTTCAATAAAAATCAAACCCAAAAAAAATTCCAAAACTAGCAACATCTTCTAAAACGACAGAACTAGAAAGAAATATCACTTTTCCTAACCTGATGTAAAAATTCATAATTGGTGAGGACAAATATGAGAAGGGATCCAGGCATTCCATGTCAACGTAACAGATTTCCACTGAATCTGGGTCATCCCTGTAGATTAGGCAAGCCATGCATAATAAAGAATTAATAAAACTAAGAAAAAAATTAAAGATGTGTGATATGAATAAAGTCAAGCGAAAACGTGTAAAGATCTAGGGTAGCACATTATTTTGAGTTATGTAAGTTAAAAAAGCATACCTTGCAGGATAATAAAGTTTCATATCCTTCATCCTGAAACATTACAAAATGAATGAAACTACTTTAAAAAAGAAAAATGTGATAGAAATAAAAAAAATAATAGATGGTGGTTAATTGAAGTATAACGACTAATAGATACACAACTAGAGCTGGAAAAATGAAGAAACTAATTAATATATATGATCATATGTCAAGTTACACAGTTTACCATCTTTCAGACATCCTATCGATGTGTAATTGCTTTGAATGCTTGTCATCTTCTTCATCTAAATCTATTAATTTAGTGACCTGTGCATTGACAGAAAACTGCTTTAATAGTACAATATATAACTGCCAAATGAAGAAGCGAAAACTTCTCTCGTCTTGCAAATTTGCGTGTTTTTCTTCTCTTTACAAAAACTTTCAATCAATGTTAAAATATTTTGGATAATCTACAGCATCAAAGCTAACTAATATCAGATTACTTCTTTGACTACATCAAATGAGAATCTATGTTTAAATCCAACAAAGCTATTCCAAGCATTCATCTTGCACTCTATCAAATCATTGATCTTTTGAGGTTATCGATTACCTCTTGCTGGCATTATTCAAAGTGCAAGACTAAACTGATTCCACATGCAAGACTACTATCAAATATTAACATTGGTCAGAATGCCTCTTGCTAGCCATTTTCCAGGAGAACTTAAGTTGAAATTTACAAGCTTGGCATATCATAATCCTATCTCTTTAAAGAAATCAAGAAGATTTATCATTTGATGAAGAGGATCAAGTCCATCTCTGTAATGTCCCATTTTAGGAATGATACAATATAACCACAAAATATAATACTTTGATACCACTTGTAATGTCCCGTTAATAGAGCAACTTAGAATGTTGGGACATTTACCTAACTTCTCCTTCTTACTCTATCAAATGATAGCAATTAAACCTAGTAAAGGATGTTACACAAATTATCAACTGCTATTTCTGGTATATATATATATATGCAAGATTGATATAGAATTGATACAAATGTCCAGTGTTCCACGGAAACGTGTTTCCCCCTCCCAGGTCTAAGTCCCCCGTCCCCAAAACCCATCACCAAAACTTTTTCCCTTTGTCCCCCGTCCACGAAGCCCGTCCCCACGTCCCCCCATCTCCCCATCCCAACGGCTGTGGAGCACTGCAAATGTCTGATATACAATTATGAGATACGCAATTAATGAGATTACTTTATCACTCCCCGTCTCCCCATCCCCATCCCCAACGGCCGTGGAGCACTGCAAATGTCTGATATACAATTATGAGATACGCGATCAATGAGATTACTTTATCACTCATAGTGATAAAGAAATGATGCTATGTCTGATGTACAATATGCCTATGCAATTGATATATATATTACTTTCAACAATGGTCTTCGTATGTCTGATATATCAATTTGATTATGCAAATGTATAATATCACTAGCAGCAATATGTTGCTGTTTCAGATTACTAGTTGAATGCTTGCAACTTGATAATGGATGCTGTTTCTGGTATACAACTTCAATATCTTGCAATCCATTGGTGCTGTCTCTGATCTACACTATTATTGCTTGCAACCGATAATGCCACAAGGCACTGGCTCTTACAGAGCAGATCCAAATCTGGACTAATAAAAGAAATAATACAAATTGCATGATGCCAAATGGAGATGCTGGGAAGATCTTTTTATACCATACGTGTGGAAGGAGGAGACATGACCCCTGCCTCTTGGTGATAACCTCCTTCACTAATCGCACCCCTTTAGTTATCTATTCATTTGTATCTTTAATCGGATTCCTTATGATAATCGCATGATAAGGCATTGCACTTCCTTGTTATTCCAACCGATGATAATTAATTTATCATCGTGTCTATTCATTGACAAACAATCAATTATTGATTAACTAATCCATGTGTTGAAATTGTCAATTAGTTTGTGTCTCTTGTGTAATGGGTATCAATACATCCTTGATAGGATCGCTGTGCTTTATCAATAGTCAGTAAGGTATCACTTCTAATATTCTCCCACGATGATGACAATATTATGTTAGGAGTTGATACTCGTTATCATCATTGACTAATTCTGGTCCTCTCTTTATTCATTGATACATTTGTATCAAATGCTGCCTTCTATGCTTGATATTGGTAACAATTCCCTTCATACTATCGACATAGACCAAGTAAGAGTCATAGTGTTGCTTGGTATAGCTCGTGTTCATCGGAAATCTTATAGCAATTCATAGTGATCAATCTTGGTGTGTTTCATTCCTGATTCCATTATGTCATAGACTCCCTTCATGATGTATTGCTGAACGTATGACTGTCCTGTCTGTTGCCTTCATCCTTTCATTATTGTAATGATGATATTGATATTCATTGTCCTCATATATACATAAGAGTATGACTAATAAGTTTAAATCTTTAAGTAAAACTTATTTAATCGTTGATCGATCCTAGTTGTCTTCAGATCTTGAATGGGTACATTACAATCCCTTTGAATCCCAATGTTTGTGTGATATACTTTTTACTGTGCAAACTTATTTGCACTATTTCTTTCAGATTGATCAATTTACTAGCATCCTACACTGTAGTTTGACATTGATGTATGAATCATAAATTGTGAATATGATGTTTGATTGTACTGTTATTCACTAGCAGTGAAAAAGCATCAATTAACCAAATATGGTACAGGCCTGATACAATGGCTGTTGGTTAGTTTTGGCTGGCTTAGTGATCGTTTATACATAGTGACAAACTTAAATTTTTTTGTCAACAGTTATAGTCTAGCTTTTAGTTTATTTGCAGACTTGTTTTAAAATGTTGGGTTTCTAGATAGCCTATAACTTTAAAAAATGCTATAGAGGTAAAAATTGCTGTGTTAAATTGTTGTTGATGGAAATATTACTAGAAATTTAAAAAAACAGTAGCATCCACTTTCACTTACAGAGCTGAGCCTGTCCTTAGCTGAGCATTGCTTGTCGATTTTCAGAACTTGAGTGAGAATGAACAAGCTTAATATATGACTTTCCTAAATGTCCTCTAGCTCTTATGAAAAAGAGAAAGGACTTGTCATATGATGAATAGGATCAACTATGTCTCCTTTGAGTTTCAACCTTCATGCAATGTACTTTTTACTGTACATGCCTTTTTGCATTATTTCCTTCAGATATGATCGACTTTCAACCAGATGTGTTTATCATGACATTGATGTAGAATAACAATTTGTGAATCTGAAATTCATGGTAAATATCTGATTCAATGACTGTTGGTTAATTTGGCTAGCATGAATATACATAGCAACATATTATAAGTTGATTTTTAATTGTATCTTTGTGGGGAAATCATAAGGACCTACCCCTAGGCAAATTCCACATACCATTGATTTTGTGACCAAAATTCTATTCCCTCATTCACAATGCCAAAAACATGGGATAAGATAAGGCATCGATTAGGAAAGTACAATTTACAAATCACAAAAGGTGTGTCTGCATAGACATAGGATATTCTCTCATGTCTTATTCGCAAAACCTATGCATGTTGAGAATGGATTGACTGATACACAGTGTGAACAACACATATATAACAGTGTTAAAGGAAGGTCCCAAAGGTACACAAATGAAGCTGCATGTTGAGAATGGATTGACTGATACGCAGTGTGAACAACACATATATAACAGTGTTAAAGGAAGGTCCCAAAGGTACACAAATGAAGCTGAATAACAAATATAAACAACAAAAATCCTTAATTTCTATTGAAAATGCACATCGATGAATATATGAAGGTGCTTATCAAAGTAGTACAAAAATACTTTTGTCACTAGGGAAAGCTCAATAAGAAGCAATTTTGTGCAAATATTTAGATATTGCCTTCACGTGTTCACTTTATAGTTCCATTTCTCATACATACAAAGCTGTGTTTTATTCATACAGACAAGATATTAGATTATATATCATAAAACGGAAAATATCAATGGATCAAAAGATTTTTGAAGTCATACCTTTTTCCTGGTCCAACCTTCTTTAGAAAGTGACAAAGACTTCCTTAACCTGTAAGAGGAACATCAACTATTAAGAGAAAAAAGAACAATTACTCATATTAAAAAAATATATAACAGAAGATGCATAAATTATAATTTTAAGTAATATGCCAAGCACCAATGATTTATCCCACATCCAATAAGACTACAATAGTATTAAAGTAATGTTGTAGTTTTTTAATTTTTAATGGTCAATTAAGTCTTTAGGATAGACTTTAGGAATATTCTTATAATTAAGTTCTTACATGTTGCTTTATTAGTCATTGATCTTATTGTAATGTCCCCTTTTGGGATCGCCCTAAATCTTGCCCTTGTAAATATCAAAGTCTGCTAATTTTCACCCTTATTAATTCTGATATTAGATATTGATCCGTTCACTTTCTTGTCTTCTTTAATCTTATGGATGGTTTCTCCAATTCCCCTTCTCATTTGAATTAATCTCTTATTTATATCTTCATTTGTGGGAAGTCACACCTCTTCATAAGAAATGAGTCATCACTCTTCATTGCTACCCTTTTAGAATAATAAATTGATCTCCCTTGGATGTCCTCCTCAAATGAGACTTTCTCCTTTGTATATCCTCCAATGTGAGGGAGAGGTCACACCTCTTCATCATGTATGGCCCTTTGGAAAGAGACACACCCTTTCCACCATTAGCACCGTTTAAAAGAGTGCAACTCTTCATTATTTCTGCCTTTTGAAAGGAACACAACCTTTCACATTCAGATCTGTACTTCTTATTTATATCAAATGTGCACTTCCGATTCCCCAAATTATCCCCTCAAATGAGGTTCTCTTCTCCCTTTTATATTTCATGTTTGAGGGACACACAACTTTTCATTTCATGTCTTTGACCATTCATTAATTTAATTAAAATTTAATTATATTTAATTGTATTCTTTTATATTTTTATTTTTATTTTATTATTATCATTTATCATTAAACTGTATTTCAAAGTGGGGACATTACACTTATCCTTTATGGAAAAATATTTTGTAACTCTTATTTAAGGAGACATTCACTCCATGTTTAATATTGCATATCTTGGTAATCACTCTATGTTCTATTTTTTGTAATATGGTATTAGAGCCCAAGTTGAGCTTCAGAATTTTAGAACGCATGAAAGCCTAGGGACTACTATCTGTAGTAATGGTTCAAGGAACACATGTAATACAAAACATGCCAAAGGAGCGTCGTACAAAACATTACATTGTTGTACAAATTCATACAAGGACAAGTTGCAAGGTTTGTATACAAAATTGCTTCCAACAAATCATGCCAGCCTTTTCTTGAAAAAAACACAATTAGTATCTCTACAAATTCATGGTTCTCTTCTCTGCAAAATTGCCTCTAATTTAAAAAGAAAAATAGCAGCATTTTTTCAATTGGAAAAATTGCATCTTTTGGACAATTGAAATCACAAGTTATTGATAAAATTCACATTGTTTTTTGCGAATGAAAATCGCACATGCATTTTTTCACAATGGATTTTTGAAGAGACCCAACGTCTAGGGCTTGTGTTGGTGATTTTTGGCAATTTTTCAAAATAAAATTTGAAAGTAATCAGAGGAATTTCACACACAAAAAAAAATGTTCTTCTTCCACCCTTGTTCAATCAATCATATTACATATTAATAGGATTTCTATCTCCTATATTATAGGAGAGTTCCTATAACAAATCCCCAACATAGTTTATTACATATAACAAACTAAAACAGCTTAAAAAACATTATTGTTTGTATCCTAAAAACTAGCTACGGGAATAGGAATGATGTAAAATTCCCAACACCCCCCCCCCCATATTGTATCATTATCCAAATGGAGATAAATGGACCAACAATAATTGATGACCACGTTTAGTAGTTCATCATATGATATGAGTAGGGACATACACATCTACTCGTGACAAGCAATAGTGAAACTAGCCTCACTATGCTCATACTACTTTCATCCAAGGATAAGGACTAACACATCTATCCAAGGTCTTACATCAAATTTGGATAGGGACAAACACATCTATCCAACTTCAACGTTATGAATAGGGACACACATCTACTCACAACAATTATGAGTAGGGACACGCATCCAAGCATAATTACTCAATACCTATGACTAGGGACAAACACATCCAATCACTTACATCATCTTGTGAATGGGGAGAAACACATGCATTCACAAACAACCAAGAATTGTGATTAGGGACAAACTCATCACATCACAAATACAAACTTTTGATTCGATTTAAAAATATATTCCTCCTCACTATTCTTGTGTGGAGGGTTTTTAGTAGCTATTTCAAAGAGACATTTTTCATCATTGTCTGTAGCCAATGCTTTATCTGTATTTAGCTTACCATCGAGGAAATCCTTGGCACACTGAATGCAATTCATAATAATGTGTCCTTTTTTCCTGCAATAGTAACACAAAATTCTATCCTTGAGAAAACGATTTCCCTTTGACGTAGAAGAACTGGATTTGAAGGAATAAAAGGCTTGTATTTTCCAAACATTGCAATTTCTTCTATATTTGAGTCAATTTTCTTAGCTCCATCAATTAAAGTAAATATTATATCTTCTAGGGTAGCATTTACTTTGTTCAATGTGAACAAAATATTACCATAGCTAGGAGGCATGTTATTTAAAAAAATAGCTTTTGCATCATCATCATCTACTTTAGCTTTTATCTCAGCTAGTTGATTCAATAAGGAACGAAACTTTTCAAGTTGAACAATGTTGTCACTTTCCATCACTTTCAGCCCAAAAAAATTGTGTTAAGCCCTCTTTGCACTTGATGCTTTTGATAAGTTGATATGATGAAGGTGTGCATTTGATAGTCCGAGACCAATCAATGCTATAGCTCTTTGATCCTTTGCAGTCTATTTTGTGCTTCATCAACATCAATTGCCCTTATTGTTGCTCCACTTACCACATCCCATTGATCCTTTTCAACAAGGATCAACTATACTTAATTTGCCATGTGTGAAACTCTAAACCTTCAAATTTTTCAATTGATGTGCTATTCTTCTCCATAAAGAAAATATATTCGACTCTCCCTTAATCAAAAGTAAATGGAAGTGTTGGGCTCCACCGATAATGCACCTTAAAATAATTAACACTTTCACAACTTTACATATATATTAAATAAAATAGTATGAAGAAACTAAACTCTTTAATTGTTTAGAAGACAAATAAATAAAAGTGCCTAATAAGCAATATCCTACCTCAACAAAGTCAAAAGACCAATGACAAAATCCTTGAAGCTATAAGCTTGTGGCTTCTCTTTTCAAAAAAAGCTCGAATTTTCTATTACCAAGCAGATTTCTTCTTCTTTATCACAAATAACTGATATCAAAGGCTCTTTTCTTCAAATTGTGATTTTCTTCTCAAAATGGCGACTCAATAGCTTTAGTTATGGTCACTTTGTTCTTCTCCTTGCAGGACCTCCTTGGGTATGCACATCACCATAATACAACTCCTCATCAAGCCAATGCCATCAATAAGATGTTTGTCTCACAAATGAGTATATAAAATTTTTGATGTTGAAAAAATCTTGCAAAAGCTTAAAATATTTCCCTTGGAAGATTTTTCAAAACAAATAAACACTTGGTTTGAATCATTTGCATGCATGACTCTTCACTCTTCTTGAATGCAACTAGCTCTAATCTAAGAGTTGGCCATTCTTGCAAACCCAATATTTGTGGATGCCTTAATAATCATCTTTCTATTGCACACAATAGATGCCTTTGCCACTGGTTCCAACTTGTGATTTCCGTTCTTTCTCCAACCGTACCACTTTGACCCAGTCACCTCTATTATCTCATTCCCCTCTCCCTACGTAGCCCACAACCTCTTCCACTCCTCAAGCTTGTCGACCACACATAAGTTGTAAATTTATCTCAAATCGAGTAGTTGGCTTTCAATAGAACTTTCTTTTGATTTTTTGCTTCTACAAATTCTCAATAGATGAGATCATTGGGAAGAGAACAACACAGCAGCTAAGCATGTTCACTTTCATTCAGATCTTACACTCTGCACATAAATTCCTCTTCCATATAGCTGGTATGGGACAAACGTAGGCCGAAACTCTAGTAGTTTCCCTCAAACCTAGGCCTTGAGGTCTGTAGTTACTCCAAATTAGGCGCCAAATGGAGGGCGTGAAAAGAAATGATGTTGCTCTAATACCAGGAAAGTAATCAGAGGAATTTTACAAGAAAAATAATATGCTCTTCTTCCAACATTGTTCATTCAATCATATTAAATATTAATAGGATTTATATCTCCTATATTATAAGAGAGTTCCTATAAGGCTATAACGAATCCCCAACATAGATTATTACAGTATAACAAACTAAAACAACTTAACAAACATTATTGTTTGTATCCTAAATCCAAGCCATGGGAATAGGAATGGTGTAATATTCCCAACAAAATTATGGGTATTTTCTACCATTTAGTAACTAGGGTTTCAAAGAAAATCCTAAAAATTGTGGTCTAATTTCATATGGTAAGTTTATATTTTTGCAATTTCAAATAGCAAGAGGGATGGCTTCATTACTCAACATCATGTTGGAAAGGAATTAGTACTTCACTGGCAAGAATTACAAAACCTGAAAAACAATACATGCTCACAATCTTCGAGTGTAGATACCTTGATAAGATCTCCCTTCAACTAGCTAGGACTTGCCTAGACTCGGCAAGTCCTAGGGGCTCAAACTTGGACTCGGTCGAGTCTAGGTCAGACTCATCAAGTCCAAGCGAGTCCCGTCTCCTAAACTCAGCCAAACTCAAAAAAAAATCAAATCTCAAAATTTAAATGCCTTTTTGGTTTATGACATGCCCCCAGAATATACATTAATTATAGCATGATATAGCTCCCCATCTTTGTTTTCAAGTCAGTATCATTCTCTTCATCAGAATATATACATGAAATATAACATTTAAATCACATTTCCCTTTGTCTTTTTCCTTTCTTATTCATTAAGTTATATTTCATGTATATATTGGCAAGATGCTTGAGAGTGGTTTCAAATCTAGGAGTTAGAATGCAAATTCTAGGTTTTATAATATCTTGTAAACTTGCAAACTTAGTCAAATTTCAGTAATCAACAGCGTCCTATCAACATTCTCTTGCTCTCTCTATCTCACTCACTTTATCTGCCCTAAACTCTAGACCTATCTCTCTCCCTATCACCCTTCCTCTATACCCTCTCTCTACCTCTATCTCTGTCATGTCCCCTCCTTGATCATTATGTATATCATAAATGAAATAATAATTACTATTAATTAATATAATAATTACCAAAGAATGATTATTTGAAACTTAATTATTTATTAAATATTATTATTTAAATAATAATAATAATATTCTTGAAATATTCCAATAAAAATAAATTAATATTATATTATAAACATAATTTATATATTATAAATTTTAAACATTATTTTAAACACAATTTATATATTTAACTTGATATGAACAATTTCACCCATATAAAGGCAATCAGAAGATGGCAATCTGTCATACAGTCGTTCCTCAAATTAACATAACAAAGACATAATTAACATACAATCAAAATAGGCATGAGTCCGATTCATTATATGAGTTAATTTACTTAAAGTTAATAGCCATTAAAATAATAACTGTGAAAGACCGATTATTCAAAGGAATGATTTGTTATAAGAAGACGTGGATTAGTCAATGCCACGACTCATGAAAAGATTACATCGATGATTGCTAATGAATAAAGATACAAATATTAGTTATGCTTCTTAATTGCCACGGGATGATAAAGGATGTGTTTCTTTGATGATCAAAAGGTATGTCTCATAATCTAAAAGCATATATATGAAGATTGAAAGTGCAGAAAGGAGGGAAAGAAAAAAACGATGGATCAAAAAGCAATGTTTTACAAGTAATAGGTATGATTTAATAATGTGCAGCAAAGGTATTTCATAATGCACAGTGAATAGACCTGACTTTAGGGAAATTCGTGGGAATATAAACAAAAGAGGTATATGTATATTCTGACAGTCATAGTAAGTTACAGGCAGTAACATTCTTGTTCTAGGTGGTATGCATGGGGATGTGCTTAATATGTATGCTTAATATATGAAGTCCGACAATGTTCTTATGCAGAATTTAAAGAATAAAATATTAATAAATTATAATAAATAAATACTGATAATAATATAATAATTATAATAAATAAATAAGTATTGATAATTGTATAATAATTATTATTATGATATTGACTGAGAAATGCTCTACAGACGAATATAATAATAATAGTATATAAATACATATATAAATATATAAAGTAATGATTTGATCAGACAAATAAATGTTATAATATAAATCAGAAGAACTCTTAAGTTAATATCAGGAAGAAGAATATGTTTTCTGTTATGACTGTCTATGTTTAAGAAGTTGGGAAAGGAAATGTTCCTAATAGGGGACATTACAATTGGTTTGATACTTACATTAAGAACTATGGATGTTTGATAGACGAACAATTTATTTATTAATATTTAATTGATTGAGCTGCGGAATATCACTGATTTGATGCATGTTAAGGTGAAATTGTCTCCTAATATATTTAGTTTGAGTCATCCCTAAACCCATGAGGGGACATTACAATTGATTAATTATGGCTAAAGCATCCCTAAACCCATGAGGGGACATCACAATCTCACTCTCTCCTCTCTCCCCCAAAATTTAGGCCTCTCTCACTCTCTCTCTCTCTCTCTCTCTCAAATCCCAACAAGGGGTGCTACCCTCAACCTCGTTTTAGTGTTGCCCCCAAACCCCCATCAAACTATAAGTCTAAGCAAGTAATAGGCCAATGATGAATCGTGATTAGACAAATCTACATAATGCATATCCCTTGTTGCAAATCTTTGCTTATTCATAGTTAAAAAGATATTATGGCTGCTACATCATCCAAAAGCTACTTTAGATGCCTTCGTAGGAGGGATGCAAGCTCCTCTAAAACATAAACTTCTAGTCATTGTTTTGATATTTGTTCGGAACGTTTGATGCCATGGATTTCATAGTCCACAAGTTTTGTATATATTTGACAATATATATATATATATATATATATATATATATATATATATATATATATATATATATATATATAAGTGTTCTATTTCCTTCAACTACACTTTTCATTTATACTTATGTGATCGATGGATACTTGTGTATGCGATAACATTAGCTTCTATTTGATGATGTTAATATGTCTTTAAGGTTTATTTAATAAAGGGTTCATGAAACAAGTTTTAAACCCTTAAAAATCTCTAAATTTCTTGGGTTTTCCACTTTGTCGAGTTTTTGCCGAGTCTCGAGTCCCGAGTCAGGTCACCGTTGCCCGAGTCTACGTCGTGTCTGAATCTCGTTTCTTTGGTATTAACACTCGATCAATGGTTGCATGGAACAACCAAAACAAGTTTGTTGAGCGTTCTTGAGAAGCCATCATGTTGACCAAGTTATCAATGACAAATGAAATGCTCTAGAGGTTCAAAAAGGCAAAACCTCTAAAGGAGATTTGGAAGCATATGCGAGATCTCAAAAAAATATGGCAAATAAAGGCAAGGCCTTCTTAAAAAATATGGCAAATAAAGGCAAGGCCTTCTTAAAGACGTCAAATAAAGGCAAGGCCTTCTTAAAAAATATGCTTTTCTCAATCATTATGGATGAGAAGATGTCATTTGCAAAAACATTTGATAAAGATCGAAGACACTCACAATCAATTGCAAGCCATAGGTCGCACGATGGAAGAAGATATGGTTATCATAATGCTAAATAAATTACCACAGCCATATGAATATTTTATTGAGACACTCAACATCACATCTACCAGTTTGACATGAAGTTCAAAGATTTGTGCAACAAGCTCTTGCAGCAGGGCAAATGGAAGAAAAAAATTTGGCAGCAACAGTGATAGACTGAGTGTGGAACATGCCTTTGCAACCAAAAACAAGGGCAAAGGCAAGTGGCCTCAAAAGAAAGGCCAAGGGAATAATGAAGACACTTTGAAGGATCTGTAAAATATCACATCACTATTGTGGTAAACTTGGTAATATGAAGAAGCATTGTAGGAAGAGGTTGGCTAAAAAAGAAATCCAACTAGGGAGGGCCTCTAGAAAAGGCTAACGTCAAAAAGCATTCTGAGCAAAAGGATTCAACCTTCTATGCTTTCATGGCCAAACAACCAGCAGATTGGTCAAAGTTATTTGTGTGGTACATCGATTTTGAAGCATCTAAACATTTCACCTACAAGGCAAATTGGTTCATAGAGTACACGACTTGCTCGGATTTAATGATCTTTGATGGTGGTGAGTACATAGTTGTTGGCAAAGGAAATATGCAAATATCTTCTGGAGGGAAAATTTATTTTTTCTCAATGTGTACTATTTACCAAGAATGCAGCTCAATTTGCTCTCAATGAGTTAGATTACACACCATTGTCCTGATTTTGATGTCATATTTAGCAAAGACAAATGCAATATTGCTGAAAAAGAATCCATGAAAACCATTGTTGTTGGTATTGAAGATCACGGTTTGTATCAACATGTTGATATTAGAGAGGTTTAGGATTGTGCATTGGCAACCAAGAGTGCATCTGACATCAATACATAGTGGCATCAGCGGTATGGGAACCTCAACTTAACCTACCTCTCTCAATTGGTTCGAGAGAACTTGGTAGAGACTTTACCTAATACATAATAGCAGAAACAGGTTGTTTGTATATGGTTCATGCAGATACATTTGTGGACCAATGAATACGGCATCAGTCACTAGTTCAAGTACTTTCTTTTGTTTTTTGATAGTTTTAGTAGGAAAATGTGGGTGTTTTTCTTGAAGTCAAAATCAGATGTGTTTAAGGAATTTTAAAAGTTCAAAACATCGGTAGAGAAAGAAGGAGGATGTCACATCATAACTCTTAGATCTGATAAAGGAGGTGAGTCTTAGGCATATGGGGAAGTTTCATTAACCTGTTTTATTCCCATAGACTAATTTGGAGAATACAATAAAGGAATATTTTTAATGAATTAAATTAAGTTGCCTTAAGTTGTTGTGGGTGACTTTATTTAATTTATTTAAGTTGTAAAGTGACAGTTAAAAAGTTGAAATAAAATAAAGTCGCTTTATGGGGCCAAAAGATAGTTATTTTAATAAAAGTCTAAGTTACCGGTTCTTGTCCTTTTGGCTTGGGTCCGGGTCCTGGTTTGTGCCCGGTCCTAGTCCGGCCCAGGTTCAACCTAGGTTCCACCCAGGTCCTTCCCAGGTGGCCGGGTTCCCTGTGGGTCCTACGTCACCCACAGGGAACCCGGCCACCTGGGAAGGACCCGGGTGGAACCCAAGTCGAACTCAGGAAGACCCGGGTGAACCCAGGCCCGTGGATTCCCAAAAACGGGGCCCACGAGTCAAAAAAACAATAAAAAAGGACTTTAAAAAATAGTTTTTTAATAATTAAACCCTAATTCGCCCCTTTATGATGCATTTCATGCATCAAAACATTCATTCAACTCATTCAATTTGCATTTTTGAAGATTTTTTCTCTAAAGCCAGGCTTCTTAGTTTTTGCATTTTTCTTCTAAGGTAGAGACTATGAAGATGTGAGACATGCATAGAAGGCATAGGAATCACTAGAGAAGGAAGATTTAGCCATCAAAGGTGAGTGAATCTGAATTTTTTTAAGTTCTTTTCAAATTTTTTAATTTTTTTAAAAGTTTTTCTAATTTTTTTTAAATAAGTTTTGTATATTTTTTTACACTTTGTATGCATAGTATGGGGTTATAATGCCGAAATTTTATGAATTTTTTTCAATAATGTTGTGTTTTCTCTTTTTATTTTAGGTGCATTATTCATATAATCATACATAATGGCTGAAATTGGAAGTGCAAGTGCAAGCTCTAGTTCAATTGCCCATACCCGAACTGAAAATAACCCCTTTAAAATTGATCAAGATTCACCACTTTGGCATTATACAACAATGATCAAGCAAGTGTTTGGTGGTGGGGGTTTTGTTTGGAAGTGTAACCATTGTGGCACTGAGTATACCAGCTCATAATATCGAGTGAAAGGCCACCTTTGTTTCATCCCCGGGCGTGGAATAAAATTTTGTAAGGGATTAGATGGCAAGGGGCTGTCAAAAGCTCTAGTTTTGGAATATATTAGAGAACAAGAGGAAGCTGATAGGAGAAGTGGCAAAGCAAAGACTGATCATCCTCTTGTCCAGTCAAGCTCGAAGACTACGAGGCCTTCTAGTAGTATTGGCTCCACAAGACCAGCCGGTTCGCATCCTTTCATGCCAAAACCACCACTTGCTCCACTAGAGAATCAAAATGCTGTGGCTTCATGGAAAAGAGGCCCGTTGGATACTGCCTTCAAAAATGAAATGAGAGAGATTGCAGATTAGAGCATTGGGCGTTGTTTTTATGGCAATGGGCTTCCTTTCAACCTTGTTAGATCACCTTACTTTCGGGACATGGTACATACCCTTTGCAACACACCTTCTGATTATGTTTGTCCAGGGTATGAAAAGGTGAGAACCACCTTATTGGCAAAGGAGAAGGCATCCGTAGAGTCACAGTTGAAAGTCATCAAAGATACATGGTCGGAAACAGGTTTGACCATCATTTCTGATGGATGGAAAGATTGTAAAAATAGGCCATTGATCAATGTTATAGCAGTGTGCCCTAAAGGGGCAATGTTTTTGAAAGCGGTGGATTGTGAGGGGCAAGTGAAAGATGCAAGTTTCATTGCCAATATCCTCATAGAATGCATTGACATGGTGGGGCCTCAAAATGTTGTCCAAGTCATAACGGACAATGCTAAAAATTGTAGGGCAGCAGGGACTATAGTGGAGGCTACATACGGTCACATCTTTTGGACACCATGTGCAGTCCACTCACTCAATTTAATCATGCAAAAGATTGGCACACAAATTGATTGGGTGAAAAAATTGTACGAGGGCAAGGAGATTCAAATGTTTGTAACTAATCATCATATGTCACGAGCCATTTTTAGGACCTTCTCCAAGTTGGAGTTGTTGAAGGTAATTACTAATTTAAATTTTATTTTTTAATTTTTTAGGTTTTATTTTTTTATAATTGATATATGTTGTGTATTTTTTTATGTCATGTTAGGTAGCTGAAACACGATTTGCATCTCACACACTCGTCTTAAGACGACTTGTGAAGGTGCAAGATGCCTTGAGTTCTATGGTCATCAACGGATTGTGGAGTGTATGGAAGCAGGCCCAGACAGAAGGAGCTCTAAAAGTAATAGCATTGATCCTTGATGAGAAATGGTGGGATAATGTGGAATATGTTTTGAATTTCACTGAGCCCATCATGAGCATGATTAGGTATGCTGATACTGATCGCCCATGTTTGGGTGAGGTTTATGATGGCATGGATTGCATGGTGGAGAAAATAAGAGAAGTAATAAAAAGAAAAGTAGATGACCCAACGGAAACATTTTCCAAAGTTGTGCAGAATATCATTGTTGACCGTTGGAACAAGATGACCAATCCCTTACATCTCTTAGCATTTGCTTTGACACCAAAATTTTATAGTGCAGAGATGCTTGCAACACCAAGGAGGGTACCACCATATAGAGATGCAGAGATTGCTTCTAGATATAGAGCTGCCTTTAAAAAGATATATCAAGATGAGAAGACAAGAAATGTTGTCGCGAAGGAGTTTGGCCAATTTGTATCCACAAAAAATCATGATGTTGTAGCTCTCAATGCTAGATATGGGATGGATGCTGATGAGTGGTGGTATGTACATGGTCAAGGCTCCGTTTACTTGCAGCCTCTTGCAATTAAACTTCTCTCCCAAGTATGTATCTTTTTATTTTTATAGTTTTCTGATTCCATTTGATGCTATCATATTTTTATTTTATAATTTATAAATTTCTAATTATGTTTTAACTTTTAACACGTTGCAAGTTCTTCTTCAGCTGAGCGGAATTGGAGTACATACTCCTTCATCCACTCAATCAAACGTAATCGTTTGGGTGCAAAGAGAGTTGAGGATTTGGTCTACGTACACTCCAACCTTCGTTTGTTGTCACATAAGGACCTTGAATATAATGTGGGTGCAACAAGGAATTGGGATCTAGCCCCTGAGTGTGCTGATTTAGATGCTACAGTTGCACAACTTGCCCAAGTCTCTATAGACGAGGCAGCTACGGAACTTGAGAGAGACTTGGCTAGTGGGAGTGACATTCCATTCGATAGTGGTTCAATTGATGCTGGATTTGAACCACTTGATGACCTTGGGCTTGGGTTGGATGGTTCAGATGAAGATGAATATGGAATTTAAATCCCATAGATGGCTTGTAATTTGAATTTTTATTGTGTCATGACATATTCACAGTTTGAAACTTGAAACTTGAATATTATCTTTTTTGCAAATTATGAATATGATAATAGACTTTAGTTATTAGTTTACTGATAACATTTGCGATATATGAATATTTATTGGCATTGGCAATTATAGATTTATCATTTATCATTTATCATTTATGTATGTAAAGTCACATTGTATATTTTATTTTTGTATGGATTGTATCTATTGAACATATATATAATATATGTGTATATATATATAAATTTATAATTAATATATGTATATATGTAAGGACGAACCCGAACCCGTACCCGTACCCAAGAAAGAAAAAAAATTGCCGAATCTACAAATCCGTACCCGAATCCGAACCCGAACCGGTAACTTAGATAAAAGTGAATTTTAAATTATAACTTTAAGAAAGTTCCCAAGGAAGTTATAAAGGAGGAACGTAAAACTCATTTGCATATCTTGGACATATTTTTTTCTCTTATTGCAAAGTTCGGATTGCAAGTTTAACTTCAAACCCTAGGACGAAAACCCTAGAGGCATTTGACTTTGAAGATGAAAGATTTCTTCCTAATAAAATTCATGGTGGATTCACACAGGATTCATAGTTGTGCTTAACAAAGGAATAAGGGATTCATTTACAATTAATGGCTTTCAATTCCTGAGTACAAATTTATTGAGATTTGCAAGCAAACAATTAATTTGTGAAGTGTGTGCGTGTGATGAAGAGACAAAAATGTTGGTGTTGTGTGTGCTCTAAAAGAAGAGATTTAAGTGAAATTAAATTATTGTTGCTGATTGTGTTGTCTTCATTTTTATATTACAAAAATGAGGGCAACCCATGCGAATTTTTCTTTAAAAATTCATATCATCTCTTCTCTAAGGCATGTTTTTGAGGTCAGATTTGTCTTGAATGTCGTTTAATCACTTGGGTAAGTTTTGCTCATCTTTTTTCTAGTTTTCCTTGTTGTTTTGAGGCCTTTATTTTATCCTCCTTAGTCAATTCGGGTCTTGAAGTATTCATTGCAAGTAGTGGAAGCTTTAAAAGACATTTACAAGTATTCTTTGATCACTTGTAATTGGGTCTCTAAGACCCGACTACAAGTGTTTTTATGTATCTTTTGAAAAATTTCTCTTCCACTTGTGATCGACTTTTAGAGACCCGACTACAAGGTAGGTTCTTTTTCTTTTTTTAATGTGTTTTCATTCAACTTGTAATCGGTCCTTTAGGTCTCAATTATAAGTTGGTTTTTCCCTTTCATTTCGCCTTAAGTATCTAAGCATTTAGGCACTTGCATCGAGGGTTTTGAAACCTGATTCCTCCTTTGGCGTCTTTTTTTTTCTGCAAAGGAGGGTTTTTGTTTAGAGTTCGAGTTTCAGTAGGAGCGTCCTTCTTCTATTCGCTATATGAGTAAGCTTTTTGTGCTCATTTTGCTCTTAGAAATCGCATTAGAAGTTGGACCTTTCCTTTCATCTCCATGAGATTTCATCTTTGAGGTAAGTGCGTCTTTCTTGTTTTTGTTCTCATTCATGGTATGGCAAATTTCTTGTTTTTATCTGACGTTTTTGAAGTGCATATATTTTTTTTAGCTATTTGTATTCTTTCCGCCATTTCCTGTTTGTGATTTGTTGGCTTGTAGTCGGGTTTCCCTAGTCCGATTTCAAATTTTTATTGCTCCCCAAATGAATAAGATCATTTGTGGTTTTCAATTGCTTCTTCTTGATTTATGGAAGCAAGTTTATTTCTTGACTACTTGTAGCCGGGTTAGGGGAACCTAATTACAAGCTAAGATGTTAAGTCTTTCCCAAAGTACACTTGTAGTCAGGTTTCCCTAAACTGACTACAAGTAGTGTGTTGTCTTTCCTTGCTAAGTTTTCATTCTGATTGTCAAAACCGAATTGTTTAAACCATAAGCAAATAACCCTTACTTGCATTCGGGTCATCAAGACCCGATTGCAAGTGTTGTCATTATCATTTCTTTAAAAGCTTATCTCACTTGTAGTTGGGTCTTAATGACCCAATTACAAGTATTTTACTTCCCCGCTTTGCCTCAA
This sequence comes from Cryptomeria japonica, assembly GCF_030272615.1. Lineage (NCBI taxonomy): Eukaryota > Viridiplantae > Streptophyta > Pinopsida > Cupressales > Cupressaceae > Cryptomeria > Cryptomeria japonica. Next base: position 120,032,551 of record NC_081410.1, read on the forward strand.
AGGTCATCATCAGGTCTTCATCATATAACCGCAAGTCTTAATGTTTTCGAATGCAAATGAACTCTCACTTGCATATAAAATCCCCAAATCCATCGGTCTAAGGCAAACTATTGAGCTTTGTTATGTCTTTGCAAATACCGCTCACTTGCAATCGGGTCTCCAAGACCTGACTACAAGTACGAATTGTATCATTCTACCCTCTTTGCACACTTGTAATCGGGTCTTCAAGACCCGACTGCAAGTGTTAAGTTTATCACTACATCTCAACTTGGCAAAGTTATTCCATTTGCAGTCATATCCCTCCATGCTAAAAGTGCTTTCCAAGAGACTATATCGCATATTAGTCACTTGTAATCAGGTCTCCAAGACCCGATTACAAGCATCCATTATCACTTGCTCTCAATCTTTACACCTACACTTGCAATCGAGTCTTGAAGACCCGATTACAAGTGCGAGTTTTGATGGTTCCCTTGCTTGAAATCAACCCTCCAGGATCCGATTTCCTCCCTATCACTGTCCAAGCTTATCCACAAAGCATCTTTGAGTCAATCCAAGTTGTTTCATGATTAAAACCCACCCAAGTCTTGGTGTGAGCATTGGTTTTCAAAGGTTTGGGCATTATGGAATCCCCAATAGCTACCGAAGATGTTCTTACTCTCTTGAGTTTTCATGACAGTGTTGCAGATTCCTATTCGATGACTGAAGAGCCAGCATAACCTTCAAACAAGAAAATGAAGCATAAGTATGATAAATACCAAAATGAGATTACTCCTACTCAGGTGGTTTCTCTCATTGATGAGATCCGAGATACAGAGATCGGACATGTTGACATGTCTGAGTTCTTAAAAAGAATGGAAGGATCACCAACGCATGGCATGCAATTGCTCTTGAACAGTCATATCCATTTGGTCTCTTCTTTCCCAGTAGCTGCCCTGGAACCTGAGTTTGTGCTTGCATGTGCCTCTCACTTTGATAAAAAAACTAGAATAATCAGGGATGATGATGGGAACGTCATAATCAAGTTAGATGCAGAAACCATTGACAAGATCTTCAAAGTTCCTGCAACTCCTGTGTATGCAGATATCACTATGAAGAGTGCTCTGGATTATTACAACCAAAGCAGATCGAACTGCATTAGACATATTAATTCTAAATGGCTAAAGGTTCCAAGAACCTGTTTCTCAAGATGGCCCAAGTTGTATCGTTGCGACTTCATTGAAGAAGTTGGTGATATGATCACTCTTCTCAACAAGATAATGGGTTTGAGACACTCTAATGTGTTTGAAATCTGGATGTACAAGTATATCGTGGTCATGAGGAATGGGCAATCTCATATTTTCTGGGGAGAAGTTATCAGTGATAATCTGTGTGAGCAGCTGTCTCAAGTCCCCACCACCCTCACTTTCTACATGAATTCATACTTGGTGTATATAGCAGCGTTGCTCAGACAAATTTCTAGTCTTTCTACTAAGGGTGACAGGTTGATGGTGTCAATATGGAAACACTATGAGCAACTCACTCTCAGGCTCAGCAAAATTCATTACAGAAGGGTGCAGGATGCGTTCTTTGGCCATTTCATGTGCCTTTTTGACAAAACACTCAAGAGCATAAGAGTCTCTGAGGCAGCATGGACAAAAGGATATGAATACGGATGTTTGTTCTTGTAGTTCCAACTTTCACCTACATGAGAGTTGGATGTTTTGACGGGCAGCCATACATGTTACCCCAGTATCCCACTGACAAGATCCATCTGATGGAGTTAGCCAGGCAGCTGATGGCAGTTCATGCAATACAGCTAGCAAATCATAAGCTAGGTATCAATATTTCCTCTCATTAATCCATTGCAGATCGGTTGGTATTCTTTGACCACCTCAACAAGGGCCAAGGCAATGGAAACTGAACTTCAAGAAATCAAATTAAGGAAGTTCAAGGAGAGGAAAGATTTTGATTATCGAGGGATGAAGGACAAAATCAAGAGAGCCTTCACTCATGTTCATCGCCTCGAAGATATATGGGTTGATCTTCACACTCAAGAAGATATCAAAAGAATGGATTACAGCAAGCTCACTTTAGAGCAGATCGTAGATCTTGATTTGACCAAGATTCCAGAAGGAATGGTGGATGGTGGAAAGATCCTTGACCTAGAGTACATAGAACAAAGAGTTGCATAAGCCCCTCTTCCTTCTCCTCATTGGTCAAAAAAGGAGTGTGATTCTATCTTTGACATGGTTCAGCCCATTCTTGCTAACACTGACGCTTGGCTGAAGAACAATAATGTTAAGAATATCAAGATTAAAGGTTGAGCAGAAAGTGATTCAGCTGGACTTGTTGGGCGAAGATCTGAGGTTAGGATCAAGTCCAAAGAAGGTGCTTCCTCTTCCGGCACTAGAATCAAGCTGAGGGTCAGCAAGGCTTTGGTTATTCCTCCACCAGAGGTGTCACCGAAAGGGAAGGAGAAACCACAGGTGCAAATACATGTTATTGATGCTGACAATGATACTCATGAGGAGAATACAGCAGGATCACCACCTTCAATAGGTTCAGATGCTCCTCGTACAGCCCTTCCCCAATTATCACTGGATGTAACCATGTCTCCAATTGATACGGATGTGGATTCTTTCTCCACCTTTCATGTGGAACCTAGAACCGAGCACATCTATTTGCGCTAGCATAGAAATACTTGTTGAAACCTCTCATGGTGGCCTAAAGAATGTCTTTGATGTGAACCCCTTGTTTGCCATTCTATCCAATGTATCTTTTCCTGAGGTTGATACTTCTACCATGAGTTTTGATAGGTTCATGACAGAAGCTAGTCATGATTTACCACCTAAACAAACACTCATCATTGTTCAAACAGAGACTTCTCCAAGAGTAACGACTATGGTATAGGCTGGTTGAGCAGAAAGTGTTTCAGTTGGACCTGTTGGGCAAAGATCTTAGGTTAGGATCAAGTCCAAAGAAGGTGCTTCCTCTTCCGGCACTAGAATCAAGTTGAGGGTCAGCAAGACTTTGGTTATTCCTCCACCAGAGGTGTCACCGAAAGGGAAGGAGAAACCACAGGTGCAAATACATGTTATTGATGCTAACAATGATACTCATGAGGAGAATACAGCAGGATCACCACCTTCAATAGGTTCAGATCCTCCTCGTACAGCCCTTCCCCAATTATCATTGGATGTACACATGTCTCCAATTGATACGAATGTGGATTCTTTCTTGCCGTTCATGTGGAGCCTATAGAACCGAGCACATCTACTTGTGCTAGCATAGAAGTACTTGTTGAAACCTCTCATGGTGGCCTAGAGAATGTCTTTGAAGTGAACCCCTCGTTTGCCATTCTATCCAATGTATCTTTTCCCGAGGTTGATACTTCTGCCATGAGTTTTGATAGGTTCATGACAGAAGCTAGTCATGATTTACCACCTGAACAAACACTCATCGTTGTTCAAATAGAGACTTCTCCAAGAGTAACGACTATGGTATAGGCTGATCCTATTTCTTCATAAACCACAATTGTTGTCTCAGATGTGAACTCATTAGAACTGCCCCCTTGGTTGAGTTCAATCACACCCAAAAGGAAGAAGCAAGAGATCTCTCTTGACATATTTGATTTCCAGCAAGTCAGGAAACCTAAGCCCAAGGCTACTAAGAAAGCAAAGACAATCTCGCAAGTGGTGCTAGATAGCAATAAAATGAAATATGCAGAAGTGGCATAGCCTTTAGTTGAGAAACCGCCAGAAGAAATGCAGTTGTCAAATTACAAGCTCGCCGGGATAGAACTTGGAAAGCAGACACATACAGGTATCAAACATGATGCCACGGATTTTGTAATATCCCTGTTGTTATTAACTAAGATATCCAAAGGATATAGTCAAACAATGTACCGATTACTTTGCTGTTCAAACTTCCTAACTGTATAACCTGTGTGTTATGCAGATTTGTAGACCACTTGTGTGTTATGCTGTTCTGATTTCTGCAACACTTCAGACTAATTTTGATACTAGGAAAATTGGTTTCCTAATGTGGATGACATGCAACCAAATAGGACAATAATCAAGGATGATAATGCAACTTGTATTTTTATGTTTTGATGAAAATGCATGAATAGATATGCAGAAATATATGATTACAACAGACTGTAATTATGACAAATAGTTGGCATGCAATCATGTAACAACACATAGACTAAAGCAACCTTATATCTCCCTTTATTAAAGGGCGATAGAATTATTACAATGTCTAGATAAGGGCCAAAGACTCTTGGATAAACAATGATAATTTTCAGAGTGTCGGAGTACAAATGACAGCCATGAATTCACACATACATAACTGAAACTTATTGTAAATAGTGCCAAGAAGAACCTGGATATATCGCCTAGGTGTAGAAGTGAAGAAGCAAGCAATATCAAGACACCTTATGCACTCCTTATGCCAATTCAGCCCATACACCAAAATCACCACTGTTCTGAGGTAAATGAGAATAACAAATAAATACCAGCAGATTCAGCTCCTTTCAATCATCAAATACCATCGCTGACCTTAACCAAAGAGGGCGCTCCAAACCAGAGATGAAATTGATATATGAACTAGGAGTTATGATGAAAATCGTGGGACATGGAAGGACTGATCAAATTTGTCTCAGATCTGAAAAGCCTGCAACTCTCTTCAAAATCGACCTCCAATATGCTCCAAGAAAATCGCCTAGCCTCTCTCAATGTGTAGGCGCAATCATCACCGTTCATTCACCCAAAAAACTGAAGTCTTCACCAAAAATTGTTCACCATGAAAACTGATATCAAACCTCAATTAGCTCAGTATGAAGGACTGAATGTCCCTCACTCTCAAGGCAACCCTTCGGAGGATCCCTCACCCCCTCAGTTATGCAGATCAAAGGGAGAGATTGTTCCCTATGACCAAATCTGCAGAAACCCTTGGCTCCACAACCACAATACAAGAGAAGATGACAAATAACTAATGATGCACAATGAGCCAATACCCTCTATTTATCCTTATTTCTCCACATGATTGGTTCCTTCTAGAAGATTCTTCTCTAACTAACTCGTATTCTCTTTGTACACTTTAATTATTTAATTGCACTTTAATTATTAAATAAAAATAATATTATTTTATAAACTGCAATTATAACATCATACGTGTAATCTCATCAAACCATGTAGAAATAAAAATGTTAAGCCATTCGCATCCGCCAAATTGACCTTCTAATCAACACCTTGGAACGTTAGAGTCCGCCCTCCCTGAAATTGCTTGTCCTCAAGCAATCTCAATGCTGGATGCTGCAAAATCTCCTCACTCTCCCAGGTAGCATCCTCAACCGGCAAATCCTTCCATTTGATCAAATATTCCCTGATGACTCTCCTCCTCAACTGCTTCTCCCTGACATCCAAGATAACCTCGGGTACTAAAATCAACTTACCCTCATCATCCAAGGGTGGTAAAGTCGTGGAAGGAATCACATGATGCCCTAACGCCTTCTTGAGGCGTGAGACATGAAACACATTATGCACTCTGCTGTCCATCGGTAACTCAAGCTCATAAGCCACCTCTCCAACACGCCTGATAACCCCTGTAGGGTCCATAATACCATGGCTTAAGCTTCTCGGCACCACTCTTCTTGAGAGTGGACTGTCTATACGACTGCAACATCAAATACACCATGTCACCTACCTCAAATGAACGCTCTACTCTCTTCTGGTCTGCGTACTGTTTTTGCTGATTTTGTGCCTTTTGTATATTCTCCCAAAGAGCCCTCATAATATCCTAATTCTCCTGTAACATGTCTCCCGCACTAGGCACTCTACGGTCACTCAACAACAAATCAAGAAAGCTAGGTGCCTCATACACATACAATGCCATGAATGGTGTCATCTAAATAGAAAGGTGGTAAGTGGTATTATAGCAATACTCACAAAGATATATCCACTTGACCCAACTCTTATGCTGCCCTGCAATGTAATTCCTGAGATATCCCTCCACCCACTTATTCACTATCTTTGTCTGTCCATCAGTCTACGGGTGGTAGCTAGTGCTCGGAGTGAGCTCAGTCCCACAAAGTCTAAAGAGCTCTTGCCAGAAATGGCTCATAAACTGACTATCTCTATCACTCACAATACTCTGAGGTAAACCATGCAATCTGAATATCTCACGAAAGAAAAGCTTTGCTACTTGTGTAGCTGAATATGTAGTGGTGATCGAAAAGAAATGAGCATACTTAGTCAAATGGTCAACCACCACATAAATACAGTCCTTACCTTGCACCTTAGGTAAACCTGTGATGAAGTCCATGGAAATGCACTCCCACTTCCTATCAAGAATCGGAAGTGGTTGAAGCAAGCCTGCAGGGTATGTGTGATCCTGTTTATTCTACTAGCAAACAGGACACTCTCTGACATATCGAAGAACATCTGATTTCAAACCCTTCCAAGTGAACCTCTCCCGTATCTGTTTGTATGTCTTGAAGTAGCTAGGATGACCTGCCATAGGTGTATCATGAAAGGTTCTCATCACCATGTTCTTCACATCCGATCCTAGGGTCAAAAATATCCTCCCCTTGTAAATGATTAAGTCATTCACAATGGAGTACCTATCATCATGAGTCGACCCCTCAATTATACCTGAAGCCCAAGAGTCCTTGGCATATTCTATCACAATCAAATGCCTCCAATCCTCTGAAACCTCTACCATGGAGATCAAACGTGGACGGCGAGATAGTGCATCAGCAACTACATTATGCATACCTTTGAAAAAGAAATGTCAAAGTCATAAGATTGCAGCTTGCTTCCCCATTTCTGATGCCTATCCTTAAGATCCCGCTGCCCAAGGAAATGTCTCACGCTGTTATGGTCTGTTTTTACAATGAATTTGCTGCCTACCAAATACTACTTGAATTTGGCCAAAGCGTCCATGATGGCCAACATTTCCCTATCATATATGTTGTAGCTCCTCTCAGGACCTCTCAACTTCCTGCTCTCGAATGCAATTTGGATATTTGTCCTACATAAGGACAGCCCCAATCCCTTCACCTGAAGCATCACACTGCAACTCAAAGGGTTTGCTGAAATCTGGCAAAGCAAGTACTGGGCAGGTAGTCATAATTCGTTTGAACATCTCAAAGCATTCATGTGCTTTGGGAGTCCAAACAAAAGCTCCCTTCTTAGTCAAATCTGTGAGTGGAGTTGCATATCGTGAGTAACCATTAACAAACCTGCAATAGAAACCACATAAGCCCAAAAACCCTCTAAGTTGTGTAAGATTCATTGGTGTAGGCCATTCTACAATTGCCTTGACCTTGTCGGGATCCATACGCACTCCTTCAACACTGATGATGTGACCTAAATAAAGCAACTCTGTCATTCCCAAGTCACACTTGGATTCCTTGGCATATAGAGACTCCTTGCCAAGAATACCCAAAACTGTATCAAGATGTGCAATGTGTTCCTCCCATGTCCTGTTGTACACCAAAATGTCATCAAAGAAGACTACCACAAATTTCCACAACTATGAATGAAACACCCTGTTCATCGTGGACTGAAATGTAGCGGGTGCATTGGTTAGCCCAAATGGCATAACCATGAACTCAAAATGTCCACAATGACAACGAAATGTCGTCTTCTCAATGTCCCGCTCCCTAACTCGAATTTGATGATATCCTGACCTCAAGTCAATTTTAGAAAAATATTGTGCACCATGTAGCTCATCAATCAACTCATCAATTCTAGGGATGGGATACCTGTTCTTGATAATCTTTTTGTTCAACAACCTATAGTCAATGCACATCCACAATGTACCATCCTTCTTCTTGACCAAAATTACGGATGAAGCAAAGGGTGACTTACTAGGTCGGATATGTCCCATAGCTAGTAGCTCCTTAATGATTTTTTCCATCTCATCCTTGAGCCGCTTAGGATGCCTGTAGGGAGTGACTATCACGGGCTTAGCACCCTCTTCCAACTCAATGATATGCTCTATCCCTCTATCTATCCCTCTATCTGGAGATCTACCATGTGGAATCTCGCTAAAGACCTTATCATGCTTGATCCTCAACTCCTGAATGTCAGGTGGATAGATAGGTTTTTGTTGCTCCTCTTGTGTTGGCTTCAAACCACAACCTGCTGCCCACTCAACCATGTCATGATGCAAGAGGTGCTCCATCCTCCTAAATGATATAGTCCTGCAGCTAGTGTCCCTGAGTGCCTTCAACACGTGTCTTTCCATCCCTTTCAAATCTCATTTCCATCTCACAAAGGTTGAGGGTGAATATTCCTATGTCATGTAGCCATGTCATTCCCAAAACCATATCTGTGTCCCCCATGGTTACCACATAAAAATCAGCCTTGAATTCAAAATTATTCAAGCACATAGGAAGGTTGGAAATCATCTTGTCACACTTGAGAGTGTAACCATCAGCAACCTTACTCGTATTCCCTCAAAATCCTCGATGCATATGCCACGTCTCTCAACAAGTCTTGCATCATTAAAATTGTGTGTTGCACCTGTGTCAAGTAGAGTGATGATTTTCTATCCAGCAAGGACTCCTCTCATTCTGAAAGAACCCTCACGCTGAATGCTAGTGAGACGAACCTCCTTAAGCTTCACTTCGGTCTCAACTTCCCCTTCTTGCTCTGACTTTTTTGATTCTGAATCTTCATTATCTGATTGCTGGTCAGAATCTGAGCCTTCATAGAGAGCCCACATAGCTTTGTTCTCCTTCCCTTTAGGCCTTAAAGGACGGTCATGATTAGCATCATAAGGCCCTTTACAATAGAAGCACAATTTCTTCTTTCTCAAGTCATTGAGTGTCTCATGATCAAGCGGAAAAGTTGACTTACCCTTTGCCTTATCTTCCTTCTTTGGAAATTTCTTGTTGTCACGGTAGGAAGATGAACCCTTTATGTAAACTTGCTGGTAGGTGCTACAAATTCCATGCCACGTGCCTTCTTCATAGCTTCTTGTAAAGAGGGAGGGTCAAAGGCTTTCAACAAGCCCTTTAGTGGTTCCATTAGCCCTTCAATAAATAAAACTACCAACCTCCTTTCGCTCATATTAGGAACCATGACTGATAATTGTTCGAAATCAGCAATATATGCTTCAAGGGAACCATGTTGCTTATGTTGTGCTAGCTCACGAAAGCTTACTTCGGGGTCTTTAATATCAAATCTTTCAATCAGCTTTTCAGTGAACTCATCATAAGTGATAATTAGGAAAAGGGAGGTATCGTTCCCTATGACCAAATCTGCAGAAACCCTTGGCTCCACAACCACAATACAAGAGAAGATGACAAATAACTGATGATGCACAATGAACCAATACCCTCTATTTATCCTTATTTCTCCACATGATTGGTTCCTTCTAGAAGATTCTTCTCTAACTAACTAATATTCTCTTTTTACACTTTAATTATTTAATTGCACTTTAATTATTAAATAAAAATAATATTATGTTATGAAGTGCAATTATAACATCATATGTGTAATCTCATCAAACCATGTAGAAATAAAAATGTGAAGCCATCCGTATCCGCCAAATTGACCCTCTAATCAACACCTTGGCCTACGAGGGTCAAATAATAGGCCAACCTCGTGAATGTCCACGTGCTAAGGAGAAGGGGGACATTACAGATTTGGTAGCTTCACCGGTGCAAAGTTATGATGAGCTGTTGGCAAAGAAGAATGAACTCAAGGAGAAGAATTCTCAGCTCATCACAGTGATCCAAAAGATGGATCACTAATTCTTTAGAATAGGTTGATCCTTTAACCTCCTCCACATCTGAAGAATCTACCAAGCAATTGGAGAAAGCTGCTCAGAAAGCTAAGGCAACTGATTTTTGGGTAGGTCAATTAATTGATCAAAGTACTCAAGTGGTGAAGAAGGCATTGCAGGTATTGAGCAATGTAAAAGCATCAAAGTTGAAGTTGAATCAGACTTTAGAAGCTTTTAATCAAAGTCTAGGTTAAATTGAGAAAGATCTAAAAATCTGGCATGAGATGGATTACATCTAATTGGAAATCTCGTGTGACAATATGGTGATACCTGCCAAAGAGAGATATACAGAATTTGATGAACTTTTGACAAACAAGTCATTGGTTATCAAAGATGTACAGGCTACACTTGAAATGAGTAACGAAGTTGAACAAGATATACTCTAATTTTGACAAAATGTCTTGCAAGATTCTAAGTCATGATGGAGAGTCGCTTGCAGTAGATTCGATACTTACTAATTTGGTATCAAGTCTTCGCCAAAGGCTAGAATCAGAACAGTTTACTGTGAATTCAATCCATAAGTTGTGAGTTATCATGTGTTCTTTGATAAGATGCAAACTGTTCTTGAGGAGCACAGGGAGGCAACAGTTAAGTATTTTGACGTCATCATCAAGATAGTTGTCGTTGCCAAGAATATAACAGGTCCTGATCCTGATGAGTTGCAAAGATGCATCAACAATTTCCAGTCCTTCATGGCCAGAAATAGGAAAGAATAAAAAGTGTCTCATGACACTTACTCTTTGTTTGATGCATTTTGTTTTCGACAAATTACATGTAGTGTCAGGATTCATGGTTGCAAGTGAATTCTCACTTGTAGTCCTATAAATTGTAATTACATGTACACAAATTACAAGTTAGTTAGTAATAGAACTGTAATTTGAATAAGTCATAGTTAGTTAGTTAGTTAGTTGTGGAATAAGTCTCAATTAGTTAGACTTCTCCCACATTTTGCTCTCAACCCCTCTCCTATATATATAGGAGGGAACTCTATGTAATTTTATCTTTTTGGCAAGCAAGAGAACTCTGCAGAAATTTGCAATCATAGATACTTTGAGCTTTATACTTGTAAACTATTTTTCTTCAAATAATATCAAGAGAGTTTGGAATTTCAGACTTTGTGTTGAAGCCATACTTATATGTCCATTTTGTTCTTATGTCATAGTGGAATATTTTCTTGTATTTGCTTGAGATTGTAGAAAGTTGTTGAGAAGGGCTTCATTTTGAATATTTTCAGACTTTGTGCTGAAAATATTGAAGATTCAATTAAGATGGTTTAGTGTTAAAAGTTGAGAAGAGTTGCAAGCTTTGTGCTTGTGGTTGTTCCCATTTCAAGTAATTCGAAGGTGCATCATACTTGCAGACTATGCGCTACCATATGTTGCATATTGTTCTTGTTTTATCATTCTGAAAAAGGTATATAGGATAGTGGGAACTCAAGACTTTGTGCTTAGTTGTTGTTTTCCCGTCCCGGATGAGGTGACGGAAGTCTTTGTGCTTTCAGGAAGCTTCATTTCCTTTTTTGTCATTGCTTTAAGTTGTTGTATTTATTCTCAAAACTGCTATCTCTTTCCTAGGAAGAAGAAAGAATATCGTTATTTTTGAAAAAAGAGAAAGGGACGTTGTCCCACCCAAATTAGATTAAGTATCTAGTTAGTATTAGTAGAAAAGGGGGAGCCTTCCCTTAAATTAGGAGTTTTAAACTCACACACTGTGGCTGAAATCACAATTTTGCACTCCTTCCCGGGTGTACAAAATTTTCAACCAATAGATTGCAACCTAGTTGTACCATACCCTACAAGTTGTCATACCATTCAATACCATCAAAGAAAGCAGCAATTTATTATTGGAGACATGTGATATTACACTACCCATTTGTGGGTCAACACGGCTCAAAGAAGGGTCAATAAAGTTGGCACAGCCTACATAAGGAATCACTTCACCGTTTTGGACTGTTGTACACCTCACCAAGCTCCATACCATATCATGGGGTCAGCAAAAGGAGACATGGCCTACTAGGTGGCACATAGTCTAGTCAAACCCTGCTGTCCCTTGCTGAGAAGACGTCACCACCCTTGAAAGAAATTGAAACAATAGTAAGTGCTGTCATACAAAGCACCAGGTTGCCGTACTACTCTTAGAAGGTGTCGTACACATTGAGGAAGGCATAAAGAGGTTCTATGACAATTGTCTGAGATTTCCAACAATGTATAAGAGGCTAGCAAATAAATTTCTAAACATTGGTATTGTGAAAAAACCTGATTTATGATATGTAACTCTGGTCAGCAATATACAAAATGATGAAAATAATTACCTATTGATATTTACATTATGCAATAATCTCAAACCATTCTGTTGCAAACTGTATGACAAAGTGTCTATACACTTAAACTAGTGAAAATTGCAAAAAGTTACTTTAAAAATTTAGCCCAACATATTTTACATTGGTATCAAAGAAATGTATCTTGCCAGTCAATGGGGATTTGAGCCACTTTTTAGTAGCAGAAATTTTATTATGCAGTCAGGAGGTTCTCATAGATATTACTTCAGGAGAAGGCCAAATGATCCACCAGAGCAATCGATAATTGAAGAGGAAGTTTCTTTTGTAGATTTGTTTGGTGAAGGTGCCACTAGGAACATGGGTGATAGAAGGGAAAACAATGAGGGAAGTACCGTGAAAATTTTGAAAGATCTTGACAGAGGACAACAGCAGTTAGTGCATTTAATGACACAAATGATGCAACACATGAGCACAGATCAAAATAATGGAGGTAATAATGGCAATCAAAAGAACAAATATAACAATGAGGAGGCTAGTAACATGAACATAACAGTTAATAACCATTTCAGGGCTGCTAGTGGAACAACTACTAGACCATTGATGCCTACTTTTTTGCAAAATAATGTTGCAACAGGAGGAAACCAACAAGATGCAGAAGACCATTTTATAGATTGGTTACATGAATATGAGACATTGGGTGATGAGTTCCATGCTACTATGTCTCTACAAGATTTTTGCCAACTCAAGCTAAGGAACGGACCTAGAAGAGACAAGGGTCCTAGTAGCCAAGATTTATAGAAGAGGTTGGGTAAGCTCTCGATTCCCACATTTGATGGTTCAAGCAAATGCACAGCTAGATCATGAATGCAGAAATTCGACACTTCTCATTAAACCTCATGTTCAAAAATGAGGCTATCAAGTATGCTACTTTGCATCTGGATGGTGGGGCTCATGAATGGTGGTATTACAGAAGGCTATCAAGTATCCCTCCTTTGTATAGGCACGTCAATCTTCTATCAAACACATGCCTACTTTGCACTGGCATTAACATAGAAGTTTCAAGAAAAGTCACCTCTTTGTATTGGTACACACCTATACACAACGCTTGAAATTTTCAAAAATTTGTCTTCTTTGTATTTGTACACACAACCTATACACAAGACTTGAAATTTTCGAAAATCCACCCTTTAGGTATTGGTGTGTGCAACTAGTTAGGCTTCCACTCCTTCACACAGCAAGAAATTTCAATAGAACTTTATGCCAATGTATTGGTGTGCCAACAACTTTTGGCACACATTGTTGGTCTAAAACATAGATTTTTAGTTCTAAAAGCCTCTTTACATTGGTGTGCACCTACTCCTTGGTGCACACCAAAACATTGAAATTTTTTGTTTCTATTTTCAAAATTTGTGAAGGCATGCCTGTAACAATAGGTGCACACCATTACATGGTACAATATTTCAATAAAAAATATTAGCTCTTCCTTTAGGTGCACACCTTCACTTCTAGACATGCCACTCCTCCAAGGATAATTTCAGCTATTGCAGTCTTCTTTAAATTGGGGTGCTTAGGATCTCAAATGTGTACCATTACTCTGAAACATATTTTTGAGATGCTTCTTCTTTCAAAACAAGATCACTTGCAAAAGTAGTGATTTTAAAGTTTTGAATTTACTAAAGTATGAGCATGTGCCAGCTCCTTGACACATGCTACTACATGTCTTAGTCTTTGTTAAAAGCCTCTAGACTTTGTTAAGGTGTGCACTAGTCACTTAGTACATGCTAGTAAAAAAAATTATCTTCTCTATAGAGTGTGCACCTTTGTCCCTACACATGCTTGTACACTACATCCATCCTCTATGTTGCTTTAGTGTACCTTAAATCTATTCGATGCATCTCTTTCCCTACTCTAGCACATGTCAAACTATCATGCACACTTCTGACACAGCTTCACCACTAAGCCTTCCTAAGGCACACCATTGCATAGAATTGTAAGAACTCCCTACTTTGTATTGGTGCGTCCTTTGCCTTAGACATGCACCATTACACTAAACAAGAATTTTTGGTTTTCATTCTTTAATCTTTCTTCTTTGGAATGGTACGCCTTGTCTCGTCTCATCTACTCTTAGACTCCAAATTTTTCAAAACTTTTACTTCTTTATACAAGTGCAGGTCCAATCTTTGACAATCATTTCATGATCCTATGAGAGTTAGAAAAGAACCAACAAGGCAATGCAAAGTAGACAAGATTTCAAAACATGTCAAGGGTAGATAAATTAAAATTTTCATACGGGTACAACAAATAACAAAATTTAAAACCTTAGGCTATCCCTAACTTCATCATTTAATTAACCAATGAAATAAAAGAGGAGTGTAGAATTATATAATCTTCCTTATTTCTATATATAGCTTTCCCTAAATCCCCAATAGGAAAAAGTGAGTTGAGTGACTATATGGTGCTTTTCTTTATTTTATAGCTCAGAAGTTGGATGATGGTCCCGTGACCTCTCACCAACTATTACTCTCAAATCTGATTTACACGCAAATTTCTTGCAAAATATTCTTGTAAGAAAATTTATTAAGGAAGCTTCCCTTCTTTCCACTTCTTAGTTTTCCCTTTTATCTATTGTATTGTGAATATAATTTTAGTGTTTTATAAATTCTCTGTCTTCAACATGAGCCACCGTAGAGAATTCAAGCTATGTCACAACGCAATGAGATTTTAAAAGAAAATTTATGGATGGTAACACAATGATTGGAAGCAAAAGGAAAAAAGTTAAAACACTTACAGAATTATAGTAACTGATGATAAATGTACGTTTTCCAAAGAGCATTCTCTAGTAGACGAGTGTTCAAATAACTAGCTAAGGCATACAGAATTATAGTGACTAATGATAAATGTACATATTCCAAAAAGCATTCTCTAGCAGACGAGCATTCAAATAACAAGCTAAGGCAGGTAAATCTCAGGAAAGAAGACCAAAGAAACATTAAAAAACATGTGCAAATATTTGTGGCAAAGAATGGGCAAGAAGAGAAAACCTGTAACCCACATTTGAGAAGTTTTGAATTTCAGCTGCTAGCAAATAGTTAGTTATGCAAAAAATGAATCCATGTAAAGAGGTATTTCAATTTGATGTTAAACCACATTATGGGATGTAATGTCCCTACTAGTTAGAGATCATTAACCTGCAAAACAGATTGTTAGAACACAACATATAGATATATATATATATATAAACCATTTTAATTCACAATCTATTTTTAACACTGAATTAGCATGATCATAATTTTTATCTAAAAAAAGATACGAATGCCATATGAAAGTATGTCCTTAGGCGGCTGTGAAGCTCGCCTTCTTGGAACCCCTTGGTTCCAAGCCCTTCAGGAAATTGAAGTTTGCGTTCGAATCCTGTCTCTTACACCCAAGCCCTTCAAGGAAGACCCTTGTCTATTCCTTGCCTTGGGTGATGCCTTCATCATCCAAGTCCTCAGAGGGGACCGGCCAGATCCGTCTCTTCTTAGTTGGTGTTTAGTCAACTAAGCCCTATATATGCATATCAACCTTCAGTATATACTGCCCTAGAGTTTGTCAAAAACCCTTCCTTAGACTAAGGGAGTTTCCTCCCTATAGCCTCCCTCATGTGAATACCTTTACATTTCATTTGCTTCATTATTACAATTTCTATATAACCTTATGTACATAGCCCTGAATTCACATATATTATATATTTATAAAAATGTTCATTACCATTATCTTTTTATATTCTTTAACATGTATTTCTACTATCCTGATTTGTATTCGTTATTAACATTCCTTAACATTTAATAACCCTTCCTTATATATGCCTACAATAAGTTCCCATTTAACTTTACTAAATTACCCCTATATTTCTCCCTACACATACTACATGTCATTGCCTATATATATCTGTTAATACATTTATACCTTCTATATCCCTGGATATATATATACTATCCTACCTATTTATACCTTTATATTTATTTATATGTTAATTATTCTTATTACCTATTTTATACAAGTAGACCCCTTACCTGTCTGATCGCAGTGCCTCCTCTTTCCCTTCAACCGTATCTGCGCTCACTCCTTCCTATCTCCCTTTCAGCAGCCTGCATTGGTGGGTTAAATACCCTCCCATGGGAACGGGGTGACGGTTCGCAGCCTAAGCTGCGGCTACCGTCACACCATTTCTCTTCCAAAGGAAGGGGTGTGGCGGTAGACGCAGCCTGGGCTGCGTTTCCCGTCCCACCGCTTCCCGCAGGGGGGGGTTGGGCCTTATACCATGCACTTTATTAAAGTGCGTAACATGAATAATAATTGTCTTCGAACTATTAAGTGCATCAATATATATTTAATAATAATCATTATATATATTAAATGAAATAATAATTATTTAATATATTAATCCTATATTTAAACATTAAAATACCTTAAACTTTTAATTAAATTTAATTAATTAAATATCGATGTTAACATTATTACCTCATTTGATAATTGATTTTGTCTTTTATTTATTTATATTTTTTTCAAAAGCAACCTTACATTATGCGATGCGATGGGGATATCACATGGGACCTGGCAATGTGAGAGCCATACAGGAGGTAATTCAAGGATTAAAAATCCCCAAGCTTGAAAATCAAAAGCAAAACTAGAGTAAAGGTATAAATATGGGTAATTCGCTAGAAAATCAAAAAAAAACTTGTGCATATCTGATAATTGTAATCGTCAATGCGAATTTTATGGTTGTTTGTAGTTCAGACTATGTCACCAATATTTGCACGCTCTAGTTTATACATTTATTATGACATCCACCTATCAGAATGCAATTTATTTGCCATGACATCAAACCATAAGAATGCTATGTAGGTAAGGAACCTCGAATCAACCACCCTATTTTATTTATTATTTCATGCAATTTATGTAGACTCTATGTTGTTTTAGCATGGACCCTGCCTTTTTTTGCTAACATTTAGATGCCAGTGCCAGTATGTTTTCTTTCATTATTAACATTTTGTTCGTCTAGAATATTCAATTATGCTAGAGCATATGGCCCTTTCCAAACAAGGTAGAGCGAAAGATATTATCAATAATGAGTGGCATTTTTTTCCTATACACATACAAGCAAACATACAAGTACTTGAGCTATAGTTATATAAGAAAAATGATGCATAGAATTTAACATTTCACAACATACTTTAAAAGGAATTCAACTCTCCCCATAAACATACAGGTGATTTAAAATCCCTGACCAGATTTCTCATAAAGTAAGGAAGGACAACCAGCTTGACAGATATTATAAACTATGAAAAAAAGTCAAACAAAACTGAACAGGTATGGAAGCCAACTTACTTTTCATCAGACTTTCTGCACGCATTTTCTTCATTGAGTACATAAGCAGGTGTAGAACATTTTGATATTTTGTCTTTCCTTTGAGAAGAATCCTTGTCCCCTGAAGAATAATCGTAAGCCCTCTTGCTATATGTAGTCAAAGAGTGATTAGCATTTCTTGGAAGGTTATTGTGACTTGAAGGGCTCGAGTGCTGTAATTTGAGACCAGAATTATCTGGATAACCTGAATTTCTTGTATTACAAGCTATACGAGAAAAATCCTCACTAGCTGGAGAAAATTCACACCATGTCATGTCAATCCCTAGATCAAAATTTGTTCTATGAAAAGTACAAATCAGAAAAAAACTAACTAGTCTACATGCTTAAGTAACATCACCTAGACAAAAAGCCATTCATTTGTTAGCATGCCCACATTTTGGTATGGTACTATTCCCATTCGTTAGAAACATCATACCAAGAATTAACACATTAGTGAGTTTATTATGTGCATGCCAATAAACCATAAAACTTGGTCACTCAAAAAACACAAGAAGACATGAAGAATAGCAATGAAGTATATTTAAATTTTAATGGTTTTGTACCTATAGCATAGAACAAGGTAGATGATTTCCTTACCAATAATCTCAAGTTCTTGTACAGAAGAAAGTGTATCAGGCTCAACCTGCAAGCATAAACAACATACATCAAAGGCCATGATATCCAAACAAAGCTACAGTTTGCGTGCACCATGAGCAAAATTATATAAAAAACCTGGTTTAGACATCAAGTAAGCACAAAACGTCAGAGTGAAACAAATATCCTTTGGCCTACAACAACCAAGGGTATATATCAGTCAAAAAATTCCTTTTTTCATTCAAACACCAGAACCATTGCATTTTACCATCATTTTGTTTGAAGGTAACTTCACAAAGAAGAGATTGAGGTGTGTTACATGCTAATACAAAACAATGCTACACACATGCTAACTACAAAACAGCCTAGGATTGTATTAATGTGAAACAAAATCCCATCATAGAGATTCTTTCGGTCACAACCAAGCCATAAATCAAATTAGCATACCCCCTTGTGGAAGCCAACAAAGGGGACTCCTTTCAATTTACCTTTTATATTCTTCAGATTTTTCCCTAGGTTTTGACATCGTGATCATGCTTAGAAGTAAACCAAACCTTGCCAATTCACCTTACATTTCAAAACATTGATAAGTTAGTCATCACATAAATATCAACCATGAGCTAGAGAGGGCCCATAAGTCATGAGACCAAAACCACTAAGTAGTACAAGTAGAAACTCTGAGGATGTTAACATGCGAAACAAAAACACAGATATCAACCTATGTTCCATGGAGTTTCGGGGACAAGGACGGCAGGGGATGCCGGGACATGTTTCCGGTACAAGGGTACTTTTGGGTCATTTTCGAGGGGACGGCAGGGGACAGCTGTTAAAAAATAGGGGGTTTTTTACAAATATAGAGGAATTTCAAATGCGCATATCATAACAATGGTAAAGCATTCATCATAGACATTAATACATTGCATTAGACTTGAATTGAGATTTCACAAGAGAATTGACAAACATTTTACCAAAATTTGAATGCTTTTATCAATCATTGCCAACAAACATATGTCATAAACATCCATAATAGACATAAAATGATAAATGTTAAGTATTAAACATCCATAACTATGAGATGACATAAACTGTAAATAGAAAAGTTAAAACATAGAAGTCCATAATCAGCTGTCTATCATAATGTTAAGATAAACTAAAAAAATATATGGCTGTCCTTAACCAGCTGCTGCTTCTCTTCTTGCTGCTCTTTTCTTATTTTGCAAAGGTCAAAATGAGTGTCTTTCTCTTCCTTTTGTTTGTTTTATGCATTAGATTAGGGTTTGTTATATTTTAATGTTTATTTGGGGTTT
This sequence comes from Cryptomeria japonica, assembly GCF_030272615.1. Taxonomy (NCBI): domain Eukaryota; kingdom Viridiplantae; phylum Streptophyta; class Pinopsida; order Cupressales; family Cupressaceae; genus Cryptomeria; species Cryptomeria japonica. The sequence goes on from NC_081410.1 coordinate 120,051,895, forward strand.
TGGTGGGGCCAGCTGAACCTCTATTGTAAATTAAAAATGTGTTTTTCATTTTATTTTGGACTTAAAAAAATTCTGGCCTGTAGGGGACGGCCAGCTGTCCCAGGGACAGTCAAGGGGCGCCTAGGCGTCCCCTAGCTGTCCCGGGGACAGATGGCCATCCCCTACTGCCCAACACCCATCCCCGAAACGTCCCCTGTAAACCCCACTTTGAAATATAATTTAATAACAAATAATGATAATACTATTAAAATACAAAAGAATAAAAATAAAATTAAAATTAAAATATAAAATAATATAGTTAAATATAATTAAAATTTAATTAAGTTAATGAATGGTCAAAAGACATGGAAGGAAAGTTGTGACTCCCTCAAACATAATTTATAAAAAGGGCCAATAGAACCTCATTTGAGAAGGGGGAGAATTTGGAAATGAGAAGTGCAGATTTGATTTTAATAAGAAGTGCAGATCTGATTTTGGAAGGTTGTGTCCCTTTCAAAGGGCGGAAATAATGAAGAGTTGCAATCTTTCAACAGGTGCAAATGGTGAAAGGGTGTGTCTCTTGCCAAAGGGCATACATGATGAAGAGGTGTGACCTCTTTCTCACATTGAGAGATATAAAGGGAAGGAATCAAAAGCATCTAGTGACATCACCATAGATCAGATCAGAACTGTTATTAAGTTACAGGCAGTAGCATCCTTGTTCTTGGTGGTATACATGGGGATGTGCTCAATATGTACGCTTAATATATGAAGCCTGATAATGTTGTTATGCAGAATTTAGTAGTAATATCAATATAGACTACAATATGTAGGGGACATTACAAAGAGGTGCGATTAATAATTGTATAAAGAAAGATAAATATTAAGGACATGGGATGTGTCTCTTACCAAGGGAAGTTATCTTTCCAAGACATCATATAAGAAGGAGAATTTCAATGCAACACTCCATAGCATATCATATTGGGTGGCTTGCCAAGTATGTGGAAGGTAATACAAAATTGAACTGCTAACACAGAAGGGACATGGGTACATATGCAGTGGCCAATTCTATAAATCGTCTCCAATGTTATTTCAGGGACGCTTTAAGGATGATGGAGTATACTGGGGCAATTCAGTCATTTATAGCCTTTGAAGATTAAGTAGAGAGTGAGAACTATCATCCTAAAGAATCTATTATTCTAATTTGTTGCATCTGCTGAGCAGTAATGCAGTAATGATTTATAATTATAACATTAAGACATATATCTGAAATATACAAATCAGTGAAAATTATCGAGATAAGTTCTATCCTCTAAACTATTCTTAAAATTTTAAATTAAATATTATAATAAAATGTATTCAGTTCTAATAAAATTATGTTTATTAATTAAAGTTCTCACTTTATTTTAAAAAAATTGATGTCTCAGGGCTAAATTAAGGCAAATCCCAAACATTACATCCCCTGTGTTTTTGCCAAAAGAGGGATGCTTACGAAACAGCAAATTCCCGTCCCTGCATCCCCGTTTCATCCCCGGTACGGGTACGAGGGAAAAAAGGCAGGGGACGCATCCCCGTGGAACATAGATATCAACATCAAATTATAGAGGGCCCATTAGGCATAATGCCAAAACTGCTAGCCATGGTAGTACCAAAGAAAGGGAGGATGACAAAACATCATTTGGGGGCATCCCACGCATATTAACCACAAGCTATAGAGGCCCCATAAGCCATGATAGTGACACAATCATCAATGTTAGAACCAGTGAGGAGTGTGCTAGCACATCAAGTCGAGACATAACATAGCTATCAACATTCCATGATGTTTCATCAAGATTCAATTGCATAGTTTGAGTCAATTTTTATCAACCTATATTTTATGAAAGTGGTTCAAACAAACTCATATCTCATGAGCATGAATGGTCCACTTAGCACCCATCATATCTAGGTGATGTTCACATGGGTGAAACCCCAAGATTTCTATGTAGCTGAATCCCAATAAAAAGCATCATATAATTTGATACACTACGAAAACACCAATTAAATGAAAAATAAATGAGCTAGGGAGGCCTATAAATAAATGGTTCAAAAGGCACAACACTTGTATAAGGTTTTGCAAATGGGCCAGCAAGCCAAGCAGACTTCATCTTGTAAAGTCTTCATGGTTAAGCACGATTGTTCACAAGGGTAAAAAGCATTAGGACTACCAGGGACTTCCATAAAATATGGGTCAATAAACATTGATTTAAAATTATGCAATCCCAATACACAATTTGGTAGACTACAAAATATCACCTAAATTAAAAATGAATGAGCTTGGGACCTCTAAAATGAATGGTTCATAATTGTGTTAGAGTAGCAATGGGACAGGTGAAGAAGTCCCAAAAACAATGAGAACTAACTGAGCCATTCTTGCTCATAAATTATGAGTTCTTGTAAAACTCTTTTCTGAAATATTAATCAATAAAGATTGATTCAAAAACTATGCAGTTGAACCCCGATAAAACATCATATAATTCGATACACAATGAAAACCCCACCTAAATAAAAAATAGCTATCAACAATTCAACCACAAGCTAGGGAGGGCCGATAAGACATGACGCCAAAAACACAGGCAGAGTTTGTACCGGGGAGAGGGATAATGCTATCACATCAACAAGGAACGCGACATAGATGTCAAAGTGAAGCTAGAGAGGGCTCAAAAGACATGATACCAAAACTGCCTATAATATTAGCATCTGTGAAGGAGTATGCTAACACATCAACTCAGGCAAAGAGATGAACATAACTCAAAAAACATCTGGCAGTTCAACAGCTCGAACTCTTTAGAAAAATCCGCAATTACCCACTAAAGCAAATTGGACACATTTAGCCTTAAGCAGACCATCAAATGGAATCACTCCTCCCTCCCCTAAAGCCCCTTATAACCAGTGTCAAAAAAGGTACCTCCTAGGGCTGCAAATTCTTATCTACTTTGCTCCGCATGCTCTGAATTTTAATCAAACTTGCATCAAAGAAGATTAAACATAAAGTTCATCATTCCAAGAAATTAAAAAAGGAGCGAGACCTATCAACTTATTCAAATTAATGTCACAAAAAACATTCAGTAAATATCAAGCGAACCTTTTGTACTTGCGCTCGCTGTTTTCTCCGTTTTCTCTCTCCCAATAATCTGTCATAAAAAACCTTGAGATTCCTTCTGCAATCGGTTAATGTACGGAACAACTGTATGCCCAACAGATTTTTTGTTCTTTTTATTTTCTCATCAAGCGCATGGTCATCAAGGTCGTCAATTGAGGCCTCTGCATTATCATCATTATCTGCATTTTCCCTATGTTTCTCCATTTCCCTCGGCACTGTTTACTCAAAATCTTATGCCTTTTACTGATGCTTTTTGTTTTATTACAGCTTACAATTCCATCCTTTCAAATCTTAAAATTTTTCATTCATTTATTTGTCGAAAAGTTCTCTTGTTCTTCTCTGCAACAAAAGAAAAAACGAAAACTAAGCTTCCTCTCCCTCCAATTTCAGTCGGTATGAATCACATTACAGTCGAGAACGGGGCAGATATAAAAAGTTTATGTGGGCCACAGCACGGCTTCGCGAGTTGCGTGCTGCCGCGTATTTGGAATTGTCAGTACAAATCGTGTCCTCTGTCACGTTCTGAGCTTTAAATTTTTTCTAAATATTGCAAAAATATATATTTTAAAGGGATCTTCCTTCCTTCTACAATTTTTTTTAAAAGGCCATTGTTATTTTTAAGTACATTGTTCCATATATAATTTTAACAGCCATACAACTCTAAATTAAGGAAATTTTCATTTTTGTTTAAATATTTTTTTATAATTTAAGATTTCTTTAAAATAAGACTCAAGATTTCCAAGTGTAGTTTTGATTTTTTTTTTAATTTTAATTTATGTTTAGTCTTAAGATAACTCAATTCAAACAATTCATATGAAAAGTTCAAATTGTGCACCTAAGATATACATAAAGGGACATCATCTCTAGGTCATTATCTATCTTATAGGATTGGCCATCATCATTTAGAATCACTCACACAATTGCTCGTCATACTTAGAATTGTGTATGCCTTTGGCATAGCATCATTCAACACTAGGCATTCCAGTTATTATCTCGTATATCAACAAACACCTACGTCTTGTACTCAATCACTTCATCACTCATTATACTTATTCAAATATTAGATCCTCATTAGCATAGTCGCATCATTGGTATTAGCATTGTTTCTTAGTATGTCTTCCAACATTTATTAAAATATTGTAATCAGTCATCAAAGCTTGAGTAATGTGCACAAAGGGAATCAAGTCAACTTCTTGTCCATGGCTTAACAAATTTTAATGGTGTTTTTAAATACCACAAAGTCACCAATTATAAGTGCAAGTGCATGAACATTTATTACAAGTACTGAAGTTTCAAAGACCATAGGTTTAAGGTTGCTAGGAAAATTCGTGACTGTGATTTTCAATATCATGTATTTTCCAATTGCGAGTGTAGGTATAATGAACATTTATTAAAAGTACCAGATTTTCAAAGACCATAGGTTCAATGTTGCTAAGGAAATTTGGGAATATGAATATTAGCTCAAAATAATAGATACAAGGATAAGGGTAATGGATGCAAATTTGAACTAGGTTCACTAATTTATAAAAACATAAGAGGTAGTCTCCTTATGATCATCAACTATAAATAAAATTATATTAACTCAACTCTAACCTTGAAAAAAAAAATCAACACCTTGAATACACACATTATATAGTACGATATAATCAACATGACGAAGGTTCAATTGAAACATGAAAACAAAGCATAAACTTAAAGGAAACATACATATAAGACTAGACATAAAGATCAACCCAAAGAAACCATCAAGGGTGAAAGCTCTACCAAGAGTGAGAACTCAAGCCATTGTCCCAATATCTCATTCAGTCATACAAGTGTTACAACAATAGTTAGTCTAACTAGAATCATTATAACATGTACAAACTTCTTTAACATATTTTAAATTATGTAATAACCCACTTAGAGCATTAGCTCAAAGCCACATAAAAAATTTGTGATCACTCAAATCCTAGCTCTTTCTCATAAACAAGTCCTTGGTGTTGGCAAGGTGAGAGCATAGAAAGATTGGGATGAGGACAATAGAATTACATGAAGGATAATGGTAACTAGCCATTCAATTTTTATTATAAGTAAAACATAAAATTGATCAAGCCAAATTTATTAACAGTGAATGCAAATCCAAGCAAGGTAAACTAACTAGAAGCAAGTAGAATTAGATCAATTCCAAAATGGTATACTAATTCACCTTGATACACCATTCAAAGCAAAAAATGTATTCAAACTCAAATAAGATCCAATTATTGAATCGACCAAGACCTTTTACAAAGATAAATTAGGATCTAGCTCTAAACTGTCTAAGAACTTCAAAAATTCAAATATTAGTGGTAAACTGTCCAATTGACAAATAAGTTATTTGATTTTTCGAAGCAAATACTATAATGATAATTTTGTAAATTCAGATATTTATAAAGTTAAGTGTTAAAATCATAAATTATGGGTACCTCAAAAAAGAGAATAAGAACGCTTCTATTGTAGCAATTCGGGTATCCATCTATGGTTGTTGTAACTAGAATGTCCAAGACCATAATAGCTTTCTTATTCATGAGGTATAGTTAGCAATTTGTTGTTAGTATTGGTCAAACCTTAAGAGTTAGAGATATAAATGTAGAAGTTGATAGTATTACCAATGCCCAATTCACAACATAATAACCAACTCTTAACAATGTGTATTGCTTGAAAATAATAACAACCAAGTTGAGGAGTATTGGTATTGCCTAGCATCAAGTATGGCTTGTTATGTAAGACTTCAATATATGTCCAAATAATAGTGATTAGTATTACCAAGATAGATCTTTAAAATATTTAATTAATTTACCATATCATAAGGAAATATCTCCTAAAGATACAATTGTTCAAAATGTAAGCCTAGCAATAATATAGCCCTTCTATCATCAACTAAAGTTATAATCAATCTATTAGGAAAGTGTAGATTAACAAACATGATTCAGACTCTGTGACAATGAACCAAGATCATAAATATTCCAATCAAAAGTTGTAATTTAAAAATAATAAAGATATAGCAAGATAAATGGTAGTAGAACCTAGTTGTTGCAAAAACTATAGAGGAAGTACGATAAACATTATAGAAGATCGTTTGGTTAATTTCAAGCCTATGGGCATTAACCAGTGAATATAGCAAGGGTGTAGAAAGGTATGACTATAATAATTGAATTTTTTTCAATAAAATTAATCTTTATTGCCCCAAATTAGTATGGTCTAATTATATTTAATACACCCTACAATAATAATACGAAATATATAATAGGTAAATGAACATCAACTTGGGAGAAATTTTGATGGAGCGTGCGCGAGCGTTGTAGGTCCGAGCTAGGGCATCTGAGCCCTAGCCCATGGGGGGACTGTGTTGCGTTGTGCGAAGAGGGGGGGGTCTATTTTATGCTTTCGTGGGGTGCGGTGGCTTCTGCAGAGGAGATAGGTGGTTGGTGGCGGGGAGGATTGCGGTGTGGCGTTGGGTTGAGAGCTGGAGCGGGGTGTGCAGGGAGTTTGGAGTTTGGCGGCAATAGTGGGAGGAGCTCGTGGGGTGTGGAGGGTTGTGGTTGTTCTCTCCCCGTAACAAAGTTTGGGAGGAGTGTGCGGTTTGGGTGGAGTGTTCGGTAGGTAGGGTTTTGGGGTGTGGGTTTTTATTTTATTTGTGTCTCACCCTCTCCTTAGTGATGTCAGCTGCTAGGAGAGGCCTTGGGGGACTCACACTATGGATTTTTGAGGTACGTTGGGGGCAAAATCCCCATCCCAAGGTATCAAGACCTTCGCTAATGATCTCTTTGTTCCAGATTCGGGTTTTACTAGGGCAGGTTTGTCCAATGGCTCTCGGATTTCGAAGATTAATGGTTGTCTTGAGAGATGCAAAGAGCGTATACTGCAAATTTTTAGGGATGAGGGTTTCTCTACGATTTTTGGAGAATTGGGCTCAGAGAACTTGGGCGCCAGAAGGGGAAATGGATGTTATGTTGTTGGCAAACAATTACTTCATGGTCACTTTTAATTGCATGGATGATCGCAATCGGGTCTTTGAGGGAGGCCCATATTTTTATAACCAAGTGGGGTTGTTCATCAAACCTTGCAATGCGAGATTTAACCCTTCAAAGGAGCTCCTGAATCAGGTCCTAGTGTGGGTTCAATTACCTCATTTTTCGGTGGAATGTTGTTGGGAGGATGTGTTGTGAATGCTAGCTTCATTGTTTGGGAAGCCTATTGGATATTCAACGCAAACCTTGGGGAGAAAGGTAATGAATTTTGCTCGTATTTATGTTGAAATTGATCTTAGTAAGCCTTTGCTAGATTCTATAGATGTGTGTGTGGGCTCTTACTCTTGGGTCCAACAGCTTGATTATGAGACTTTACCTTTCTGGTGTCATCTATGTCATGAGTATGGTCATTTGCAGCACAAGTGCCCTAGGTCTAAATTGGTTGAGCATTAGCCTCAACAACTGTCCTGTAACCTTGATGAGGCTGATAAAGGAAAAGGTTTCATGTCTGGTGTGGTTGTGGGTATTGATGGTTTTGTCCTGGTTAATACAAAGAATGGGAACTGAGGTCAAAAGAGGTCTTTGCAGGAGAGTCAGGAGGAGGATACCTTTAACAAATTTGAAGCCTTGAATGATCTTAGCTAGCAGGAGGTGAATCCGGGGATGATTCCTTTGGATCATAGTGCAGCAGGGTTGATGCCTGATAATGTGAACTTGGATACTACCCAGGGTCTGTAGGAGGTTGGGAGTCAACAAATGGAGATGGATCAACAAGTAGTGGCTCATAAAGGACCCATCACCAATGTTGAAGTGAAGATGGTTGGTGGGGATGTTTCTCCTGCAGCACAAAAATTGGACTCTACTGGGGTTAAAAGTAATAAGATCTCTTTTCATCTGGGTCTTCTTTAGAAAGACATTAAAAAAGGAGCAATGGAGAAGATTTCGAAGGTTGGCAGAAAGAAGGACTTGGATAAGATCAAATTTATGGGGGAGAATTTGGTTGAGTCGGGGTCAATAAAGACTCTGGATTCTCATTTTTCTGATCCCCCAAAATGATTGTGCTATCATGGAATGTGAGGGGCCTGAATAGTGGCCCTAGACAAAAAGTTGTTCAGGAATTGATAAGGAGTCATTCTCCTGATGTCCTTTTCTTGCAGGGAACTAAATTATCGGTGGAAAGTATGTTGGTTCTAGTGCCAAAGCTATGGGGGAGAGGTGAATGTTAGTGTATTGGGGCATTTGGCTCCTGTAGAGGTGTGACTTGTCTTTGGAACCCCTTGAGGATTAGTCCTATATGGTGGGTTTCTTCCAGATATCTTTATCCGGGGTTGCATCTAGTATTGAGACTGGGGAATATATCTTTCTTACTAACATTTATGTCCCCACTGATCTTCAGGGTAAGCAAAATTTGTGGTCTCATATTACTTTTATGCGTGGGTGTTTTCCTTTTCATCTATGGATTATGGCAGGTGATTTCAATGCCATCTTTGAGTTGAGTGAGAAGAAGGGTGGTGCTATGCGGTTGGAGCCTTCTTCCTTCCTTCTTTGGGATAGTATATCAACCTTGAATCTTGTTGACATCAAACTCGGTAATGGTTTGTTCACTTGGAACAACATGAGGATAGGGGAGTATTGGATTGTGGAGGGGCTGGATCGCTTTCTTTCTAGTTTTTGGGTTGCTGGGGGATGGTCCACATGCTTTGAGATTTTAGATTGGATAGGTTTGGACCACTGGCCCATCAAATTGGTGTCTTCTTTTGCTCAAGTCACTCGCATTCCTTCATTCAAATTCTAGCTTATATGGTTGTGAGATTCTTCTTTGTAGGATCATGTTGCGGAGTGGTGGAAGAAAGGGAGGTCAGCCTTTGGCACTGTTATGTACACTTTTACCAGGCAGCTACAATTTGTTAAGTTTCAGCTTAAACAGTGGAATCGTCAGTGTTTTGGTAATATTTTCCATGCTAAGTCAGCTGCTCAATTAGAGTTGAATGGCATTACCAAAGAGATAAGAGAGCATGGATTTTTAGAAACCTTGCTTAGGGAGGAAGACATGGCAATCAAGGATTTAGAGGAGTGGGAGCTTAGGGAGGAAATATATTGGAAACAGAGAGCTCGTATTGATTGGCTTCAAGCGGGGGATAAGAATACTGCATTCTTTTTCAATTTAATGAAAGCAAGAAGACATGGCAATTCCATCCTTGTTCTGGTTAATGATAGAGGTGAGCAGTATTTATCCTTGCAGGAGATTTCTAGGGAGTCTATGCAGTATTTCCAATCGGTTTTTAGTGAGGATTCTCAGGGGGAATTAGAAGAGGAAAATCAAGTTCTTGCTTATATTCCTTCTCTAGTTACTAGGGAGATGAATGAGTAGCTTATGGGACCTATTTTTTTGGATGAACTTGAGAGGATTGTTTTCCACATGAAGAAGGGGAAGGCTTCTGGACCAGATGGGTTTCCAATTAAGTTCTATCAAGAATTTTGGGATATTATCAAATTGGACTTATTGGAGGTGATCCAAGAGTCCCAGAGGAATAAGTAGATGCTTTGGGCTTTGAATGCGACTTTCATTGTGCTCTTCCCCAAGTGTGATAGGGCTGACTGGTTAGGCCAGTTCCACCTTATTTTCTCTCTGTAATGTGATTTATAAGATTATTTATAAGCTGGTAACAAAAAGGTTGAAGAATTAGCTTGGGGGTGTCATTTTTGAAGAGAAGAGTGGGTTTGTGGAGGCTCGTCAAATCTTGGATGGAGTGGTCATTGCTACTGAGACCATTCATTCTATGGCAGCTTCCAAGGAAAAAGCTATGTTTATCAAGCTGGACATGGCAAAGGCTTGTGATAGAGTTTGTTGGTCCTTTCTCCAAAAGATTCTTAGGGCCTTTGGTTTTGTTGATGAATGGATCCAATGGGTTGTGAGTTGTGTTTCGTCTACCTCATTCTTTGTGCTAATTAATGGAGATCATATTGAGTTGTTTGGTGCGTCCAGGGGTCTTTGTCAAGGGGACCCTCTTTCCCCGTACTTATTCATTCTTCTATATGAGGGTATGGGGAGATTGATTAAGTATAATGTGGGATTGGGTATTATTCATGGTTAGAGTTGGGGTAATGACATACCTCCTCAGTCCCATTTGTAGTTTGTGGATGATACGACCCCGATGGCACTGGCTAGGATCAGAGAAGCTATAAATTTGTGTAAAGTCTTGGATGTCTATCTCGTTGCTTATGGTTAGTTGATCAATGAGGATAAATCTTCCATTCTCTTCTTCATCACACCTGGAACTATTCAGTTGAGGATTGCTCATATCTTGAGATTCCAAGTCGGTTCTCTTCCCTTGACTAACCTGGGTATTCCTATCTCTGCCAGTAATCCTCCCAGGGACTCTTGGCAGGGTATTCTAGACAAATTTTGCATTAAGGTTGAACATTGGACACACAAATAGTTATCCTTTGATGGGTGGGTTCAACTGATCCAATTAGTGGTTCATGCTCTTCCGATTTATAGGTGTATGCTCCAAGTGGCCCCAAAGTGGTTTGTGAAGGAATCAGATTCTTTGGCATTGCAATTATTATGGGTAGACAACCTGTCCTCCTATAAATGGAGTCTTGTCAAATGGGACTTGGTGCACAGCCCGAAATAGTTGGGTGGGTTTGGCTTAAGGCAGTATACTTTATTTGGGGAGGCTTTGGCGGAAAAATTGTATTGGAGGTGGCATGTTGAACAAGATTGAGGTTGGGCTAGGATTTTGTTTTACATGTATATGCAGAGGATCCCGAAGGAGGAAATCCCAAGATATCCACTTGCAGGAAAAGGCTCTACGATTTGGAGCACTCTCAAAAAAGGGGCCGCACTGATAAAAGGATTTTTTTGGATCTGTAAGAGGGGGGAAGAGGTTCTTTTTTGGTTCGATTCTTGGGATGGCTACCCCCCCATTATTGATCAGTTTCCTCATTTAGTGAATCTTTGTCAAAGGTTCCTAGAGGCAGGGTGGTCTAGAGTGAGCGACTTTAAGTCTGTTTATAGGTGTGGGCAATTGGAGATGGTGCGGTGGAAGGTTCCTAATGAATGGTCGGTTGTTGGTATGGAGGAAGATTACGCTGAGCTTAATGGGATTTTGGCTAGTAGACATTGTAGTTCCCTTACGGATAGGGATAGACTTGCTTGGTCCCCAAATCCTAAGGGTGTTTTAATTGTTACCAGTGGGTACCAGGAGTTGTTGTCCCGTAGATTGGAGGGGAGGGAGGTGCATTGGTGGAAATATGTTTGGAACATTTTTTCTTGGCCGAAGTGTAACTATTTTGCTTGGACTTTGGCTTTGAATAGATGTCTAACCTGGGACAATATTCGCAAGTGTGGGTTCCACGGGCCTTCCATCTGTGTTTTGTGTGGTAATGGAGAGGAGGATTCTTCACACCCATTCTTCAGATGCCCTTTTCTCATTGTTGATCTGGTATTACTGGTGGGGGGTGTAGAAGCACCCTTGTGTTTACACAGATTCTTTGGTGGAGTTTTGGAGTAGTTTGGGCAGGCCTTTTATTTTGTCCTCTTTTCTCCAGACTGTCTGGCACATTGGGCCTATTTTCATAATTTGGCAGATCTGGCTAGAGAGGAATAGGATGATCTTTAGGAAAGTCAGACTGCTAGTTCAACAAGTGTGGAATAGAATCATCGGAATGATCCAGGAGACAGTGGTAGCTAAATGTGAGGTGAATTTTTCTCTGGATAAAGGAGAGGTTGATATTGTGAGTAGGTTGGGTTTGCAAGAGATGTCTCATGTCTCAACTTATGTCAGGAGAGGTAGACGTGCTAAGAATAAGGTTGAAAGGGTGGGAAGATGGTTGCCCCCTCAGAATTAATCCATTAATATTAACACCGATGGCTCCTCTCAAGGTAATCCGGGTCCTGCTGGGATTGGGGGTGTTGGTAGGGATCATATGGGGGATGTGGTATTCTTCTTTTCAGTGCATAAAGGCCAGCAATCTAATAATTTTATGGAGGGATTAGCAAATTTCTATGCCATGGAGAGTGCATATGAGTTGGGGTGGCATAAGGTTATTTGCGAATCAAATTCACAGATTATTGTTAATCTGTTGATTGAGCAGAAGGTGAGTGGGATTAATTGGTAGCTGACAGGGATTGTGCACCAAATTTTGCAAATTAGTGTTATGGTGGAGAAGGTGTCTTTCATCCACATTCCTCGTGAATGGAATAGAGCAGCTAATTGTTTGGCTAAGTGGGCTTCATAACATGGTGATGATTGGAAATTTGAGGGTTAGGAGCATCTTTGTCCTGATTATTGTGAGGACTTGCATAAGATCTTTGTTGAGGATATGGATAGTTATGAAGCTAGATGATATCTGGTCGGGTCTGATGTTCTCTTCTGGAGCTTTGAGGCTCTGGTTTTCTTATGTAATGCTTGTTTATGATTATTAATAAAGTTTTCACCCCTTTATTCAAAAAATAAATACAAAATATATAATACAACTCTAAAAAGCTAGCAATATTTTGGGCACCTCCTTTGCACATAATATTTTGCATTTTGTATGGCCAAATTTGGCCTTTTGAAACTAGCATTATTCATGAACAATCTACAATAGTGTGACCTATAGAGATATCCTTCACCTAGAAACAAAAATACCACAATATTATTTAATCTTCAAATCCCAATTGAAACTTCAAATGAAAACAATTGAAAAATACTAAAATAACACTAAGAATCCCTCATACCAAAGTTGAAATACAAAAACCAATATATGATTGAAGCATGTTGTCGATTCTAGGATGGAACTGCATTGAAAACTAGGAGAGATTTTATCCTCAAAGCTTCACAAATCTAAAGATTTTTTTGTCCTTGGCAAGAGAAGAAGAACGCATGTTCATTCTTGAGAAAATGAAATAGTTTCAAAAAGCATGAAGACCTTTTTTGAAAATAGTTTTTTTTTATTTAAAGTTTTGTTTAAGGAAATAAATAATTTATTATTCCTCAACCTTATAAAAATATAATTATCATCTTTATCATCTTTTTGCATCATGGGTCCAGGGACACTTGAAATGTCGTTTTAAAATAGTTAAGTTGCCTTTTACTTTTTACTTTTTGACAATTTTATTTAATTATTTAATTAGTTTCCTTTTTACCAAGCCTAAACTGTAAAAAAATATGATAAGGTTCATTAACGAGTTTACACTTGAGGGGATGGTAGTCTTCCCTCCTGAAAAATTGCTTTTCCTCAAGTAATTACAAATTGGAATGCTCCAAAAGCTACTCTTCTCCTCAAGTGGTATCCTCATCTGGAAGTGTCTTCCATCAAACCATATATTATTTTTTTCTTCCATTTCTTAGTTTTTGTTTCTTGAAATCAGCAATCTCTTTAGAGACTGAACTCAACTTTCCTTCTTCATCTAAAGGAGGTAACTCAATTGATTGAATGACATGATGATCAAGTGCCTTCTTGAGGTAAGAAGCATGATTCATATTATGAACCTTACTTTGTTATGTTAGATTCAACTCATAAACAACTTCCCCTATCTTATGTTTGATTTTGTATGGGTCATAAAGTGATGTTTAAGCTTCTTTTCTCCACTCAGTCTTAAGAGATAACTTCGTGTATGGTTGCAATCTCAAGTAGACCATGTCACCAACCTCAAAGTGCACTCAATATAATGTTGATCTATATATAAATAATGTTGATTTTGTTTGGAATTAGGTGTTTTACACCTTGCATAATTTTTAATTTATTATTATGTGTGTGTTGCACCTAAGAGGTCCTAGAGCATGTGTGCATCATTAGGAGTTGACATTCTCGAGGCTAGTTTATGTGTTCAATGTAATATTGAGAAATATATTTAATATGGGGCCCCACATTGCAAAAATAAATTTAATTTGATATTGGGGTATTTACAAAGCAAAAACTTATTACACGATATTAAATGAGGCATTAACGGTTTTGTAATCTCTTGATTTTTGTCACATGGTTATATGTAATACCACTTAGCAATATTGTGTGAGCTTGTTTCTATAAAGGCAAACAAAAGGGTAGTTGTCTAAGGTTGGCTAGTTGAGGTTTTGAGTCTTATTTCGAGGAGTGCATATGTGAAGCATGACATGGGATGCGCAGACTCATTCTTGGACACATGGAGGATGCATTAAAGAGGCTTGATGTTTTAGAACCTTTACAACTGGAGACTCTATAGATTAATTGTAATGTTTATTGTTGAATAATACATTGAACATGGATGCTTTTGGAGGCTAAGTTATTCCATCTTGAGGGTTTTCTCAGGCTATATCTTATGTCATCTTTGATGGTATGTTGTCTATTCTTTTGAATATGGATTATGAATACTTGTTTGCTAGATTTCTATTTTGGGTTATGTGGAAATTGTCATTATTTGGCTACAAGTTTCTTTTTATTTGGTATCAGAGCCTTGGTTGTGGTTATATAACCCTTGATATAGTAAATATTGGTTAACTTTGAATATATGGCTTGTATAATAGAATGAAGACATGGAAAGATATAAGACTTTTCCAAGTTGTTTTATTGAAAATATGAGTGTTTTGGGTTTGTTGTTATAATTGGTTGTTAGTAGAATTGGGGTGTGAGAAATATTTGGTCAAAGGGGTTTCTTGGATGTACATTCAAATGAGGGTTTTGTGGGGAGATTTTTATAGATTACCCCTAGGACAAAATAGACCTCACCATTGAATCTAAGATGGCTAAGAGATGAAAAAAGACATAAAATTTGACCTATTTCTAAAAAAGTTCAAAAAATTACAAATTTTTTTTGCCCTTAACCTTATTAGTCGTACAGTCATACCGTTGTACTAGGGGTAAGAAGAAAAAAATTATTATTTATCACTCAACAAAAAAAATTATCTTGCAAAATAAATTTAGAAAACTAATTTTTAAAGGGGTAGAGAATCTGCATACTTCTTGTACCTTGTATTCTCACCCCTCACACAGGATGCTAAAACCTTGGTAGGGATTTTGAGGTGTCGACATCACTGCCATCGATTGGGTGGGTCCCTTCACTGCCCCTATTAAAGCATATAATCACCAATATTAAAAACATTTATAATTTTGTGTGTCATAAATAAATTTATCAAACCACCCAAGTAAGTATTAAATTGGATTCCAATACTTGTTGTGTACGAATTATTGGAACGTTGCCAAACCACTGGTGTCATCATCAGTGGCTCCACTCAAGGGATACCCTTGCATGTACATATAGTCAGATTGCTAGGAATTTTTTCAAAGGAGTGTAACTTTTATCCAAGTCCATTTTGCAACTTTTTATACTTGTTAGAAAGTTGGTGTCGAGCACTACACAATGGTATAGGTTTGGTTCCACAATTGTACCTTTTTTATTTTGGGGGGGCCTACAAGCTAGACATTTTTATTTTTGTAGTTTTGAGCATAACTTTTGCATACATAATCAATTTATTTCTTTCAAATAAGTGCCAGAGAGAATGTTTAGTGTACTATATAGTGGTGTTATTATTTTCTTCATTTGATGAGCAAGGAGAGGTGTGTACTTCTTTGAACACTTGTAGGTGCTTGAGATTTGAGGTGTGATTATGTGAGCATCTAGATAATTCAAGAGGAAAAATGTTGAGGGAGTACATGTTTCCATGTGGCATTCATGATGGTACAACTAGTTTTTAGTTTTGGTGCTTCTTGGCATTGGTTTACATGTGTTTTTTAGAGTTGGAATTCAATAGTTATAGGTACACAAGTTGTCTGATTTTTAGGACATGTTTGGACATGGTTTGAGACTTGGAGTCTCGTATGGGTGATAGTTGAGTGCAAGTACATCATCAGATGATTATGGTGTCATGATTACGTAGATACACTTTTACATTGGCATGACATAATCAAGTTTGTGGTGGTTTGGTGGTGTTCTAGTTTGAATTTAGGAGCTTTCTTTTTGTCTCATAGATGCATGATTGGTTCCTTGACTATGGTACTTAGATGTGAACACATTTGGAAAACCATTTTTGAGTTTTATTTGGTGTTTGATTTATGTGGTTTACACAAATATTCTTTTTAATATCTTAGTTTGCAAGTTACTAATGTGATGATGAGTTTGTATATTTCAATGTTTAGATCTACGAGTTATGTTATTTATAGTTATCTAGAGCCCATTGATTATAATTTGATGACTTGGATGTGGACTATCTATATCCACCAAGTTGATTCAATAATGATGTAGACTTTGTTAGGTTTCCTTGTCTATGGTCATGTGTATATTGTTATGTTTTCTTTGAGATGAGAGGATGGATGTTGTTTATAGTACTTGGATAGTCAGTTTTGGGACTTCTAGCATGATGCTTTATCACTTTTTCATGATAGTTTGGTTACACATTTCAATGGGAGATTTTGACAGTGGTGGATTGGTAGCTTTGGATTGATTCTTGATTGTTTGTTAGCAACCACATCTTCTTATCTTGGAGATGTTGGTTTTACTTGATGTTATTGACATTTTAGTTGTGTGTAGATGGTTATCATGATGCCATGTATGATTCAGTATCACAATTCAGTGGGGGTTGTTAGTAGTGACATGGATTCACAATTTGACAGTGGATGATCTTCTTTAGTGTTATAGATGTTTTGGAGGAGCTCTTAGATCTTGTTGTTCCATAGGGGTCTTTCACATTTGCAAGTTCATTATTCGGAGATGGTTATCTTTGTGAGATTGGAGATGTTGACATCTTGGAGCCTTGGAGGACTCATGGATTATTTGATTGAGGTGTTGTTTATGCTTTGTCATTTGACATGTTATACTTGTTTAACAAGATGTTTGCTAATATGTCGTGGTATACTCTTGATTGTGCATTAGATTTTTGGCATAGTATGTTCATGTCGAGCATGTGATCTCATAGGAGGAGATGATTAGATAATGTTGTCTTGTTTATGTTCCTTATTCTCAAGATTGGAGCTTTCATATTGACCTTGTTTGGTTCTCTTCGCATTGAGTACTTGATCATTTTCTTGATTTCTTCATGATGGAGTTTGGTATGGATTGATCAGTTGCAAGTGCTCATGGATACTTGGAGACATAGATGAGGCCTTTAGTTATCTTATAATTAGAGACATGTGTTGAGATGGATACTCTTGATGAGGATTTCAATAGGAAGTTTGAGGAGCCTATGCCTTGGTTGGATGCATGAGTCAACATGGACCTATGAGGATATTTCTATTGGATGAGTAATGATGACTTGGATACCTTAGAGGAGAATTATCATTCCCCACTGTTGGTATACTCAATGGTTTATCACTTGAGAGGTATTGACCATTGTTTATTTTAGGTGTAATTATTGTTTATGCTTTGTCTTCTCATGGATATGGATCTTCAGATATAGATAGATAGTTATTTTAGGAGGGTTCATTTGAGGAGTCTTGGTGTGTTTATCTCCTTGTGCATTGTGATCCATTTATTGCGACATTCATTCATGTTGATTTTAGGAGATAGTATTGGGTTCATTCCCTTGAATTGGAAATGTATTTGGTTTGATATTCCTTTTATTTGAGAGGCTTTCATCCATGTTGATTACATGATATATGATTTATTTGATCTATGAGATTGAATGGATGGTTGTTTTTTATTCTATTCTCTTTGGGGTCTTATTGAGGATATTATACTTATCACAACTTAGCATTTAGAGGTGTATGTAGAAGGACATGCTACATGTTTTGGATTTTTAGTTTCTCTATTTGGTCTTGCTTATATTCTTGGATGTTTTGTTTCACATGACATTGGCTTTGAGGTTTGATTGTAGCTATGGTAATCACTAGTTTGTGGTCATGTGTTGTCACTTGTGTGTTTTTAAGTGGTGACAGGGAGCCTCATTTATCTATTTATTTTGTTGGGCGTGAAGAACTTGGGAGTGTTATAGAGACTTGTTGTGGGATTTTTACTTACAAGTTATTGGTTTACAGGTTTTGCATATCATTATGGATGCTCTTTGATACTACTTGACTATGATTAGGCTCACTATATGGTGTTATTTGTGGATCTTTGGATGTCTTAATCATTTTTCAAATTTGACATTACCTATGTAGTGTGAATTCCTAGGTGCATGGTGTTAGCATTGCATGAAGATTGCATTGATGAAGTATAGTGTTGTCATTGATGTCAATAGCAACCGGAAATGAAGTTGTATTACAAATTGGTAGTGATGTTGTAAAGCAACCGGTATTGGTAAAGTAGTGAAGGAAACCGGTATTGTTATTCAAGCAGAGTGATCAACCGGTAACCCTAACCAGTTGAGAAGCATAACCCTAACCGATGAAGCTTGGTGAATCGGTTGTGATAATCTATGATCAAATAGTGATCGGAGATGAAGATGCCATGTAAGCATGATGCATGTGATGAGTTTCAAAGTGGTTTTGGTGCATGAAGATAACCGTTTATCTTGGGAATGATCAAATGCATAGCATGAAGTAGAAAATACGTGATGAGCTATAGGATCCAATGTGCGGTGATCCAGAAGCGGTTGAAGTTGTCTTGAACAATGTGTAGTTGATTGCCATGTAATCCAACAGTTATGATTGAATCTAAATGTTTATAATCTCTATGAGATTTGTAGGTTTTGTGATGTGTTACCGACCTATTGTATTTGTATTTAAGGCCGATGAGTTGTTTGTAATTGTGTTGGCAATTTTGGTTAAGTGTGGTAGTGTGATTATTGCCGAATCAGAAGGAGTATCTGCATAATGTTGTAAAGGCAGATAGGACCAGAAAAGGATTTGATTAAGCAAGATAGTGCTATTTCCATATAAAACAAGAACCTATTGTTCTCTAACCATTACAACAGTTAAATCCCTTAACTGGGTAAGCTTTAACAAGCTTCTTGTTTAAATCCTCTAACCAGGTGATCCATTAGCTTGGATTTGAAATCCTCCACCAAGGTTGCCTTTAACAGGGTATTGTAGTCAATCCCTTAACTGGTTGGTCCCTAACTGGATCTATTCTTAACAGGACATTATTGTATAAGCTTCTAACAAGGCTTGGCTCCTAACAGGGCAAACTCCAAAAGAGTTCACGATACTTGTGGGTATTCATCCCCACCGTGGTTTTTCCCATTTGGGTTTCCATGTGAAAAATCATTGTGTCAAGTGGTGAATGATTTTGTGGATGTGTTTTGATATGGTTGATATGTTAACTGGTAAATCCACTTAGATATATTTAGATGACCAAAAGTGATCTAAAATGAGCTATTATTGATGCTAGTAAAGTGGTTTAATGTTTTGGTTAAATGGTATTTGAGATTCAGATTTGTTACACTGCATCATTGATGTTTTGGTAAACCGGTAAAGTTTGATAGTGCAGTTGTAGTTTTTGTTACACTGCCTAAACCAGTTAGTTTAGCAAGTTGTTTATGAGTTGGGATTAAATTTGGTGAAAGTTTATTTTGTTTTCTATCTATTGATTCACCCCCCCTCTTAGTAGTTGACCAGGTCCTTATTGTTTCATCATATTATCACATGATAGGTTTGGCACTTGGAGCTAATGATTATATATTATGGGTTGTATATGTTGATGATGTGGGATTCACTTGATATTCTTTGTATACATTTAAGGTATGGTTAGTTGCATGTGTTAGTACTTGTTGTGGGTGTTCTTTCATTTATGGATATTGTATCTTGGTAGCTATTGATTCATATTGATACATTTGGATTGAGTGTTTGTGTTTGGGATATCAATTGAGGCAAGACTTATGTTTTATTTTGACAGTTAGTGTGGCTTCTCTTTGGATAGATTCTTATCCTTGTGCATTGGCATGATGGAGGACGGAGCATTCATGCTTGGGATTGTGGTCACCTTTTTTCTTGTATAGGTATCTTGATGGAGCACATGGATAAATTTGACTCCTTGATGGTACATGTGGCCAGAGGGCTTGTTCCCTTGTTCACATTGAGGTAACTAGTTACCCCTTGTGCAATGTATACAAGAAGTGAGATAATATTAGAAATTTGGTGTTCTATGTCTTGCATAATGTTTATAATGTTTAATTTATTATTATGTGTGTGGTGCACCTAGGGGGTCCTATAAGTACACGCATCAGTAAGAGTTAACATTCTTGGGGCCACTTTATATATTGTATGTGACATAGGGAAATATATTTAATGTTGGGTCTCACATTGAAAATTGAATTTATTTTAATATCTAGGAAATGTTAATAAAGTGAAAACTTATATTAAATGAGGAATTAATAATCTTGTAATCCCATGGTTTTAGTCACACGGTTTTATGTAATACCACTTGGTGGTTTTGTGTAAGCTTGTTTCTATAAAAGAAAACATAAGGGTAGTTGTTTAAGGTTGGCTAGTTGCAATTTCGAGTCTTCTTTTGCTGAGTGCATATGTGAAACATGCAATGGGAATTGTGGATTCATGCTTGGACACATGGAGGATGCATTGGTAAGGCTTGATGTTTCAAAGATATTCGTGGAGGATTTGAAGATGTACTGTAATATTTATTATTGAATAATACATTAAGCATGGATTCTTTTGGAGCTTGGGTTTTTCCCTCTTGAGATTTTTCCCAAGGTATATCTTGTGTCATATTTGATGGTATGTTGTCTATTCTTTTGCATATGGATTCTAAATACTTGTTTGAATAGATTTCTATTTTGGGTTATGTGGAAATTTTCATTATGTGGCTACAAGTTTCCTTTCAGATTTTGTGCATGCTAGATTTTATCCTTTAGATTTTTCAAGATATACTAAATTTTTTTAACCAATTTTTTAGCCATTTGAACCTTATTGTCAAAAATCACAAGGTCATTGAAAGTTGGAGACTTAAAATCATAAAAAACTATAAATAGTGTCATTCCAATAAATATGTGATAAATGACATTGTAACAAATCTCTCCCAAGTAGAGTAGTTTGATCCATACCTTTTGATGACCAAAAATATAGTTTCTCAAATGTCCTTCTTATCAAATGACAAATATTGATAAATAAATCCCATTGTACACACATATTTGGGGGTGGTAGATGGTGATAGGTAGAAATTAGTGTAAAATTCCATGTATTGGTACTCCACTATATTTCTTAGCTCATAAAATTAAAAGGATAAAAGATAAAGTCAAAGGTCGGAACAAGATCTTTGTTGGTAATATTTTCCATGACAAGAATAGCATTGTTGAAAATTATCAATATATTTAAGGGGAAATGGAGGACAACCACAATGATATAGAAACTTGTGCAAAGGAATGAGAACTTCACGCTAAAATGAATAGGTTGTCTAAGATGGAGGAAGTATTCTTGAGAAATAGAAATCAATGATTCAACAGATAACTAAGGCGAATATGAATACACAATTTTTCCACAAATTTACAATGCGACACAAAATTAGAAACATAATAATGATTCTATCTAAAGAAGATGGTACCATTCTGATAGATGAGAATGAGACATTTGATGTTGTTTTTTCCTTCTTTAAAGAAACACTTGTTGATTCTAATCCTAATTTTTTAGGGTTGGATGAGCTTCTTGAGGTTATTCCTGGTGTGATTGCTAATTGTAGCATCGTAAATTGTAATTGGTACAATTTACACCTCAAGTTTGTGCTCCTACTTTAGCATGTCCCATTTCCATTCCCCTTAGCCCCGCTTTGGCTCCACTTTACTCCAACCCTAATGTCACCTATTGACACTATTACGTGGGCACCATCCCAGAGGCTATTCTCTCCTATTTCATGATTGATTGGTCATTTTTTTAGAGGACCGGGGCATAGAGTACCTTGGGCCTAGACTAGGGTTCCTCAAAATGCCCCAGTCCCCCTTAAATAGGCCCCAATTTGAAATGGGGTAGGCACTCCCCCTCCCTGATAGAATTTGGTCCTCGTAGCTATACTTGACCATTGAAGGTCGAGCTAATTGGTAATTCACTTAGGGAACCCTATGTAAAGGTATTATATCAATTCATTTTAGATCTATATCTCCATCCAATATCCATTCATAATATTCATGCATCCATCAACCATTTATCATCAAGCATTTTCAAAGATTCTAGGCAACATTTCATCCTTCAAGCATTTTGGAGAAAAGTTGCATCAATCTTCAAGTGAGCATATGTATGTGACTAGGGTTTTTTATGTTCATGTGTTTGTCATATCATTACATTCAACATTTGTGATTACATTCAAAGAGCATTACATCATCATCAACAATTGCATATCTAAGGTATATCCCCTAGCATTTACTTTGGTGTTTACATTATTCAATTCAAGGTTAATTCCCAAACCAAGGTTTGACCTAAGCCAAACCCCTATCCAAAACTCTATTTCCTTTATTTTTGTCCGTAGGGAATAGGTTCAGGAGCTATACTTAGGGATTCTAGTAGTTTCGACGATGATGAACAAGTTCAACTTTTGATGGAGCAAAATTCAGAGGACCAGGGCGAATCTATATTACTTAGTCCCAAAAAATCGAGCTAAAATTTTGAGAATAGGTTCTAAACATCTTATTTTGTCCAGATATTAGTTTGTTGCTCTATGGAATATTTGTAGAAGTTTGTTTTCACCAAGTTACTTCAATTATTCATTGTTTTACCCTAATTTCACAATTACCATCCAATTTCAACTAAGAAAGAGGGTAATAAACAAATAACTAATAAATATAATCAAACTTTATGTCCTTTCCATATTTGGATTGTGGCTAGATATATTGGATTCACCCCTCTTTCAATGTAGTGGTCCCTAAGGTAAAATTAGTGATTTTGCTATCTCAATTAGTGAAACCCTAGTTTTTCTACCATTACATTTTGGTGAACCCGACTCCTTGCATGCATATTTTTTATTTATGATCTCGGATCTAATTTTTAGCCATTTAAACATTGAATTTTGCACTCAAATTATATTTGCAATTAAATTACATAAATTTAGTGCTTAAATTCATAAAAACCCTAATTTGTTATTCTAATTTACTTGTAGGTTGTGTTGTCACCAAGATTTCACCTGAGATGCATAAGATGAAAGCTTAGCAATCTTGTGAAACATGGGATGATTTCCAGGCTTGTGGTTTGCCTATGATGGAAATCAACCTCCATAGTGAGCTGGTTCTCTTTGATGAAACCTCCTACAAACTTAATTTGATGGGAAAAGGGATACGAAAAATTGTTTGAATGTAAACCTATCCTAAGAGGTGATGCACCAAATATCGGAGAAGCCTACTCAACTACATTGACTCACAATGCATTCCAATAAAAGAAATCTCATTCATCACAACTCAACTAAGCAAGCAATACATCAATATTTAATAGAAAATGGCTAATTTCAGAGTTTTCATGAAGGAAAATGAGGTATTCTCACAACTTCAAACTACCAAAACTAGCTAAACACAATCTGTGACCTGCATTAGCTATGCATCTTCTTGCATTAATACTAATTAAAAGAGAAAACATAAAAGGATTCTAAAAAAAGGACCACAAAAATATTATCAAATCAATTACTCAACACAATACACAAAGTATTGAGAAGGAAAATTGTTGCCTTTATTGAAAAATAAAAGAATATTATAGCTGATAATTCTTCTAATGAGCTATAATATTTATGCCCAGCTGCTAAAAGCAAAGGAAAAGAGAAAAGAACTAGAATGAAGAGAGAAGAATAGAAAATAAACAAAAGAGGAGAGCTTATTCTAACTGACAGATATCCTTCATGTTGAACTCCACATCTTCATATTCTAACTCAACTCTAGTTGGTTGCTTCCATCTTGGAAATATCTCCAATATACATGACTTTATCCTTCTTGATCGAATTTGAGAGAAAAACATGCAAAAGAGGTGTCAAAACTGATTGTAACTGACTGATAACAACTTCAAAAGTTTCCCATGAGGGACTCCTGACTATACTTGAACTACTTCATTTTCTATTAAATCACTCCTTTTTTAGGCCTCTAACTGCTTGATGAACTAAAAGATCCACTTCTTACCTCTGTAATTGACTCTTGATCCTTTTAATGATTTAATTCAAAGAGTTAGCATTGGATTTTGAAATCAAACTGACTCTTTATGCATCTTTATTGTTGCTCAGTATCATTAGATCATTTTCAAAGATCATCTTTACAAATATTACTCCTTTTGAATATGAGAGCATCTATTACATTTTTGTAGCTGATCTTTAGAGTCTCTAGGTATGAAAGGGGTTGTGTAGTGTCATCAAGAATGATTGTATTCTTCTTTAAGCTTGAGACCTTGCTAACTCCCCTAAGGTTTTAGGACTGCACTCCATAGATATCTTTGTTCCTGAAAAGATAGTAAGAACTCCCCTTTTAGCTTGATCCTCTCAAAGCCTATCTTTTGACTATAATGTTTCTCTTTTATAAAGCTATGTTTATGCTCTGACTGTGTTTGTTGCACTACAACCAACAATTGTCCTTCATACTTATTTCATGACTTATGTGCCATGTGCAATGAATATGTATGGATTGACTGCTCTTTGTAACTGAATTTCTATTACGAGACCTTCTTTTCATTTTCTATAATGGTTATAGTTGTTCACTATACGCTGGCCTTTTATGGTGCTGGAAACATAACTATCAAGGCTTTGGGACTACACTTTAGTGTTCTCTTTGTGTATGATGACTATGTCATTGGTACATTTTTAGTCTTTGTTATAATAATCATCATATGTATTTGGCTCCTCTTTATCATATTCTTCACAAAAATATAGTTATATCTTTCTTGAAGATGTTGCTATACCTTTGATCTCAAACCCTTTTCGTGTGTTCATCCACCATTGGCTCCCTTCTTAAGGTTGTTCTATCTCTGTGATGCATCCTGTAAGACTGAAAATTCTAAGTCTTTTATCATTGTCATAAGGCACAACATTGTGATTTTTGTGCTATGGCCTGTATCATACTTGACTGGGATTGCTATCTGTGTCTTTGGTCTTGAAACACCCTTCTACTAGACTGGCTACAATCTTCACTGCTAACTGTCTTTGTGCTTTGCCTGGCATCCTTGAATGGTTGGATATGTGTACCTTAATGGACTAATGGTTGCATCATATGTCATTGTATAATGTATTTTTGTTGCCATTACCATTTATATTTGACTGTGTATGAGACTGTGAACTACCTTATATGGGTTGCACATGGTGTGTGACTGTCTTTTTATATTTTTCACCAATGATGTTGCTCTAATTTAATGAGTTGGGTATCCTGATTTTTAATTGATTTGTTGCCTTGACTCTTAACTTCTAGGCTTATAGGTCATCAATGACTTAGGCTAATGATTATGATATTTCCTATCACCATCATGAATGATCTCAGTTTGATGATCTTTACACTATCTAACCTTGTGTTATTGAATGTCAAACAACCATCATTGGTGCTTTGAATGTAACTGTTTCTTTTCTACCTCAAGCTCTGGCATTGCTTTCATACCTTAATGTCAATGGAATATGACTATTCACTCAATGTAACTTAGCACACTACAACTTGTTCTTTTCTAACTTTGTAACAATGAGAACAGGTATGCAATCCTTGCTACTGACCCTTTGCCATGTTTCAATGTTTTTTTTTAGCTCTACTCTCATACTATGCATTGTCTCTCCAAAAGGTGATCTTCTTGACTAAGTCCTTTGACTTGTTTCCAAAGAGTGCAACTCACATGTGTTTTGTCATTAAATGCCATCAATGTTCTTGATGCAAGGTGTGATATACCTTGTGTCTCTATCATGCTTTGTATAATTACTATTATGGTCTACTCTTGAGTGTCTTAGACCTTTAATGACTTTTGATTATTCTTTAGACAATCAACATGGCTATCTCCTTTGGGCTATGACTGTTTTGAGCATGACTAATGAATGCCTTGGCTTGTATATGTCTTGATCATTGTTCATATATTCATTGTCCATGAACTTGCTTTTGATAGCAAATTGCAATCATTGATTCTTTATTATCGGATATTACTGCTACATATATGTCCTTTGCATTAGATTTCTCACCTCCATGCCATGAAAGCTTATTCATGATTATCCTTCTATCCTTTATCTATCATTTTTGGTTGGCACTGTGTCTGTCTTCATAGGCAGAGGTCTTCTCAAACATTGTAATCAATAATATGCATTTGAAGGCCCATTGAGAACTCTTTTATGATTTATAGACTTGTATTATGCATGAATCTTGTGATTGTATTGTTGTATTTCTTTCATCTTGGCCTACAAGGATGCTACTCTATATCTACCTTCACACTACTGCCTCTAAATGCTCAAATCTATACTATCACTATCCTGATATTTTATGATAGCCCCTTTGCTTCGTCTTTATTGCTCTGTGAATGGCACCTTTGGCCTTATGCTCTAGCTTAGGGTTGAGTGAACTTCCTATAGCATCTATGTGATCTATAGAACACTCTAAATCTTTGTTCATCTATGTACGATAGCTTGAAGCAAACATCAATATCTAAACTTCATACTCAAACTTTGCATTTTCAACCTCATCAAGAACAGGCAAAACAAGAACCCTCAATGCATGTACAAACTAACTTTGTCTCTAAGAAATACAAAAGAATGATTTCGATGAGATTGAGCAGACTTATCTTAGCAAGTACAAGTATGCATATCTTTTATATGAGGTAACTATAGCTTTCTCTATTAATTGTTTGGCCCTTCTCACCTTCTATTTTATGATATATGGGGCATTACTTATGTTCAAACTCTCTAAAGCAACTTGTTGATTGATCCTTCTCTTTATGATTGCTTTTTAGCATGGATCAAATCTCTGCCCTTTTTTATTGCATCTTGGAGATGTAAAGAGAGATAGAAAGCTTTGCATAATTGCTTGTTGCCCTGGAAACTCTATCTCCATGATAAGGAAGAGAAAAGAGCATAAATAAGACTTCATCAAAACAAAAGAAAACCCTAAGGCAACGTATGGTTGTTGTTTAAAACTTTTAACTTCCTCCCTTTGTGAAAGTAAAACTTTACTTAATTTCCTTATCATGGGAAACATGATTATTGAAAACTCTTGTTTATAAAGGAGGGACTAAATTCTTACAACTCATTCCTTAAAATATCAAAAAATATTGGACTTAAACCTTTATACCTTTATATCACATGAAACTCGTCAAAAAACTACCATAAGGACCTAGGGGCCTATGTATAGCCATTTTTTGACATGTATTAAAAAAAAATAGGCAATAGGTTGCATAATTTTTCACTTGTGTTTTCAGATTTGTTTTGGGTGTTTTATAATGGATTTTACTAAATTTGAATGGTTTTCTATTTGATATATGATAATCATGTGTTAGATAATGGTTTCTTTCATTTCACACTACTTCTTTTCACCCACAATACTCTTGCATGTTGCATCTTTAGAATTTCAAAGGTATTGCCTACTTGTAAATCATCTCTCAAAGATTTTATCAATATTGTATGTTGTCTTATGATGACATTTTTGATAAAATACATTACATATGTAAATCACATGAAAGCTTTCATATACAATGATAATCCTAGAGATGACATTGAAAAAACTAATACTTATACCTCTCCTAGTGTATCTAATTTGAACAAGGAAAGAGTCAACACTCCTATCAATGATCTATCTAATGTAGAGAAATCATTGAAGAGAAACATGACACCATTCTCTTCTCATATGCATACTCTAGTGCAAGGGGGCCAAGATCAAAATGTTGGTCTATAAATCTCTTTAGATACTCCTTATTCTCCTAGAGCTTATCTCAATCATTAACAAATTTGTAGGGAAGATGATATTATGCATTTTATTTGTGACCTATCTCTTCATATAACATTAAGCAAAGATGAATCTTTAGATGATAAGGACCCTCCTTCCCAACCAACCAAAGAGGATATGAATAATGAATATAGTGTTGGAATCCAAGAACACAAATGGGGGGGGGGGGGGGGGGGGTGAATCAATGTTCTGTCGGTAAGATAAATTTTAACCTTATTAACAAAGTGTTTCGGTAACCAGTAACCATAAAAGATTATAACAGCGAGTAGAAATAATGCCACCACAAGAACATACACCATAACACAAAGATTTGTACGTGGAAAACCTCAAAGAGGAAAAACCACGGTGGGATTGGAGACCCACAATATCTATCCACTAGCCAAATGAATAAATATTATAATAGGGGCCTACACATGCAGGAAGGCCAGCAGACTAGAGCGCACTTCTCATCACAAAAGGAGCCTCACTGACTACAAATACCAAATACTGGTTTACAAACAAAATTATGAACTTAGAGAATGCATCTGCTATACTGGATGAGTTCTGGTTCAAGCACTATCTGTACCGGTTTCCACTGTGTCCTCCTTTACCGGTAATTTACTCTACATCCCAAATCTCTAAACCAATAACCAAGACCGACTACAAAATATTATATTTGCATACAGTCGATCAATATTGTTCGCACAATATCACATCACTATATCTTGCATCGTGTGTATATATTTATATATCTCATATCTCTTATATAAAATATCCTAACCAGGCTGACTTAAATACCCTTCCCAAACATAAACATAAATGCCTTATGTCGGCTTACAATGATATTACAATTTATTTACATGTCGGCCTAGACAAAAAAAAAATGCATTAAACTTCATGACAGATGTCGCTGATTGTAGCGTGTAGACTTGCCAGATTAATCTCTTATGTCGGCCTCATATACCGGTTCCTAGTTTGTCGGTTTCCCTTAATGTCGATTGTTGAATCATGAATACTGATGAGTACTGGTTAAGTGTCCAACCCAAAATGATATGTGTTGCCATCAATGACAACACAACTAAACCGGATGAGTGTCAATTGCCAACAATCTCCCCCTTTGGCATTGATGGCAACACTCATGTCAAAAATGGATTGCTGAAGTGTTGTCCCGGTTCCTCCCAAAACTGATGACCAAAACTGACCCAATTCCCCTTGAGATATACATTACTTCTTATGTCCCTTGACATTTTTCATAACAATCACTCCCCCTTTGATATCAATGACAAAGGTTGAGACAAAAGAACGAAAGAATGAAATCAAAATGTGTTTATCGGATGAATATATCCGGGTAAGCACCCTTCAAAAATCCTAAGTATCCCAACTAGTTTTCAAAGTTCCCAAAATAGATACAAACCCATTAAGAATGTATGCATGTAGTTCTTCTTCTGTTATATCTGTCGGTGTGGGTTTATTCATCATTTCTACACTTTCCTGCTTATGAAGTAACAAAGTGTTCAACTGGGGACTTACCAATCCTCTCAATTCCCTAGCTCGCCAGATTAATCTATCCATATCTTTCTACAAGGCTGATATCTCAGATTCTATAACCAAAATCTGACCATCAATGGCACTAGTCAATGATTGAGTACCATCAAAATTGTTAGCCAGATGTTCCAATCGGGGCTTTGCCGCTTTTGTTTTTACCTCCAAGTCAGTTGTAAGTTTTTCGGTGTTAGTACAAGATCTATATATACAATTGCACTAATTAAGAGCCTCATCAATCTTTGTAAGTTGCTCTGTCATCTTGACCTTATTTGATATGATCATATTGTCATAGGTGACCTTCCTAGATGCATTGTATCTCTTCATCAACTACTAGTTTGATATCTGTTGAATATTTTGAAACTCTTTTGCAATATGTTCAGTCAAACTCTTAAGCTTACTAGAGGGACTAGCTACCGGACTAGTGTATCTTGGAACTAGTTGTCGCAAAATCGGAATGGCCTGCTCAATGACCTTCTTGTCTTCTGATCCTTCCTTCCTCAACTTTTGAGCTACAACAAACATTAATTCAAAAATACTCAGCCGCTCAATATTCTTCTGCCCAAAATCAACTTGACCAGATGAGCCAAGTGCCAACAATGAATGACTAGACTCTCCAACCTACTGACTAGCACTGGTGGCTTCGTCACTTGGTGCAAT
Source organism: Cryptomeria japonica (assembly GCF_030272615.1). NCBI lineage: Eukaryota > Viridiplantae > Streptophyta > Pinopsida > Cupressales > Cupressaceae > Cryptomeria > Cryptomeria japonica. The sequence goes on from NC_081410.1 coordinate 120,081,882, forward strand.
AACCATCTCAACCTTAGCCTCTTCAGCATACATACATTTGTTGTCAGAGGTTCAATATCCTCAACCTGTTTATTATCTGTATCCACATCAATAACCTCTACATCCAGAATGTTCTGTTCCGGTGTATCATGCTTATCATTAATTGCTTCACAGTTATCTATTGGTTTCTCTACATTATGTATAAGTGATACTACCGGAGGAATATCCTCTTCCAAAACCGTTGAATCCATACCCAATATACCTTTTCCCTTACCATCAACAAATATGTCTTGAATACCAGACTTAGGCGGGAATACCAGTGTAGTAAAGAAATCTGCTTTATGGTTAAGAAGGATGAAACATTGATGGAAGAAGTGCAACCATGAAAGATATGGATCACTGAGATGGGTTATGAGGTTGGTGCAAAGATCTTGGACTTATATGCCCAGACTCTTATTGATGGCTCGATTGATGAAATTGAGAAAACCTTTGGGACAACAAAGCAAAAGGAATCCAAAGTTCATATAGGTTTCAGTCAGAAGAAGAGGTAAGGAAAAATCAAGAAGGTTTGGGAAGTTGTGGAGAAGATGTCCTCTGAAACCAAGTAGATCATTGGATTGGCAAAAAGTGTCATCTCTAGCAGCAATTATGACTCCACCGGTAGCAACAACTGACAAGGGTATATTGAAGAGGAAGAAACCGGAAACTTATATTGCCCCTGTTGAATCTAGTTCTGATACTAATGTTGTGCCCCCAAAGATTCCGCAGACATACATCAGGATATAGAGGAAGACGCCTTTGGAAGGAAAGGTATAAAAAGTGAAGGTCACTCCTCCAACAGCCCCAAAGAAAATTTTGAAGGTGAGGAAACCGATTAAAGAATCTACTTCTACTCCTAACAAGAAGAAGAAATCAAACATAGATATAGTTCTCGAATCTGGTAAGAGTATTGAGGTCATTCCTCCTCTTTCAGTTGTTGAATTGCTAGATTGAATAACTAAAGATGGAATTTTGAGTAATATCCAACATTATTATGAACATATGGATGATAAGGAACAAATGGAGATTGAGGAAGCATTTTTTTATATCTAGATATATATAAGAAGGTATTACTTGAGATTGAAAATCAAATACCAGGAGATTTGTACAATAAGCTAGATGCTAGGAGATTATCTGCAGTTGAAGAGGATAAAAATATAAAGTTGCAAGAGTTATTAATTGTTTGTGGTACTATAACTGATAAGGAGTTGCAACAATGTCTGGAATATGCTAATAGAATAATTTTTCAGAGCAGACATCGGCATGCGAGTCTCATGGTAGGTAGAGTAAATGAAATAGTTAAGGAGACCCACGAGGCATGGGTAAAATTCTTTGTAGATAAACCAAATTTCTTTACTGCATCGATATTCCTGCTTAAGTATGGTATTGAAGACATATCTATTCATAGTAAGGGAAAAGGTATATTGGGTATGGATTCAGCGGTTTTGGAACATAAACTAACAGAGGATATTCCTCCGACATTCTTGGCATATAAGTCCAAGATCTCAACATCAACCTCATAACCCATCTCAGTGATCCAAATCTTTTGTGGTTGCACTGCTTCCATCAATGTTTCATCCTTCTTAACCTAAAACTAGATTCCTTTACTGCATCGGTATTTTCGCCTAAGTCTGGTATTGAAGACATATTTGTTGATGGTAAGGGAAAAGGTATATTATGTATGGATTCATTGGTTTTAACAGAGGATATTCCTCTAACAGAACAATTGGTACCATTTGTTACAAGCTAGGGTTGTCGTTGCACCAAAAGATCAACCTTTCAATGCCTGATACAACCACTAGACTTATAGAATCCACAAGAGGTTGTTAAACCATGTCATGAATCCCTGCGAGGGATGCTAGCCCACTGCGAACAATCCCCCTCCCAGTGTCACTCGTCGCGGCTTGCGTGATTTGAATATGTGACCAAGCTCTGATACCACTTGTTACAAGATAGGGTTATCATTGCATCAAAATATTGACCTTTCAATGCCCGATACAACCACAAGACTTATAGAATCCATAGGAGGTTGTTAAACCATGTCACAAATCCTTGCGAGGGACGCTAGCCCACTCAACATATAGAAAGGAGAAATTCCCTACGAAGGATATCCCTTCTTCATCTAAACATCCTTTTGATCCCTCCATGTTCCCTTACACTACAAAATTTAAAGATATTCATGATAATGGTCCTTCTTCTTCATAATTAAAAATTCATACAAGAGTGGTTATAATATCCTTTTGATCCCTCCATGTTCCCTTTCAATGCCCGATACAACCACAAGACTTATAGAATCCATAGGAGGCTGTTAAACCATGTCACAAATCCTTGCGAGGGACGCTAGGCCACTCAACATATAGAAAGGAGAAATTCCCTACGAAGGATATCCCTTCTTCATCTAAACATCCTTTTGATCCCTCCATGTTCCCTTACACTACAAAATTTAAAGAGATTCATGATAATGGTCCTTCTTCTTCATAATTAAAAATTCATACAAGAGTGGTTATAATATAATCTCAAAACAAGGTTACAATGGACAAGGACTTGGAAAATATGAACAAGGAATTAGAGTCCCTATCAACCCTCCCTCACAAGATAGTACTCAAGGTCTAAGACATCCTCATCATTCACCTATGGATGCTCTTCTTAAATTTCAAAATATTAAGGAGTATTTTTCAAAACATAAACTCTATCATCCATCAAAACATGTTTCTTCCTAAAATAACCCTTTTTGTTCATATCATCAATTCATGATCATCATGGAAATGAATGTCCTAATTTTCAAAAGAGAATACAAGGACTCATTGATGATGTAAGTATCAAAATAATAATAAAAAATCATTCTCCTTCTAGTGCACCTTTTCCTACATCTCAAGGGATAAGACCTACCCCTGTTGATGATCAAACCAAATTAGCTACAAGAATCTTTTGGAATTGAAGTATGATAAGAATGTTGTTTTTCCTTTCATAAGGATATAATAATAAGAATAAAGAAGGTGGTGAAAGTTTTATTTTTCATCATTGTTATACTTATTCTCTTAGAAATTTTAAAGCTTTTAAAGAATTTGTTCAAGACCAATATGATATAGCTCGCATAGATATTACAACTAATCTTGCATTTTTTTTCTCGATGAAGAGGTAGTGCCTTAGCACTCCACTCACCTTATCATGTTGCTCCACACCCTATGACACTAGTAGTTTAACTTTATTGGGGGCTCTTTGTCAAGTATGGTGATGCATCTTCATTTTTAAATCATACTTGGGCAACGACATAGTTCATCTGCGTCTCCTCACTCGGGGGCAAGGATAGTATATTCAAGTGCCTCTCTCCTTTTTGAATATTGTCTCTTCTTTTGAGTGGTATTTTGCATATTTTGATGTCTTTTCTCACATTGAATCTTCCTTCATCTGAATACATATGTGTTCCTTGCTTAGGACCTTTATTTTTCTTGAAATGTTGCATAATTTATGTATAATATCTCTTTCAAAGTTGTGTAATCTTTCTCTTTGTACCTATGCTTGGGGGCATTGATCTTTCTTATCCTTTTTAAGGATCCACTTTTTATTTGTTGAGAAGTTTTTTATTATGATACGAGGTTATTCCTTGAGTGAAGTTGCTTATTTTCTAAAGCATCTCCTCTTATGTAAGAGGTGTGTGTCCTTGTGTAAAATCTCTTCTTCACTTGGCAATGTATGTCTATTATAAACAAACCCCTCACTTTAGGTCAAAAGTGTGATATCCTTCATCAAGAATCGCTTTTTCATAGCAACAAGGAGGAGGTATGAATTCTTGTTCTCCTTACTTTCTTTTGGTCAATGATGTTATTTTTGTTCAAAGTATCCTCTTGGAGGTAGATATCTTTGAGAAAAGATCTCTTCCTCCTTCTCCTCCTAAGGATTCCCTTTACACCTGTTGCAAGATATCTCTTTTACAACTATATTTTCTTTGCTTCTAAGAGTCCTATCTCTTTAGCATGGATTTACATACATTATTGCCTAAAGGATATTTCATTGACATTGAAGGTGTTTATCTTTGTTTCTAGCTTCCTTAAGACATCAACATACCTTTATGTTGACATCTTATGGGGAGGAATACATAACACACTCTTTGTACTATATTTTTTTTATTTTGCATGTCTTATATGGGGTGTTCATTATTGAAACTAGACCAACAAGTCTTATATGAGATGCTTCATTCCTAAAACTAGACACAACCTTTTGTATGCCTTATACAAGATGTTCATTCTTGAAACCAAACCAACAAGTCTTATACTAGATGCTTTGTGCCTAAAACTAGGCATATATTTTTTCATGTCTTATATAGGCTGTTGCATGCTTGAAACTAAACCAACAAGTATTACATGAGATACTTAACTCTTGAAATGAGACAATAACATATGCAACATGGTGAGTCAACTAACATAGCATATTATTCTAGACCATTCAACTCTTCCTTTAAAAGAGTGAAACTATAATAACACAACTTGCTAGACTATTCTAACTCTCGTTTTTTACATGAATCACACAACATAACACAACTTTTTGTCCCATGAGTATTCATGTTCCCACAAGTCACCTAGCATAACACAACTTGCTAGCCTATCGATTCCACGACCTCTCTTGCTCTTCCTCTTATGGATCACCTAGCATAACATAGCTTACTGGACTATGACATCCATTTTCTCTCTTTTCTCCTCACCATGAGATCATAGCTTGGCTACTTGTGGATCATGGCTCATCATTTGATGCATGCTCTTGCTCTTTTTATGTGATCACTTGTATTCTTGTGATAGCACTCCGAGAAGGATATTAGTGGCCGAGACATTTGATTATCGAGGTCTCTTCAAATAATTGACTTGGAGCCTTTTTATTTTTAGAACTTACCTCTCGTGTTGCGTATATTTTGTCTTTGTTTGTTTTTGTTTTGATAGTTATCATTATCTTGTTTTTGTGTGTCCTTGCATATGATTGCATGAGTTATGATCCTAATATTGGGGGCTTGGTTCCTTAAAATTAGAAATGTCTTATCTCCTTGTGATCTCACTCCTAGTTGCTCCTCTCTCTCATCTTTCAACTCTATAGTGAGTATTTTCATAGGCTCATACTCTTGTTAAAGTGGGGACTAAAAAAATATAATGGTGAAAAAACCAGGGTTTCACCAATCAAGATAATAAAACCACTAATTTTACCTTAGGGACCTGTACATTGAAAGAGGGGTGAATCCAATAGATCTAGCCACATTCCAATTTTATTATATTTATTGGTTATTTGTTTTTTACCCTCTTTCTTAGTTGAAATTGGATGGTAATTGTGAAGTTAGGGTAAAAAAATCAATAATTAAAGTAACTTGGTGAAAACAAACTTCTACAGATATCCCATGAAGCCACAAACTAAGATCTAGGAAAAAGAAGATGTTTAGAACCTGTTCCCAGAAGTTTGGCTTGATTTTTCGAGAGCAAGTAGTAAAAATTTTCCCTGGTCCTCCGAATTTTGCTCCGTTGAAAGCTGAACATGTCCATCATCATCAACTCTATCGGAATCCCTGAATACAACTCCTGAGCCTATTCCCTACAAATAGAAAGAAATGAAATAAGGTTGTGGATAAGGCTTTTCCTTAGGTCAATCCCCGATTCAAGAACTAACCTTGAATTGAATAAAGTAAATATTGGAGTAATTAATGCTCGGAAATATACCACAAATCTGCAATTATTGATGATGATGTAATGCTCTTTGAATGCAATCATAAATTTTGAATGTAATGGTATGACAAACACATAAACATAAAAAACCCAAATCACACACACACACACATGCTTACATTAAGATTGGTGTAACTTTCCTCCAAAATCCTTGAAGGATAAAATGCTACATTGAATCTCTAAAAATGCTTGATGATGAATGCTTGATGGATGCATGAATATTGTGGATGGGTAGTGGATGGAGACTTAGATCCAAAGTGAATTGATAGGATGCCTTTATATATGGTTCCTTAGGTGAATTACCAATTAGGCCAACCTCCAGTGGTCAAGTGTAGCTACAGGGACCAAATTCCATCAGGGAGGGGGAGTGCCTACCATTTCAAATTGGGGCATGTTTAAGGGTGGGCAAGGCATTTTGGGGCACCCTGGTCCAAGACCAAGGTACTCCACACACTATTCCTTCAAAAAAAGGACCAGTCAATCATGTAATAGGAGAGAAAAACCTTTGGGATGGGGCCTACCTAGTAGTGTCAACAAGTGACATCAAGGTTGGAGCAAAATTGACCCAAAGTAGGCCTAGGGGGAATGAAAATGGGAAATGCTAAAGTAGGAGCACGAAAATGAGTTTTAAATTGTATCAGTTATAATTTATGATGTTACACTAACCAAGAGCTAAAGGATCTAGTGAAAGTTGTTTCTTTTCAAGAACATTAAAGTGTGGTGTTCTCTTTTGGTGCTTATAAGGCTCTTGGGTCTAATGGGTTTCCTCCTACTTTGTTTTTTAGTTTTTTGGGATGTTATTTTTATTGATTTTCTTAATGCTACAAGAGATTTTCTAAGATCAAGATGAATTTTAAATAAACGTAATTCCACCTTAATATCTCTTATCCTAAAGAAAGATGATGCTTCCCCAATGGAAGATTATAGGCCTATATGCTTATGCAATATTGTGTATAAAATCTTCTCTAAGGTTATTGTCAATATACTGAAAGTTGTTCTAAATAAGCTTATCTCTCAAAATAAAAAAGGCTTTGTTAAAGGAAGACAAATTTTAGATGTGGTCTTATCCAGTCATGAAATAATTTATTATATGGAATTAATTAAGAAGCCAAGAATGTTGTTAAATTTGGATATTTTCAAGGTTTATGATAGTTCCTTGACATTTTTTGATAGATTTTATGTAGACATTTGGGTTAAAAGGAATATTTATGAACTTGATTAAAGTTTTTTTACAACTCCTAAGTGCTCTGTTTTGGTCATTGTTTTTCCTTGGGGTTAATTTTAATGTGAGAATGATATTAGACAAGGAGATCATCTTTCTCCTTACTTGTTCACTATTGTGGACAAAGTCTTAGGGTGAAATTTTGAAAAGAGGCTCAATCTTAAAATGCTCAAAGGTATTAAAGTTGCTTCTTCTTTACCTCTTTCTTCTTATGAATAATTTGTAGATGATATTGTCCTTTTTAGGGAAGCCTGGGTAGTTTAAGAAGGGTATGGGAAGTTGATCTTGGAGGATTATGCTAGGTTTGCAAGACAACATATTAACTATAATAAAATTATGCTTTATTTATTTAATTTAGATTAGTTAATTAAATATAGAGTTATGAGGAAAATAGGGTGCCAAATTTCTTCTTTTCGGGCCATGTATCTTGGGCTCCCTCTAATATCTAAGAAACCTACTAATAACTATTGGAATCATATTATTAAAAAATTTCAAAAGAATTTGGCTGGGTAGAAAGGAAAATTTAGTCAAGGTGGGAAATCGCAACTTATTAAGGAGTCCTTGCAATATATCAATATTTATTACCTTTCTCTTTTCAAAATTCTAGCCTTCATTGTTGATAAAATCGAATAAATCTAAAGGAAATTTCTTTGGTCTTGTATTGAAGACATTCTAGATTTGCATTCATAATGATAAAGCATAAAAGATGAACAATCAAATGTAGTAACTTGACAATTGATGTGATTGAATATATGATTTTTATATCATTACACACATTATTTAACCATTATTGCATACAAGAAAAGTGAGTGCATGATGTGTTTTCCAAAGTGTATATTGAGTTTCTTTTTTTGTCCTTGTGTTTGGGAAAGCTTGTCTTTTGGGATAGAGTGCTAAATGTGGAGTCATAGAGAATGTGAATCTCTTTTCGGATTCACATTTTATTTACAAAGTACTTTTGCCAAAGTTAGGAGTTCCTTGAAAAAGATGAACATTTCCTAGATTTTTTTTTAATTTATATTATCTTTTGTTAAATCTTGATTTAAATGGCACATTTGAGTTAGGAATATGCTTGTAGTAAGGATTGCAATCAACTATGTGTTGGAAACAACAATGAAGGAAAACCAAGAGGAGGGGGGTGAATTAGTTTTCACTGGATTTGACAATTTAAGCACAACTTCATATCTAATCAATTGTAGCAAGAAAAAAGATAAGCACAATAACAACAACACACATAACACCGAGATTTTGACATGGAAAACCTGGTTAAGGGAAAAACCATAGTGGGAACCTACCCACAATAAAATGATACTCTACAATAGTATGTGAGAATATTACAATGGGGAATGCACATGCATTCAAGCACACTACCTAGAGCTTACTTCTCAAAAGCAAGAAGGGCTACAACCCTGAGGAAGGCTCACTGCCTTACAAAGATCAGACAATAATCCATATTACATGAACTGAAAGAATAACATTTCCTAATGCTTGATGATTGTTCCAGTAAGCACATTTGTCTGCCCTGCAACACTTTCTGCTCTACACTTCTCACTGAAATATGAATCTGCTTGCTCACACATACACCACTCTCTGATAATGCACACACAACACCAATATCTAAATTACATGAATATGACACCTATTTATACAAATCATCAACCTTGACTACAAGAACGACTCAACACTTAAGACCTAATTACAAAATTACATCACATGATACATAAATCAACCACCAGACCAATACGATACCATGACAACATAGCATGGAACCAAATCAAATCCACGGACACACAACACCACCATAAATATCGCCAAGATCATCCGCAACACACTACACCACCAAAAATGTCGCATAACACGAAGAACATCACCGGACCCATAAGATCCTCAATAATGCACATAACAAAACAAATAGGACGTGATTAGGAAACACCAACGATCATGTTAGAACCATCCACAATAGTTGCACCAATACCACTTAATCAAATCTTCATCGATCAATATGTTGATACTCAAGAACACTCAACAATAGCAACTAGGACTAGAAAGATAACTTGCAGAGCACCAAATCACAAACCATATGAATTAAGGATACACATGAATATCTCAAACACTCTCCCAAATTCACAACTCAAGATATAATCATTTTGGAGCACAACGGATCAGATACCGGAACACTGCAACACTAAACACCGAAAAACCAATCCTCATACCGGAATCCATGACTTGATAAAATCACAACATAGCATCATGAAACCAACACTGAATCAATTAGAGATACTTCATTACTGAAATCACAAATCCACACCATCACATCTGCAACATACCAACTAAAACAACCAAACCAACTTTCTGCAATATAGGAATAGATGAATATGTTGACATCAATGACAATAACATATCCTAGCAACAACAATATCCAACAATATCCCCTTTAGCATTGGTGGAAACATATGGATGTGAAAAACAATCAATGCAAAGAAAGAAATCAATACCAACAATCTCCCCCTAATACAATGCACACAAAGCTTCCAAGATAAGGTATTTTTTCACATGCTTCTCTCCCCCTTTGACATCAATGGAAAAAGGCTCTAAAAACAAAATATCTCCCTCTAAGAATATGCAAATTATTATTCTCTCCGCCAAACATAAACCACTGAACCACACACTGACTACTCTTGCTGAGTAACAACACCTACTCATCAATCTAGATAAGAAGATAAGACTATGAAGTCCTTCGGATTGATACATCTCAATGCATCTAGTTCTCATCAGGAGGGGTAGAGACTCCTAACTTATCTCTCAGATATATAAATGTATCTATCTAATCAAGGGACTTTGTCACCTCAAGGATGACGAATCCTCAAGGACAAACTATCCTTCTGATTCCCTCTATGAACTGGCACTAAGATGAGCCAAAGGATAACAGATTTATACAAGGAGTGTCAACCACCCGAGAAGCATCTTTGGACAGCTTTGCGGAGCCTCTGCCCATAGGATGAGCATGTGGATCTTGGACACCAGCGCAACGCGTTGTCATCCTGTATGGATGAAGTGTAGAGTCCGGGCAGAAAGTCCTGGACGCGCTGACAAAACTTATGAAACAACTAAACAATATTGAAAACTATGAAAACATGGATTATGAAACAAAATAAGGAAATTAGTAGAGAATAAGGAAATCTCACAACTGATCCATGCTGTGAATCCTCTCGCAAGATAATCTCCTCTTCGCAAAGCCGCGCCTACACACATGCAAGAGAGAAAATGTTGGGGGTTGTGTTTTGGAGCCTGCCTAAGTCATTCCCCTATTTTGGTGTTTCCACCTCCACATACAACCCAAAAAGCCACGGGAAAGGAAGATGATGAAAAAAATGATAAAGAAGAATGTAAGAGCAAATACAAAGACAATGCTATACTATCTGGTAATTGGAAAATAAATGAGATATTGGAAATGAAAGATAGAGTTAGATTACTCCCCTAGTTCTTGGAAAATATTGGCATGTTTGGTAAACTTGGTAGCTTGACAATGCTGCAAGAATGGTGGTTGTGTCTCCAAGAGCTTCAATCTCCAAGAGAAAGTCTTCAATCTGCCAAAAAGATCCTTTGAAAATGTCCCAAAACCAAGGACATAGGCTAAGGGATGAGTCTAAATGTCGGTGGACATGCAGAGAGGCGTTACGATTCCTTCCTGGTGCGGGTTGTAATGTCCCAATGACCACCTGTTGGCTGGCAGGTTGGCGGGATGGTAGCACACCGCATAGATGTCTCCGCGTTGCACCTTCGTCTGTGAATTTGTCAGATCGACAGAGTTGGTAACGTCTTCAGGGAAGTTGACATGGATTTCTTCGGTGGACAAAAGGACAAGTTGGTGAACGTGTCCTCCAAGCAGCGTGGGGGAGGCACCACATATCGTAATTACCACTAAAGGTGATGAGGGTGATATTTTTGACTCTGTATTTTGCCCCCACTTTAGCAAGTATGTCTCCATTAAAAGATGCGAAGCTAAAATAGGAAAGATAGAAAAGGTGAAGAGGATAAAATATTGCAATAGGGAAGTAGATACTCGTTGATCAAACGAAGTTGCCCCCGATGATATGATGTTAGAATTTTAGAATGGAAATCAGTATTTGGAACATCGACAACATGCTAGCTACAGTCTAGCCTAATGGATGATAAGATATGATAAAGAAGTTGGAATGAAGCGCAACAAGAACAAGCCTCACCGTGGAGGAAAGTCCTTGATAACGGAAAGATGCAAGATAGGGTGACCGCCATTGGTACAAGATACATCGATATGGTTAGCATGATGCGCCATGTTGAGAGCCATATGATAGGGCATGATAAGCCAGTATGGATGACCATACGATAGGGAAAATTGGAACACTGATATGGATAACCATATGATAGGGAAAATTGAAATGCGGATATGGATAACCATATGATAGGGAAAATTGGAACGTCGATATGGATAACCATATGATAAGGTGAAATGATGTTCCGACATGAGTAGAGAGGCATTGGATTACCATGCGATAAGGTAGATAAGTTAGCCAGGATGGGTAGCGACATGCTAGATTGCCATGCGATAGGGTAATTGGAATTGAACATAGTAGATTCGCCTCTACCAAGGCAAGAAAGATGATGCAGATTGGAAAGATGGTTTAGCCCCCATGTAGGCAATCTTTAGAACATATCAAGTGGTTTAGCTCCCACCTAGGCGCACATGATGAAGCAAATGCATGAAAAAGCCTGAAAATACAGGCACAAATGCATAAATGTTGATATGATGCCCCCCCTTAGAATTATATGCATGGAAGGCATGTCATTCTAAGGAAAAGAAGAGTTGTGGCACGTCAACATAATGAGATGTTTCCGTGGAAGGCCACCAAGAAATAGTGACACATAAATATCCACAGCATCAAAAGATGCAATGCAAGAGGACAGGGGGATCTGATAGGTTGGCATCAAAACCCATAGTAGTGTCAAAAAGACATATAGTATCTGTAGTCACACAAATCTGTCCATCTTAATTAAATGAATATTTCGTATTTATTTGATTAAAAATCCACTAGCCATCAGTTAATTAAATTAATATTTAATTAATTCATCTCCAAACATTCTTCTATTAATTAAATAAATTATTCAATTTATTTTAATTAATTCATTAAATCAAATTCCATTCAATTAAATAAATAAAATCAATTTATTTAATTATATCCCCCTATTCCTCTTTTAAATAGATTAAATAAAACATTTGTTTAAATCATTATCCCCACCCCACTTGCATTTTCCTACAAATGCAACTTGCACACATTTTGAAATAAATGAATTTTTATTTTAAATAAAATCCTATTTTCCCTCACCCACCAAATCCACTTGCAAAATCTAATCCCCTGCTAGATTCTTCTAACCCCTTCCTAATTAGTCTAATCCATCCCCTAAATATTGTCACATTCCTAAGCAAAGGGAAGTCACTTCTCAAAATCCTCAAAGTCTTGGATAACCATTAAAGGTTTTCAACCTTCAACCACTTAAAACCTCAAAGTCTTTGATAGCCATTAAAGGCTTCCAACTTTCAACCACGTAATCCACAAAGTCTCCAATAACCATTAATGGTTAACCCAAACCCTCCTACATGGTTAAAACATTTGTTTTGACTCAACCTCTACCCAACCCAAGGGTCTCATCAAGCCTTTAATGCTTTTACCATGATTATCTCTTAATCATTTGCACAAAGGTTTATCCTTGCATTAACTCCTAATCGAGTGGGTAATCCTAATTTAGACTTGACCCTTAGCCTTTAGATAACCATGAGGTCTTCTCAGGCCTTTAATGCCTCCAACCTCTTCTCTCAACCCAATCCTGTGTTGACACTTGTCACTATTTTATTGGTGCCAATTGTGCACATGGATCCCCAATTTTCAAACTCAACCCTTGATTGAATCTTTCAATCTCAACCATCCATTGCTCCATTTTTCCCATAAATAGAGCCCATTCCTTCATAATCCAGATCCTGAAAACTTGTATGCATCTAAGCTATAGACATTTTAGAGAGCATTCTTAGCATAATCATCTAATATCTTATCATTTTGGTTAAAATATATCATTTTAGCATCAATAGCATAGTATTTAGCTTTTCATTTCATATTTGAAGCTTAATACTACAATCTCAATCCTCCATAAGCATCCATAGTGCAAAAAGCTGCTGAGAGCTACACTATTTTGGAACTTGGAGAGGAGAGGAACAAGGGAGAAGGAGCTAAGGCCATGCTAAGAGGCAGTTGGAGATGCCTCATAATCTTTGTTTTGTTTATTAGATACATTAGCATGCTTTTAGTGTCTCTCTTGGTATGCCCTTTTTAGATTAGTTTTTGATTGACTAACACTAACGGTTTTTGTGTCTTTGGTGTTGTTTATCAGTTGCTAACCTTGTGCCATTTAGGAGGGCATCATTTGGTGAACCCGACGTGACACACTGAAGGTCTCCAGTTCAAGTCTGGGTGGCGCCACCAAAATGATGCCCTCCTAAATGGCACAAGGTTAGCAAATGATAAACAACACCAAAGACACAAAAACCGTTAGTGTTAGTCAATCAAAAACTAATCTAAAAAGGCATACCAAGAGAGACACTAAAAGCATGCTAATGTATCTAATAAACGAAACAAAGATTATGAGGCATCTCCAACTGCCTCTTAGCATGGCCTTAGCTCCTTCTCCCTTGTTCCTCTCCTCTCCAAGTTCCAAAATAGTGTAGCTCTCAGCAGCTTTTTGCACTATGGATGCTTATGGAGGATTGAGATTGTAGTATTAAGCTTCAAATATGAAATGAAAAGCTGAATACTACAATCTCAATCCTCCACAAGCATCCATAGTGCAAAAAGCTGCTGAGAGCTACACTATTTTGGAACTTGGAGAGGAGAGGAACAAGGGAGAAGGAGCTAAGGCCATGCTAAGAGGCAGTTGGAGATGCCTCATAATCTTTGTTTCGTTTATTAGATACATTAGCATGCTTTTAGTGTCTCTCTTGGTATGCCTTTTTAGATTAGTTTTTGATTGACTAACACTAACGGTTTTTGTGTCTTTGGTGTTGTTTATCATTTGCTAACCTTGTGCCATTTAGGAGGGCATCATTTGGTGAACCCGACGTGAATCGAACCACCAAAAACAAATCCTTTTTTTTAAAAACTAACATATTTGCTTGTTGAAAGTGCCACACAGGTCGCGCTTCGACGCTATTGAACACGTTTTAGCGCTATTATAAAAGTTTCGGCACTTTTGGAATTGTGTTAGCACTTCTGTGATTATTCTGGCGCTATTGGAACACTTCTAGCGCTTTTGCCTTTCTGTCTCTTCTGTTCTTTAAGCGCTACTGTCTAAATTAGCGCTTCTGTTTAACGCAGACTAGCGCTACTGTGTAAAATAGCGCTTCTGTTAAAACACAGACTAGCGCTATTGCGACAGAGTGTCGTCCAAATCGCCTTGTAACCAAAAAATTGAACATCTTAGGCTTGTGGAAGCCCCCCCTTGGACATAAATTTTACTGACGAATTGTGGTTGTTGCAGGTTAAAAAAACTAACCCCTAAAAATAAAATTTTTTCCTTTGGTGCATTAAAAACTTGAAACAAAGAAATTTGTCATACTTTCTAGTTAGGATAAATTGTCTTTTGGTGCTTAAAATCAACACACAAATTTTCTTTCTTGCATCAAACCTAAAAATCACAATCCACACTTCAATTTTGGGCAAGTAAAAAGAACAAACCACTTGTTTTGATTTTTTTACAAACAAATTTTACTTCAAGCAAAAACGTGTTTTTCATTAAGTTGACTAGGATTTTCGAATTCTAGATTACAAAACACATTGCCTTTGAAGTTAAAAAGAACACCATGATTGTTGGAACAACATCTCCAAATAGTTAAGTCACATTGCAATGATGGATTAAAAAGAACAAGTGAATTTGGTGTTTGGCACGCTTGTGCACAAAGGTCAGTCGAGTGGTCCTACCTCTAACACACACTATCCTCTCCCTTGGCTCTCGTGGTCCTAGGTGCAAGAGAAAAGTGTTAGTAACACTCACATTTTATCTTTTTAAGAGAGGCCTGCCAAGGGATCGATACTCTTGGGAACGACCTCGAGCGGTAAATCCTTCGAGCCGCTATAGAAATCAGGTGAGAGCGAAAGCTGTAGCCTTGGGTATAGCTGTTCCTACAGTGTAACTGGCCGAAAGGACAAATGGGCCCCACCACCAGTTACAAGGCTCTTAAGTGAGTCACTGCAGAATGAACTTATGTCCAAAAACATCGAACATGACTAAACACATTTAAGTAGTAGCCCACCTGTTCTATTGATTGAGGATATTTGCGATATAATTTAGTGCAAGAGCATAGATGGTTTTGCTCCCAAGATACTCACCATACATATTTCCTTGAGTAGAAACATAGCTTTTTGAAAAGTCACTTGTGGCTTGATAAAAGTGGTGACTCCCCCATCATAGGGATCATCTATTTGTTATGCTCGTGCAAGACTTAGTATATCACATCCTTACCTGCCACGACGGGATTCATAAGGTATGTAGTACCAAAGTCGAAGAAATATCAAGATGTGGGCTAAATTTATCACAACTGGCCATTTGACCTTAGGGATAAAAAGTGTTTGAAGTGTGTTCGTTTTAAAGACCTAGTGCAAATTGAGCCGACTTCAGGCTTTGGAAATACACCTTAAAATACATCTAAAGGAAGGGTCAAAAACAAGTCCAAGGATTGGGTTAATCTAGACCCATACTCATTTGTGCCTTTTTAGGCAACATTCTTGTGTTTGTGTGCTTGCTTTATTTTCTTGTCAAAGAAAAATCAGAAAAAATCAATCCCCAAAAACAAAGTATTCATCCAACCAAACATCTGTCAAAACAACCAAAAACATCAAAAACAAGGTACAAACAACAAAGAGTCAAAATTTTATGACCATTCTTCACATCTTGCGAAAGAAGAAGTGTCATCAAACTATCAACTTGAAAAGAAGACCATTAAGCTCAAAGGCTTTGATCAAAAGGAGGAAATTCTTCTATATCAATCGACAAATCTTTGTCTCCCAAAGAGTCTTTCTACATCGCATGCGTCTATACCTTCAAGGTAAAACAAACGAATTTGATTCAGAATCATTGAACCACAGAGCTTT
This sequence comes from Cryptomeria japonica, assembly GCF_030272615.1. Taxonomy (NCBI): domain Eukaryota; kingdom Viridiplantae; phylum Streptophyta; class Pinopsida; order Cupressales; family Cupressaceae; genus Cryptomeria; species Cryptomeria japonica. Next base: position 120,097,994 of record NC_081410.1, read on the forward strand.
TATGTAATATAGAGCTCTAAGTTGTCACAAAAAGCAAGGAGGAAAGATTAATCCCAATTTCTTCCCAAACGTCTGCATCACCTACAACACAGCTCGAGAAATACCTCCAACACCTGAAAGGGAAGAGGTAGAGTTTGTCCCATTTGTGACACAAAGTTTTTATTGAAGTTGAAAACATTTTCATCCATCATCTCACTCATACATCATCACTTCATCATCAATCCATCCCAACTCTCAAAACATTAAGAGGTTCTTGTCCCAAGTTCTCTTTTAGATATTGCTTGAAATCAAACACATCACATCACTTTTTAGATTGTTTCTACATCTAGGATAAGCTCATCCTAAGAGACACATCTACGCAGGTTAAAACTAGTTCATGAGTGAATCCTCTCATTACTAGGTAGTTAAATCTGTAACACATCTCAGATTTCTCTACACCTTATCACATCAAATCTTATCAAAACAAGCAAGCAAATTCGAAGAAGGAATTTCGGTTACATCTACCTTAAAAGTGCTAAAGAGATCTACATACCACATAATTCACCAACCATCAATTTCTCATTTCAAAACAAACTCATCCTCATCTTCAATCAACTTCAAACAAAAACTTGTAAACAAAATGGCTCAAACCCGATCACAGTTGAGACAACGAGAAATAGAAAGAGAAGAAGAAGAAGAGGAAAATCTCAATGAATTTCAAGAAGCACTTTGAGGAAATGCAAATGACGAAAACCCAAGTACTCCTACTCCTGCAACAATCGAAAGGGCTCAGCATAACCCTCTCTTTAACAGGCTTTTTGACGAAATACTCAGGAGCAATGCGGATGCTCACTTCTTAAGACTCGCTCAAGAAGGAGCAAAACTCCCCTCTGACTTTGATCTTGCCCAATTAAGACAAGCATCAGAAAGACAAAGTCGCCATGAAGAGGAAAGGCGTAGAGATCCAATCAGATATAACATCCCTCGAGGTAACACACCACCTCCTCCTCCAAATGAAATGGAGATGTTGCGGCAACAAGTCAAGAATCTCGCCCAACAGCTTCATAGTGGTGTCAAGATTAACCAATTCTCACTCAATGACATTTGTCCCTATCCTTTTGATAGGAATATTTATATGCCACCCTTTCCACGCGGGTTTGAAACACCAAAATTCAAAAAATATAGAGGAAAGGGGGATCCCTGTGATCATGTCCGAGAATTTCATTCCGCTTGTCTTGAAGTGGCATATGAAGACACATACCTAATGTGCCTTTTTCCCCAAAGCTTGGGAGGAACAACCACATCATGGTTTTCCCGACTACCAGGTGGCATTAGAACATTTGAGGAACTCATCCAGAAGTTCCTATCTCATTACTCTTATAACATTGAATGCGACATCACCATGGCTGATCTATGCAATACCAAACAAAAACCAGGTGAATTATTCTCAGTATTCCTGCAAAGATGGCGCCAAATGTCTAGCAGACGTTCTCTTCAGTTACCTGAACGAGAACTAGTGGAAATTTTTATTTCCAACTTAAACGAAGAAATGGAATTTCACTTGGATGTCAAAGACACAGACTCTTTTAACGATATGATCACCAAGGGTTTAAAATGTGAAAGGGCACTCATCAAGAAAGGACTCATCAAAATCTTTAATGAACCAAAAGATGGTCCTCGCCCGCGCTTCAATAGTGATAAACCAAACTTCTGGAACAAGAATAAGAATATCATCAACGATGGGGTTGTGGATGCTCGAACTATCCAAAAAGCACAACCTGTGGTTTGGTTTGCAGGACAAAATCCTCCACCTCAGAATAACACAAATGTTCCTTCCAATCAAGGTCGCATCACGTCTCATGATGAACCAAGACCTCGTCAGCAAAAACAAAAATGAACATACACTCCCTTAGGGGAACCCATTGAAACAGTGTTGCGACAACTCATTTCTCAAAATTTGGTCACTCTACCTAAGCTATCAAACTATGAGCCTCAGGTCAAACCGGCATGGTGGAGAGATACTGAACACTGTGAGTTCCATCAAGGAAGAGGACACAAGACAAGTAATTGTCACCGATTGAAAGATCTCATTCAGGATCTTATTGATCGAGGAGAAATTGAAATTGAAGGACATGACCCAAAAACAACCAATAATGATCATCTGATGTTCAAGAATCCACTTCCATCACAAGATCAAAGGGGTCCTTCCACTTCTCGGCAAGGCACTGATACCACTGATTATACGCAGGCTGCGTATAACTACACTGTAAATCACCTGTATGATGCCAGTGAACAAATTGCAACCATAACCTTCAAAAATCCCACCTCAAATTGCAATGTTGTTACACGTCGTGGCAAGGTCACCATAAAGGCAGCTCCACAAGGCACCACCTCCGTCCCAAAGCAGTACAATCTTGTGGAACAATTAGACAAAACCCCTGCACTTATATCCATTTTAGAGCTTTTGCGTCTATCGCCATCTCATAAAACTATCTTAGATCAAGCCCTCCAAGAAGCGTCAGTCCCCGCAAATATGAATACAGACCAATTTCAATCCATGGTTGGAAGTCTAAAGTCCTCACCTTGTCTCACTTTTTCCGAAAGTGACAACTCTTCCTTCCAGCAACCTCATAATGCTTCGCTACACATTGAAGGCTTTATCAACCAACACAGGATCAAGCGAGTCTTGATCGATAATGGAGCAGGCCTAAACATTTGTACACTACAGTTGGTCACAGCATTAGGATATGCAATAGAATCAGTGGATCCTCGCAAGAAGATCACCATTAAGGCCTATGATGAAGCGAAGCGTTCATCCAAAGGAGCTATGGTACTACCAATCCGAGTAGGCCCCATGGTAAAGCACATCATTTGTCAGGTTCTGGACCTTCCTCTGCCATATAATCTATTGTTAGGAAGACCTTGGATACATGCCATGCAAGCCGTTCCATCTACCTACCATCAATGTATCAAGTTCCCACATAACGGTACAGAGATCACAATCCTGGGCGATGCAAATCCCTTTGCATTTTGCCATAATATCAACCATCAACCAGAGATTACTGTTCCTAATAATAGGGAAGCCATTTCCTCCGCATCATTTATAAGTCCCGCCTCTCTTGCCAGTTCGAACACCACTATGCCCAAGCAAGAAAAGCTTAAAATGAAGGTAGCAGAGGAAGGTCCTAGAGAATACAACTTGAGTCAACTCTTTTGAGTGGGACAAATGCCCACTTCTCCTAGAACTCATGGTAAACCACAACAGGTACTCTAGCAACCACTAAACATACCAGCATGTGCTTTGACACCTTTCGTTCTTGGAAAGAGTCAAGAGGAAGAAACACAAGATGAGGACCTGGCAGAATGGATCTGTAAGGATCCCATCACCACTGATCTACCACAAGTTAAACTTCCTACGGATCAGTATGGCAAAGGCCTCCTCATTATGCAAAGAATGGGGTATGATGGTCAGAGTGCTTTGGGATATTGCAAACAAGGATGACATGAACCTCTACTGCTGGAATTCAAGCCCAAAGGAAATACAGGCCTCGGCTTTGAAAAAGAGATCTTCCCTAAATTAAAATTCAAAGGGAAACCCAGCAAACCCTTATGTCAACCTACTGCAAAGAGGACACCTTTTATTATCAAAGCAACATCAAACACTATCCCCACTGCCCCATCGAGGCTCACAACCCCAACACAACCATCTACAAAACCAATCATCCCACCAATCAAACCAGTAATCCCATCAGCAACACCATCAGCAACAACAACTGTATCAGAACCCGCAACAGCATCTATGGTACCAGCAGTTCCCGCAGAAGCCACTAAGTCAACACTGCCGATACTTCTTGTGCCAGATTCTTTTATCCCCATCAACCGCCCTACAACATCGATCATTACAAAGGTACATCAACCAATCACACCTGCACTATTTAACTCAAAGGACATCCCGGTATGGTATAGTAACCGAATGCTGGAAAGTGATTCAGAGACTGACTCACATGAATGGGAATTTGATTCAGTACAACTTAACACTTCAGATGAGGAAGACACATCACCACCTCCCCCACGTAAAGACATCCCTATTTATGGAGAAGCACAGATAAAGACCACTTGGGTTCCTGAACTGGAAACGTCTTCCACAGACCCTACGTCTCATCCTACGCCTGATTCTAACAGGGAGAGTACCATCAATAACCTTCACCACACTGTCTTAACCCTCACTGATACATCTAATGCACTTAACCTAATCGATGAAGTAATGCCCATTATCCACCCTGAACTCATCGAATGGAACCAACCAAATTCCTCATGTCTTGACTTCTTCCAAAACGATGAGGCCATCATTGACTTTTTGGAATTAAGGGATAACCTACCAAGCGGGGATCACAAAGCTGGATTCGCCATTGAACTTAATAGCGCAGCATACTTCGGGGCAGATGCCAAACCTTTCAGCTGCAAAAATATAACAATAAAACATGGATCTTCTAGTGAAAACCACACTGTGGCACTGTTTGATCCAACAAAAGTAAAAAGAAAGAGCGTATCCAACGGTGAAAACCTCTCTGAGGCGCCTGAGGATGAAGGGTTTGACATTCTCCCTGATAATGTACAACAGGAACGATCAACGATTCTCATCGAGGAAACCAAAGAGTACAATGTGGGGACTCCTGAAAATCCTCATATCATACATCTGGCATCTCTTCTCACTCCAGAGGAACAGCCTCAATTTATAGAGTTCTTCCAGCAGCGTCAGATCAACTTTGCATGGTCATATGCAGACATGCCTGGGCTTGATCCTGATTTAGTTATGCATCACCTCACCGTAGCAGAAGGAGCCAAACCTGTCAAGCAAAAGCTTCGTAAGATGCATCCTCAGATTGCAGTGCTAGTCAAAACAGAACTCAAGAAACTCCTAGATGTTGGTTTCATTAGACCAATTGATTATGTAGAATGGATCTCCAATATTGTGCCAGTTGGCAAACCAAAAGGGGGCATCCGCATTTGTACTGACTTCAGAGATCTGAATAAGGCATGTCCTAAGGATGACTTTCCCCTTCCAAATATTGACATCATAGTGGATCTGACAGCAGGACATGCCATGCTTTCACTCATGGATGGCTTTTCAGGATACAATCAGATAAAGATCGCACCAGAAGATCAGCATAAGACAACCTTCACCTGTCCATGGGGCACATATTGCTGGAATGTAATGCCTTTCGGTCTCAAGAATGCAGGAGCAACCTATCAGAGAGCAATGACCACCATCTTCCATGACATGATGCATACCATGATGGAAGATTATGTTGATGACTTACTAGCAAAATCACTCACTAGAGAAGGACATCTCCACATATTAGAGAGAATCTTTGATAGACTAGAACAATACTATGTTTGACTCAACCCAAAGAAATGTGTCTTTGGAGTAACCTCCGGGAAGCTTCTAGGATACATTGTCTCAAGCAAAGGTATTGAGGTTGACCCAACAAAGGTAAAAGCAATTATGGACATGCCACCTCCAAAGAATATCAGTTAGCTAAGGACATTACAAGGACGACTTCAATCCATCTGAAGATTCATTGCACAATTGGCTGATAAATGTCACCCATTCACACACCTGCTACACAAGAACATCCGCTTTCAGTGGGATGCCAGATGCCAACAAGCATTTCAGACGCTTAAAGACTATCTCATGAATCCACCATTGCTGATACCACCGGATCCAAGAAGACCGTTGTTATTATATATCTCAGCGACAAGTACAGCATTAGGTGTACTACTGGCACAACATAATGCAGAAGGAAAAGAGTGTGCTATTTACTATATCTCTCACACACTGGTAGGCTATGAACTCAATTACACACCTATTGAGCGAGCTTGCCTAGCAGTGATCTTAGCAGCCACTAAATTGAGGCACTATCTGTTAACACACAAAGTACAACTCATTGCAAAGATTGATCCACTCAAGTATTTACTCAGCAAAGCAGCATTGACAGGCCGCTTGGCCAAATGGGTGATGATTCTAAGTGAATTTGACATCGAGTATGTAGACCGTAAAGCTATCAAAGGTCAAGTTATTGCAGATCAGTTGGCCGATGCACCCCTCATAGGCGATCATCCTCTTATTTCCAATTCTCCAGATGAAGAGATATTCATGATCACAACAGCACAACCATGGAAACTATATTTTGATGGTTCATACACTAGGCACGACTCGGGGGCAGGCATTCTGTTTATCACACCTCAAGGTGACAGCATCCCGAAGTCTTACAAGCTCACATTTCCATGCACAAACAATATAGCCGAGTATGAGGCCTTGATCACAGGACTCAGGTTAGCCATCCAATGGAAATTACAAGAACTACAAGTATATGGCGATTCCCAACTAGTCATTCGACAAGCAACTGATGAATATCAGACCAAAGATGATAAACTCATGCCATATAAGAAAATGGTGGACACTCTAAAGACATCATTTGCTACTATCACTTTTGAGCAGATACCAAGAGATCAGAATCGAGCTGCTGACACTATGGCTACCATCGCATCTCTCCTAGATCTTCCACAGAATTCAACACGCTACGAGTTCTTGGTAGAACAGCTTTGGATCCCCGCTTATGATATCCCTGAATCTGAGATGATATGTCGCCTTGTCGGTTCTAAATCCCCATGGTACGGTGAGTTCTACACCTATCTCCGTGATCACACCCTTCCTCCCAACCAATCAAATAACCAACGTAAAACCTTCATTCGCCAAACTGCTCGATATACCATTATTGTCGAAACCCTATACCGACGCGGTCTTGATGGTACTCTCCTTCGATGTCTGGAACAAGATGAGATAACAAAGGCTTTGGAAGAGGTACATGAAGGAATTTGTGGGACTCACTCAAGTGGTTCATCACTAGCCAAGAAACTCATGCGAGCTGGATATTATTGGCCATCTATGGAAAAGGATTCCTACTACTTTGTCAGAAAATGCAAGAAATGTCAAGTTCATGGCGACCTGATACATGCACCAGCCCAGGAACTGCAACCAATCACAACACCATGGCCTTTCTGTCAATGGGGCCTTGACCTTGTGGGTAAAATCCATCCATCTTCATCCAATGGCCATAAATTCATTATTACCGCCACCGAATATTTCACAAAGTGGATCGAAGCTGTTCCACTTACCCAAGTCACCGACAAGCAGATCGCGTCATTCATCCTCAATTACATCATCTGCCGGTATGGTGTACCCATGTCCATCATCACAGATAACGGTCTTCCTTTCAAAAATCAGGATGTCCACGAACTTTGTGAGAAATTTCATATCCAACACCGCTTTTCCACTCCCTATTACCCACAAGGCAATGGTCAGGCCGAAGCATCCAATAAAAACATATTAAGAATCCTAAAGGAGACAGTCAATGATGCCGGTCGTGATTGGCATGTTCAATTGAATCCAGCACTATGGGCATATCGAACTAGCATTCGGACCCCTACAGGCGCAACTCCTTATTCATTGGTCTATGGTGCAGAAGCTATCTTACCTATTGAGGTTGAGATACCATCATTACGGGTTTCCTTGCATAATCTGATAGATGATGAAGCATACAGAGTATCCTATCTTCAGGACTTGGAGTTACTAGATGAGAAGCGACAAGCTGCATACAACCATCTCAAAGCCTATCAGCAGCGCATGAGTAGAAGCTACAATCACCGAGTTAGATCTCATACATTTGAGGTAGGTGATCTTGTTCTTCGAGAGAATCCTCGCAACCAACCAAACAGAGAACATCAAGGCAAGTTTGAATAAAACTGGCTCGCCCATATGTTGTCACTGCTGTATTCGGGTCTGGGGCATATCAGTTGGCTACATCAGACGGAGAACTTCTTGCAGATCCAATCAACAACATGCACCTCAAACGGTTTTATACCTAAGTTGTACAGAGCATCAGGCTCCCCTACATACCAGAAAAATCCAAAAACATTCAAAAATATCTCGCAAAAATACCAAAAACATTCAAAACAATTCAAAATCCAAAAACATCGACAAAACCATTGAAAAATCACACAAAAACATGGCAACACCTTGTACATACCCATCCATGCAGATACCAAAACAAACATTGACAAAATACTCACACAATGACCATTTACCAATCAAACCACACAATCAATATCAACACTCACAAACTATCTTCAACAAGGATGCATCCTTCCTTACCAAAAACAAAGACACAAATGACGTTTTCTTTGACAAGAAAATTATGTTAAGCTATCAAATACTTGGTTGATTTGTGAGTACAATCGTTTGTTTATCTGTATCGAGATCTTTTCAGCATTGTTTTGTATCATTTGCGCATTATTTCCGATGAAGTTCTGGGGCATGTACTAATGGTGTCTATGTGGGAAGTTCACCAAGCTACGTGATCTTATGCAAAATACAGTCATCGATCACTATGGCTTGCTGACTACAGCGTATACCTCGACCATATGGGCATGAACCATTACCAAGGATCCATATTCTTTATTCTTTATGTATATACTGTTTGTTTGCAGGTACAATGCTCTTCCTTTGGTTCCTCCTACCTCATCCAAACTGGATAAAGGTGTTATCTCTTAGTACAGTATGCACTTGTCTCAGGATATGATCAGCCTAAGATCAAGGAGGACGATCCAAGTCATGCATGAAAGGAGATAATCCTTGTCTGTTCCGCAAGCAATACTCTGGTCGACTTGATCCCTTATATCAAGTCGTTTGTATTAACTTGCTACATAAAATCCATGAAAGGAATACTCAGGTCATCTTGAATCATTATGTCAAGATGCTTGTATTCTCTTCCAACATTTTAAAGCTCAATGATAAAAATAGAGCACTATGGATCGTCATTTCATCTCATCTGTTTATATATTGCATTCCGTTGCATATCACCCATCCGTTTGCTCATTCATATGTAGGTTTTACATGCAAAAGGTGACCATTTAAAACTGGTCTTGGATACAATCACGACCGAGTACTCTGATACATCATCCATGCATCATGCAAACGTCTTACAAACCTTGCATTCCTCATGATCATATCATCTTCACATTTAGTTGCATCTTGCATTAAACATTTAGTTGCATTTTGCATTAAAAATTCATGTCATTTTTAACATTGCATATAGTTCATTTTGGACATTAATTTTCATTAAACATTTGCATCATTGCATCAATCATAAATAAAGTGGATTAATTCATGGGATCAAATTGTCTTTGATTATTTTAGACCATTTTATTAGGCATTCATTTAGTGTCAATTATCCATTATCATCTTATCAGCTTGTATCATTTATTATGACACACATTCATTTACAGTTAAAAGGTGCATTCATGCCTTTGTTAATAAGTATCTTATTGTGTTCATTTTAGGATTCATTCACATTTGCATTCATTTATCCTCTTTCTAATTGCATTAAGGTGCAGTTATTAAAACAGTCGTTATAGTATCATCACATTATCATTTTTATTTAAAACATATTTAAAATCATAAAATCCATTTGTTTATAAAACATTGGTTCTTAACATATTATATCCATTATGCATATGCATTCATTTAACACATTATCATATAAACATTTGTACTTTGCATTTTGTTTATCCATATTGCATTCATTTGACAAACATCTAGATGCATATTCATACATAACATCATTCATTCAACCATTACATTAACATCATCGCATAAATTATCATTGCATAGAAAACAACAAAATCCTGTTCATAAATCATCATAAGCATACATCATCCTCATGGCATTACATACATAAAGCATTGCATCAAACAAATCAAAAACCATACATATATAAACCTGCATTCATATGTCAGTATCCAACATCATACATCATCATAAAAACATTCATATAGGAAACATCTCATCAAATGCATACATGTACACATATCCATCTAAGCAATAAATCATCATCATGAATAAACATCCATACATAATCAAATGCATATCATCAAAATATGGGATCTCCTCATATATATCATCTCATATATTAGAGTACAATGACGTCTACAAAAAATCGGCTACCAAAAGCCATCCAAGATACAGTCCATAAATAAACAATGATACAATATATGTATGCAAAAATGCTCTCTCAAATGCCGCTCTGGCCAGATGCTGTACCACCACCACCACCTCTACCTGCTCCACCACTGGTGCCTGCACCACCTGATCCATCTCTCTGTGGAGGCCTCATCGAACCCCCACTCCCTCCTGCATCCCCTGATCTCTCCTGCCGTAGAGGACCCATCACACCCCCACTACTCTGTACCCTCTGCGATCGCTCTGATCTGGCCTGCCGCATCTGCGAATAGCTGAGAGCTCGCTGGCTAACTGGTACAACCTGCTCATCTAAGCCCCGCCAGTACTCTATCTCCGCCTGCGCTCGCCGCATCTCTCTCATCACCTCCCCTGTAGGACCCTATGCTCCTACTCCAATCCGAACCCTCTCCTGCAGCTCGGCCAATCTCTCCACCGTAGTATCTCTCTCCCGCAGCACCATCATCAGCTCTGACTCACGTGCAAATAGCTGCACATCCCTAGCTGCTACCTCCTCCTCTAATCTCTCTATCCGGGTCTGTAAATAAACTATCATATGATCCCGCAGATCTCCAGTCGCTCTCTCTCCCGTGTCCATTGCTGCCTCACCTGTATCACCCTCTCCAATAGGTCCCTCACCTGTATCACCCTCTCCCAAAGGTCCCTCCCCTGCACCACCCTCTCTAGCAATCCCCACTCCTCTATCCATCGGGATCTCTCTCTCCATCCCACTCAGCTGCACTCCTCCCTGCATCAAAGGTCCCTGTGATATCTGAAGAGGTAGTCCACCTCTCCCTCTCCGCTGCCTCGGCATCCCCAACCCACCTCCTCCTCCCCCACCTCCTCCTCCTCCTCCTCCTCCTCCTCAACCTCCTGCTCTCCATCCTCGTCCTCGTCCCCTCTCATCCTCAAAAGCTGGGATCGACTCTGCCGAGTCTGATATCCGTCGGATCAGGTGCGCCGCCCGATACTGCATGTACTCCTTTGTAACCCCTGCATCAACGACCCTCGGTCGTAGGTCCCATGGCCTCGCGTGCAGTGTCTGAAACTCTGCTAGTGCCTGATCATAAGGTAGCACTGGACCCCATGCATACCTCTCCCGAATCACCCGTGCATACTCCCCTGATCCGCTAGGCAGTCCCTGCTGCCATCCAAACTGCCTCATCACTCTCCCCGACACCTGTCTCTCCATATGATATGAGGTCCTCCCAATGAGGAATCGGGTCATGAACACATACGGTAGTGCCTCTGCATCATCCTCCCATGGCTCACACTCCAAGTATGGCCACCATATCACTGCATCTAAGTCATCCAATGCCCGCCGCCACCACTCTAACTTCCCCAAGTGGGGCTGACTCATCATGCCACTGTACATAAACATGTATGGCTGATCCACGGCTCGTAATCTGAGACTCATTGGTCGAGTCACTGGTAGGTGCTCCCATGCCCAAACATGTAGCAGCGTCATGCCCACTGCTAGAGAACCCCTCCCTCGGTATACTACCTCGTGGAGCTCCTGATACATGTGCGCCAGCACGCACGACCCCCATGCAAATCGGGTCCCCTGGGTCATCATCATCTCTATCACCTGTCCCCATCCCACTGCCAATCCATGTGACCGCCTGTCTGGACACAGAAGTCCTCCCACAATCCCTGACAACACTACTGGAAGGGGCTCATATAGTGCCGCTATATCCTCCCATGCGATCGAGCTATCGTCAATATATACATCATCATCAAAAATCCTCTGACATGAAAGCGTCCCCCAGGATCTGTCATATGTGACTAGCTCCCCTCGAATCAGAATCTGACGGATGCGCCACACGTCTTCCAAGGTCACAGTCATCTCTCCCTGCGCCAAATGAAAGGTGCACGTCTCACTGTGCCACCGCTCTGCCAATGCTGTAATCAAACCGTGATTCATACGAATCACGGGCATGTACATCACCTCGTACAAACCAGTCGCAGCAATGCAATCAATCTCCATCTGAGTCAATCGGTCCCGCAACCCCTGCGTCGCAGGATGACGCTCGCGTAACTGCAACACGCGCAGATCCTCCTGCACATAGACATTCATCAATCACCATCAGTTGTTTTGTTTTCAAACTTTCTTAAGTTTAAACCTAGACTATCATCAGATACTTTGATCAAGTATCTTCGGGTCTCAACAGGTAAGCAATCATGGCCACCTAGACTTCAACAGACATTTATCCTAAACAAATGACCTAAGTCTCATCAGGCTGCTATGGTTCAAAACAACTCCCACTTCACCTCGCCATCCATCAATCATTTACATTGGAAGATTTTCTTCATTCAAACTGGGGCATCTCTTTATCCTAAGGCAAAAGTGCTATTTTACCCACAAAAGCGCTAGTTTTACACAATAGCGCTACTATATTAACAAAAACGCTCAAAAAGCTATACAAAAGCGCTACAACTACAAACGCGCTAAAACAGCTATACAATAGCGCTCTTTAAAAACAATAGCGCTCAATTCATCCTACAATAGCGCTACTTAGTCAATAGCACTAATACTTGCATACAATAGCGCTAATCAACACAAACACACTTAAACAAGAGCACAATAGCGCCATTGCGGCACAATAGCGCTAGTTTATGGAGCAAAAACGCCAAAACCAAAGTTCCAGCGCTCTTGCTCCGACTTGATTTGGACTCAGCTAAAAACCTATCAAAAATGCATGAAAATTGAGTTTTCAAATTTGCGTACCGCTGGTCCGTAGTCCTCTGGGCGCTGGAACCGTCGGACTTGCTCGAATCTGTGCTCGGTGATCGGAATCGGCATCGTAGCTACTCCTTGCTCCTCCAAATGTCACTATCAGAGCTCTCGTTTTCAACTGGTCGCGGTCACAAATGATCCTATTTTCACCCCTTTCACCCCATTTATACCCCTCGCCGTCCCCGTAACTTCTCCCCTGCTCATCGCCGTGGTCCCCGTGAACTTCCCGAGCCCCCCATTTCTCCATGTTTCCCCCGTTTTCTTCTATTTTTCACCCGTATCGCTAACTTCTTCTCTTCTACCACCTTGCCAATTTTTGTTCTTTTTCGAGAGATCGCCCGATTTTTCGAAATTTCTCGGCTCATCTCTCGAGGGGGCATACCACCCATAAAATTCACATTTTATGGGGCATTTCTTCACACCTATTTTTCTTTCTTTGAAACGACGCGATAAACCACACCGTCTCAAAGAGGGGCAAATGTAGTCACACAAATCTGTCCATCTTAATTAAATGAATATTTCGTATTTATTTGATTAAAAATCCACTAGCCATCAGTTAATTAAATTAATATTTAATTAATTCATCTCCAAACATTCTTCTATTAATTAAATAAATTATTCAATTTATTTTAATTAATTCATTAAATCAAATTCCATTCAATTAAATAAATAAAATCAATTTATTTAATTATATCCCCCTATTCCTCTTTTAAATAAATTAAATAAAACATTTGTTTAAATCATTATCCCCACCCCACTTGCATTTTCCTACAAATGCAACTTGCACACATTTTGAAATAAATGAATTTTTATTTTAAATAAAATCCTATTTTCCCTCACCCACCAAATCCACTTGCAAAATCTAATCCCCTTCTAGATTCTTCTAACCCCTTCCTAATTAGTCTAATCCATCCCCTAAATATTGTCACATTCCTAAGCAAAGGGAAGTCACTTCTCAAAATCCTCAAAGTCTTGGATAACCATTAAAGGTTTTCAACCTTCAACCACTTAAAACCTCAAAGTCTTTGATAGCCATTAAAGGCTTCCAACTTTCAACCACGTAATCCACAAAGTCTCCAATAACCATTAATGGTTAACCCAAACCCTCCTACATGGTTAAAACATTTGTTTTGACTCAACCTCTACCCAACCCAAGGGTCTCATCAAGCCTTTAATGCTTTGACCATGATTATCTCTTAATCATTTGCACAAAGGTTTATCCTTGCATTAACTCCTAATCCAGTGGGTAATCCTAATTTAGACTTGACCCTTAGCCTTTAGATAACCATGAGGTCTTCTCAGGCCTTTAATGCCTCCAACCTCTTCTCTCAACCCAATCCTGTGTTGACACTTGTCACTATTTTATTAGTGCCAATTGTGCACATGGATCCCCAATTTTCAAACTCAACCCTTGATTGGAGCTTTCAATCTCAACCATCCATTGCTCCATTTTTCCCATGAATAGAGCCCATTCCTTCATAATCCAGATCCTGAAAACTTGTATGCATCTAAGCTATAGACATTTTAGAGAGCATTCTTAGCATAATCATCTAATATCTTATCATTTTGGTTAAAATATATCATTTTAGCATCAATAGCATAGTATTTAGCTTTTCATTTCATATTTGAAGCTTAATACTACAATCTCAATCCTCCATAAGCATCCATAGTGCAAAAAGCTGCTGAGAGCTACACTATTTTGGAACTTGGAGAGGAGAGGAACAAGGGAGAAGGAGCTAAGGCCATGCTAAGAGGCAGTTGGAGATGCCTCATAATCTTTGTTTTGTTTATTAGATACATTAGCATGCTTTTAGTGTCTTTCTTGGTATGCCCTTTTTAGATTAGTTTTTGATTGACTAACACTAACGGTTTTTGTGTCTTTGGTGTTGTTTATCAGTTGCTAACCTTGTGCCATTTAGAAGGGCATCAGTATCATTGGGAGATGGATGTATTGTCATAGGGCCAAATTTATCGGATTTGAAGAAGAGCATAAGAAGACAAAGATAAAATAGAAATTTGGGTCAATATGGAAGAAAGCAAAAAATGCCCCAACATTATGCATCGTCACCGAATGTCGAAAAGAAAGATACGACAAATAGAAGAAGGAGGTAAACAAATAGAGGAATGTGTATGACATAAAATCCCATGTATCCGAGCACCTACGAAGTAACTCAGGTCCTGTAAGAGAGGACAATAGATAAATACAATGAACCTCCCATATCCAGGTACATACGGGGTGACCTAGGTCCCACGGGAGGGAAAAAACAGATAAAGAAAGAACAGGGGAACGCATGCATGAATACAAGCAAGGAGATGGAGATAAAGAAGAAAAGTCATAATGACCATCCCTTAGGAGGGGATCATATTGCAGAAGATCATCATCCTCAACAATAGCCTCATCCTCCCAATCTAGGTCATAGGGTGGGGGGGGGATCTCAAAGAGGGGTTATTGCAAGGGCCGCACCGATTGCCTCACTAACAACGAGGGCAAGAGATAAAGCAACAACAACATTTCCATCTTAAAGATCAAAGGGGGCGAGGGTCAACAATCGTGTGAATATTGTAGGCAAGGTCGAAATTTCCTCCAAGGAGCTGATCATGCAAATAGAAACAGGCAAACCAATAGGCACAAAGGTAGGCAAAGGAAGGGATGAAGAACAAACTTGTGCTAGCTGGCGACACCAAAACTCTAGGACAGGGCCCTGTTAAAACTTTTATTTAAACAGGATAGGAGTGTCAGGCCTCCTATCGATTGTACCAAGCTGAAGGACCCCAGGAAAGTTGCGATGCTGAAGGGGTGAAAGAACAAGTGGAGCAACGGAAGCTGCCCTGGAGACCACCTGCGTGTGTGACATATCCAAAGGCACGGAAAAAGGCTGAGTGTTCGACAAAGAACTGATAAGCAAAGGCTCCAAGGAAGGAGTGATCAAGACCTGCACCCGATTAGGGGGAGGGTTATCAAAGGTCCCTGGAGCAGCGGGAAGTGAAACCAAAACTGATGCAGAAGCGGGAGCCACCAAAGGAACATGTCCTGAAACAACAGTGTTGGAAGATGCATCAGCGGATTGTAAGGCAACGTTACATGCTCGAGCCTGGGCCCGTCAGAAGCATTTACGCTCATGCGCATGCTGGTTCCGACGGAGGTGGGGATCACCAACCATGAGCTGAGATGAATCAGGAGCATTATGCTCCATAGGAAAGGCCTCTGAGATTAGCTCAAGGATAGGAGGAGGCCTAACCGATGAAGCTGGAGGGACATCCTAAACGGGCGCCACATTCATAGTGACAGGCACCCGACCTCGCTTTGATCAAGGAGCGGGTGGAGGGATAAGAGGCACCGATGTGGTCTGTGATGTAGATGCAAGTGGAGATGAAGGGACTCAAGACAAGCGCTTCCTCTTCGCATAGCGAGATGGACTAGTGATATCGACCATGATGGGAAGCTCAAAGGGTGGGCCAGCCATGGACTTTGATAGTGAAGGTGCCTTTCTGTTGGCTGCACTAGGTGCAGTTGCAGGAATAGAGGACACCACTAGGGTCTATGTGGTCCTAGGCAGACAAGGAGGTCTCAATGCGGGAGTGGGTTTAGCCCCGACCCCCTGCGATGGAGGGACATGTGGCACAATTCATTCCAAGATCGAGATCTCGGGTGCAGAAGTTGATGCAGAAGGCGGCAAAGGTACGATAGGCTGCATCGATGTAGAAGTTGACTCCCCCGTCTTGTATTTATAATATGCATGGTATAAAAGGTCATCACGGGGAAGCATGGGCCCAATCGGGGGAGGCCATAAGTGATCCAAAGAGAAGTCCCCATGGGAAATCAATAGTTGATAGCCAGTGTCCTAGATAACATGCACTACACCCTCATTAGGAAACTTTAAGCACTTATGTACCACGGAAGAAACTGCCTCCATGGTGATCAACCATGGGATCCTGAGTTTGACTCGGAAGAGATCAGACTCAGGGATGATAGTGAAA
Source organism: Cryptomeria japonica (assembly GCF_030272615.1). Lineage (NCBI taxonomy): Eukaryota > Viridiplantae > Streptophyta > Pinopsida > Cupressales > Cupressaceae > Cryptomeria > Cryptomeria japonica. The sequence goes on from NC_081410.1 coordinate 120,114,766, forward strand.
ACCAAGGACACCACCTTGGGACCTACCATGACCGTCAAAGTGATGTTGCCCAATGGGCTGATAGAGAATCCATGGTGGGTTTGCAAGATAGTGCGACACTTGTCATAGACCGACCTATGCCATCTATTCACGAAGAGTGTCTCCTCGGTGATGACATTGACTCTGCTAGAGGGGTCAACCATCACACCTGTGATAGTTTGATCATTCAATCGAGAAGGGATATAGAGAGGAGAAGGCTCTCTGCAATATGGGGCATCAAGCAATATGAATGAGAGAAGAATGTCAGACACCTTCCGCTTCTAGGTCGGGGGGGGAGATGATAGGGGTGACAGTCATGATATTGACATATGGACTGCCCTCCAAGGCTGGATCAGATGTAGAAATCACATTTGTTGAGTGCAGAGGAAACAGGTTGGTATAGATCTACAAGTCACTATTAGTTTTATCCATGGACTTGTGTTTCCTTGCGTCAACTTTGATAGCCCAACTGTCAATGTGGTCTTGGACAATGTGTCTAAGATGATTAAATCTCTCAATTTCGTGACCAAGCATATGATGGTAATGACAATACTTTGACCCATCGAAACAACGTGGGTAGGGTCAACTATCTGACAGAGGTTTAGGCTTAGGTAGGGTGATCAGGTTGTCTCGCAACAACCGTTGCATGATACTCAAATAAGAATCGTTCAATTTTGTGAAGACTCAGTTTTGCAAAGATTGAGAGGCAACTATAGAAGGAGTAGCTGCTAAATTAGCCACGACTTTATTCCTTTGAGACCCATTTGAGGACGTGCTAGGAAAGGACCCACCACGAGGGTTCGAAGAAGTATCTCCGAACTACGTCACGATGTGTTGATAATCAATCAAGGCAAACCACATGCTGGTAAAGTTTTGATAATGATTCAGGGATAAATTCTCCCTCAATGTTGGCTGGAGGTTGCCTATGAACATACGTTGCAAGTCATTATCTGGCAGGGCAAAGTGGATCTTAGTTGAGATTGCCTGATATCACGAGATAAAATCCGTCACCTTCTCGTTTGGTTTTTGCTTACAATGAACAAGGTCAGATATAGTGACCTTGCTGCCTATGTTAGCCTGAAACCTCTTAAGAAAGAGATCCATCAACTAGTCAAAGGTGTGGATGGAGTGGTCAGGCAGAGAATTGTACAACTCCAACGCAGTCCCTTTGAGGGAATGAACAAACAACTTAAGGAGAACAAAGTCTTGATATTTATAGTCACTACACATGGTCATAAATGAATTGATGTGAGTGTTTGGGTCACCATCGCCACTAAACCTATCAAACTTCAATGACTCGACACCCATTGGAAGGATGGTATTCAGGATAGTGATGTTTAGAGGGCTCTTCCTATAGTACGCAGGTGTAGATGATTGGTCGGAAGTAGAAGCCAAAGAAGTGAGTTGCAACTAAAGTTGGCCCATGTTCTGTAGTATAGTATTCAGAATTGGGTTCGTAGGCGAAGGAGGAGGTGGTGGAGCTACACCGCCTCCCCCGCCAGACGACATGCCAACTGACATGGCACTGGCAGAGACAACTGCAATATGGGCAACAACAGAAATAGAAGTCGAGTCACTAGCCATACTTGCGTAGCCTAAAGGAACAAAGGAGGCACTGATACTTAGGATGGTGGAATCCACCGTGTGGGCTCTCAACCCTAGGATGCTAACACCGACTTGGGACCTGAATAGATCAAACTGGGTGTCCACACGGGGTACCTCAGCTAGGGGCACATGGTTTTTAATAATCATGGATAGGGTCGTCAACATCTCCAAGCCTCTCCTATCAGATATCAACATGTCTCTCAACGTGCTGATGACATTCCCGGCCTGGGGGAGGATGTTCTCTCAGTTTAGGAATCCCTCAAAATCTCTCAGATTCTGCTCTAAAGAATTGATTTGCTCAAAATTGATAGAGACGGTAGAATCGTGATCGATAGGAGGAGAAGATAGGGTAGAACTCCTAGGAGAGTTAGGTTGTGAATTGGAAGGAGAAGCCCCCCCAGTCAGAATATATTTCAGACTATGAGAGGTCAAAAACTCATTAGGATCGGATAACTGCTCACCCTGCATGGCACCAAGTAGAGGAGGACTGTAGTGATCAGGAGGGAAGCTCCTCCTGGATGACCTTCTGACTATGGCTCCTGTCACAGTTTGGGTTGTAAAGCTCATAAGTTGATCAACAACCAAATCATGAAACAAGGGCACCTATGCAAGTCTTTGGAAAAAATATAGGATTGTTTTGTTTTGATTTGTTTAAGATAAAAACATGAAAGGCAAAAAGATGTTTGCTGTTTTTGGTTTTTGGTTTGTGTTTTTCTCTCTATTTTTTTTTTAATTTTTAATTTTTTAAAATGAGTGAGATGAAAAGTGAAACAACTATACTAAACTGGAAAAAGGAAGTGCAATAAAGCAACTAGGCTATACTAGAAAATGCAAACACACACGAATCCCCCTTCACGTCGGGTTCACTAAAATGTAATGGAGGGAATTTATCACCTCAAGGATGATGAATCCTCAAGGACAAATTGTCCTTCCGATTACCTCTGCGAACTGGCGCTAAGATGAGCCAGGGGATAACAAATTTATACAAGGAGCATCAGCCACCCGAGAAGCATCTTTGGACGACTCTGTGGAGCCTCTGCCCATAAGACGAGTGTGCAGATCTGGAACACCAGTGTGGCACGCTATCGTCCTATATGGACAAAGCATAGAGTCTGGGCAAAAAGTCCTGGACGTGCTGACAGAACTTATGAAACAACTAAACAATATTGAAAACTATGAAAAAACACAAATTACAAAACAAAATAAGGAAAATAGTAGAGAATAACAAAATCTCACAATCCATCCACGATGTGAAGCCTCCCACAAGATAATCTCCTCTTCCCAAAGCTGTGCCTACACACATGCAAGAGAGAAAATATTGGGGGTTGTGTTTTGGAGCTTGCCTAAGTCAGACCCCCGTTTTGGTGTTTCCACCTCCACGAACAACCCAAAAAGCCACGGGAAAGGAAGATGATGAAGAACATGATGAAGAAGAATCTAAGAGCAGATACAAAGACAATGCTATACTATGTAGTAATAGGAAAAAAAATAAGATATTGGAAATCCGAGATAGAGTTAGATTACTCCCCTAGTGCTTGGCAAATATTAGCATGCTTGGTAAACTTGGTAGCTTGATTATGCTACAAGAATGGTGGTGGTGTCTCCAAGAGCTTCAATCTCCAAGAGAAAGTCTTCAATTTGCCAAAAAGATTCTTTGGAAATGTCCCAAAACCAAGGATATAGGCTAAGGGACGGGTTTGAATGTGGGTGGCCACGCAAGGAGGCATTATGATTCCTTCCTAGCGTGGCTTGTAACGTCGCAATGACCACTTGTTGGTTGGCAAGTTGGCAGGACGGTAGCACATCGCGTGGACATCTTTGCGCTGCGCCTTCGTCCATGAATCTGTCAGATTGATAGAGTTGGTAACGTCTCTGGAGAAGCTAATATGGACTTCTTCGGTGGACAAAACGACAAGTTGGTGAACCTGTCCTCCAAGCAGTGTGGGGGAGGCGCCACATGTCACAATTGCCACTAATGGTGATGAGGTTGATTTTTTTGACTCTACAATCTATAGGCAAAGACTTAGTAAAAATATTTGCAATCTGATCCTTTGTAGATACATACTCCAATTTGACTTCTTCCTCACTGACTTTCTCCCTCAAGAAATGATACTTGATTGATATATGCCTTGTTTTATAATGCAACACCAGATTCTTGGAAATATTAATAGCACTTGAATTATCACAATATATAATAGTAGGCTCATCATAAACAACTCTAATGGCCTTTAGCATCTTCTTCATCCAAACTACCTGAGTACAGTTGCTAGCAGCAACAATGTATTCAAATTCTTAAGTAGATAGAGAAATAGCATCTTCCTTCTTACTTGCCTAAGAAACCAACTTCTTTCCCAAAAAGAATGCACCACCAGAGGTACTCTTCTGGTCATCAAGATCACCTACCCAATCAACATCAGTATAAGCACATAACATGAAATCATCATTCTTCGAATACCACAAACCATATTCAACTTTCCCCTTTAAGTATTTGAAAATCCTCTTCACAAAAGTAACATGACTTTCTTTAGGATCAACTTGAAATCTTCACAAATCTTCACAAAGACAAACAACATGCATAATATCTAGTCTAGTTTGAGTCAAGTATAGCAGTCCACCAACCATAGATCTATACAATGTTTGATTAACTTTTAGAGACTCATCATGCTTAGACAACTTGCATCCAGTCACCATAGGAGTTCCAACAAGTTTGGAGCTATCTAACCCAAACTTCTTCAACAATACCTTCACATACTTAGATTGAGAAATGAAAATGCCTTTATCAATCTGTGTAATCTGCAATCCTAAGAATAATTTCATCTCACCTATCATGGACATCTCAAACTCTTTTTGCATATCATCAGCAAACCTCACCTCAAATCATCATCTCCTCCGAAAATAATATCATCAACAAAAACTTCAACAATCAAAATGTTATCATTATCAACCTTAAAGTATAAATTACTATCAACAATACCTTTACAGAATCCCAACTTCATCAAATACTTGTCCAATCTAGCATACCAAGCTCGAGGGGCTTGTTTAAGTCCATACAATGCTTTCTTCAATCTACATACCATCTCTCCTTTATCTAATAATGAAAACCCATCCAGTTACTCAATGTAAAGTTCCTCTTCCAAATGACCATTCAAAAAGGCCGACTTCACATCCATTTGATATACCTTGAAATTCTTATAAGCAACATATGCAAGAAGTAATCTAACAACTTCAATTCTAGCTACCGAAGCAAAAGTCTCCTCATAATCAATTCCTTCCATCTGTAAGCATCCTTTACATACCAATCTTGCTTTGTTTCTAACCACTTCACCAACTTCATTCAATTTATTTTTGAATACCCATTTTTTACCAATCACATTCTTGTCTTTTGGTTTCGAAACAAGTTCCCATGTATTGTTCTTCTCAATCTGATTCAACTCTTCTTCCATAGCTTTTATCCAATTCTCATCTTTACAAGATTCAACAACATCTTTAGGTTTAATCTTGGAAATTAAACATATCTCTTCAACAACAATCCTTCTCATAGTCATCACACCTTTATTTTTATCACCAATAATCTGATTTTCTGAATGATTTAATCTCACATACCTCAAAGTTTTTTGATTATTCTGATTTTTCAGGTTCTTGAACTTCTTCACCGGTAGCAACAATATCTGTATTAATTGTCTCTACTAGATTATTTTGCTTTAGGCTCTCAGTATGCACTTATTTTAAAATGACATCTTGATCATCAAAATCAAACTCATATCCACATGCTCTAATCTTCTTTCCATGACATTCATCAACTTTCACATTTGCACTTTCCACTATCTTTCTCCACTTTTCATTGTAACATCGGTAGGCCTTTCTCTTAGTATAATAACCCAAGAAGATTCCTTCATCACATCTTGCATCAAACTTTCCTATATCCTCATCTCTTTTGATATAACATTGCTTCCAAAAAATATGAAATATCTAACTGTAGGAGCATGACCAAACCATAACTCATAGGGAGTCTTACTGGAATCGCCTTTTATATGCACCCGGTTGAATGTGTATACAACAATCCTGTCAACTTCTCTCCAAAAGGTCTTTGAAACATTCCCTTCAATCAACATAGTCCTAGCATAATCCAAAATAGTTATGTTCTTCCTTTCAACAACTCCATTTTGCTGAGGGGTTATAGGAGCAGATAACTGTCTTCTAATTCCATGATTTTCACAAAATAAATCAAACTCACTAGATGTGAATTCTCTTGCTCTGTCAGATCTCAAATATTTCAGCTTCAATCCTGTCTTCGTCTCCACCTTAGATTTGAATACCTTGAATTTCTCTAGTGCTTCTGATTTATCCCTTAAAAAAGTAACCCATATCATTCTAGAATAGTGATCAATCAACAACATGAAATATCTATCACCCTGCACACTTCTTACTCTTGTAGGACCACACAAATAAGTATGCACAAGATCTAATAATCCATTAGATGTATATTGCTTACTCTTGAATCAAATTCTTGCTTGTTTTCCCAACTGACATTCTTTACATACCAGATTAGATGGTTTCACAATCTTAGGCAAATCTTTAACAGCTTGAGTAGAACTTATCTTAATCATGCAGTCAAAATTAATATGACACATCCTTCTATTCCATAACTAGCTTTCTTCTATCTGAGCAATTAAACAGATTTTCTCACTAGCATTCAAATGAAAGATATTACCTTTAGTCTTAGTTCCTGATGCAATCTCTATATTGGAGGCATTCAAAATCTTGCATTTATTATTTTTGAATTGCAAATCATATCCCTTATCAACCATCTATCGCACCTTGTAGGGTTTGATTGTCAATGCTTTGTTCTTCTTTCTCCTTGAGTTTATCCATCAGTTCCTTTCTCTTCTCTATGGATGTGTTCACTTGTTCTTTCAGAGATTCAATGAAATTAGCAGCATCCAGACTTCTCCTCGAGCTATTTTTTTCTTTCATCGTTGCATCAAGATCTTCAAGTACCACAGTAAGTTGCTTCTGCAAACCCAAGTCCATTGATCCAATCTTCTGGATCTTCCTCAAGCTGTTAGGCTTCTTTCAAGGAACTAAGATATGATACCAATTGTTGGCAACAACAATGAAGGAAAATTGGGAGGGGTGGGGGGGGTGAATCAATTTTCACCAGATCTGACAATTTAAGCACAACTTCATATTTGATCAATTGTAACAAGAACAAAGATAAGCACAATAACAACGCATATAACACCAATATTTTGATGTGGAAAACCTAGTTAAGGGAAAAACCATGGTGGGAACCTACCCATAATAAAATGATACTCTATAGTAGTATGTGAGAATATTACAATGGGGAATGCACATGCATTCAGGCACACTGCCTAGAGCTCACTGCTAAAAAACAAGAAGGGCTACAACCTTGAGGAAGGCTCACTGCCTTACAAAGATCGGACAACAATCCAAATTACATGAACTAAAAGAATAACATCTCCTGATGCCTAATGATAGTTCCAGTTAAGCACATTTGTCTGCCCTGCAACACTCTCTTCTCTACACTTGTCATCAAAAGATGAATTTGCTTGTTTGCACATACACCACTCTCTAATAATGCAAACACAACACCGATATCTAAATTACATGAATATGACACCTATTTATACAAATAATCAACCTTAACTACAAGGTCGACTGAACCCTTAAGACCTAATTACAAAATTACATCACATGATACATAGATCAACCGCCAGACCAATACAATGCCATGACGATATAGAATGGACCCAAATCAAATCTATGAACATGCAACACCACCAGAAATATTGCCAAGTTCATCTACAACACACTGCACCACTGAAAATATCGCATAACACGAAGAACATCACCAGACCCATAAGATCCTCAATAATGCACACAATGATCAATACAGACCAACAAAACAAATAGGACACGATTAGGAAACACCAACAAGAATGTTAGAACCATCCACAATAGTTGCAAAAACACCATTAATCAAATCTTCATCGATCAACACGCCGATACTCAAGAACACTCAACAACAACAATTGAGACTAGAAAGATAACTTGCGGAGCACCAAATCATGAACCATCTGAATTGAAGATACACATGAATATCCCAAACACTCTCCCAAGTCCACAACTCAAGATATAATCATTCTGGAGCACAACAAATCAAATACTGAAACATGAAAACACTGAACACTGAAAAACCAATCCTCATACTGAAATCTATGCCTTGATCAAATCACCACATAGCATTAAGAAACCAACATGGAATCAACTAGAGATATTTCATTACTGAAATCACAAATCCGCACCAACACATCAACTGAAACAACCAAACTAACTTTCTGCAATATAAGAACACAGGAATATGTTGACATCAATGACAACAACATATCCTAGTAGCAACAATATCCAACACTATGATCTTGTCCCTTGATTAACAGAAGACCAAGAATTTATGGCCATCAAAGGATTTATGTTATCATGTTTCATCTACATGTATTAATTTACCAATCTTTTGTATTATATTAAAATAGTTGATTCCATGTTGTACTCTTGTGGAAAGGTACTTTATTTATTTATTATTTCATTACAAGGAGAGTTGTAATTAAATTTGTATAAAATGTTATTCTTTTTATTAATGATGCAAGCATGAACAATTAATTATGATGGAAAAATCAGTAAGGCTATTTGACTTACTTTCACCTTTCATTGTATGTTGTAAAAGGGGTAGGGCCCTTTCAAACCCCCATTTTTCCCAATAATATACATATTAAAAAATGTTAAAATATATTGATGCCTATCTTGATGTAACCCTACTATGAATCCTAACATGTCAAACTTGATGCAAACCATAAAATAGTCTTGAAAAAAAAACATTGCATCATAAGCAACACAAAAAATCCTAAACTTAATATTGTTCAATTTTGACTAGATTTTTTTTACTAGTTTGATTGTTGGGTATAGTGCGTACAATTAATTTATTATCTTGCATGCCATCATTACTTTATTGTCCTACTTAAACCCTCTAGTTCAACCATCTCATTATTATTATGCTTATTATCTTTAAAGTGTCTCCACTAAGTGATGTCTTCAACTTTTTTACTATTTAGAAGTTGATCATATTATAGAATTGGACACAAATCATATCAACATGATGGTTATTGATGATTATACACTAATATTTATTAGAAAAGTTTTTATGATAATCTATTGATAAAAAATAAATAGTGATATTGGTACAATAATGGTTTTATAATAAAAATGTACTTAATAGATAGTCATGGTTTTCTAAATTGATTGCAATTAAAAATCATAAGTATTTCATGTTAAGAAAAAATCACAATAATATCAAAATAAAGATAAATATGAAACATGGATCATCACATGAGGAAAAGGATAAGATTGCCCTTCAAGGGAAGACAAATCCACACAAAAGGCTCCTTTGAGGGAGGATTTAGGGCCTTCTTCCCATCTCATGGAGTGAGAACAATACAGGAAAAAGTAATGAAAATACCCCAATTAGGTGGATGTGCAAGTACAACATAATGTGCTACCTTAGGCTTTCAAGAAGAACATTGTGAATGTAGAAAAATAGTAGTAGTATTCCTACAAAGGCTTGCTAGAGTCCACCCTTCTTATTGAGAGAGAAAAAATCCCACTAAAGTATCCAAGTAAACTAACACTTCTTACATAACGTATCTAATGGAAAATATATAAACAATAATAACACTCTAGGAATAAGAGATATGACTATAATACTAAATGTAAAATTAAATTTATGTTTAAATAAATTGTGATACATAGCTTTAGTTTTAATGACAAAAAATATTGTTATTGATTTTAGAAACCACCAAAGATGTCATAAATGGATTTACATGTTTTAAAATTTACAACCATGTCTAGATGAATGCCTTAGAATATGCAAATTGATTATGTTTCAGTCTAATTTAGATCTATGCTTGTGAATGGACTTGGCACATGAGATGAAACTAGACCCATAGAAGTGAATTGGGTAAGGTTGGACGATTGTAATGAATTCACTTTAGCTCGATGCACTCATGCTTAAAGTGGACTTGTCTCTAAAAAATAATTTGGGATCTTGTTAAGAATGATTCATGTTCTCCTCAATTAAGCCCCTAGACAATCTAATACAATAAATTTATAACAATGATTGAAGACCATAGACATGCATCCAATATGCCTAGGATGATGATGCAATTAAGATGTTCTATAATTCTGTTACGATTCTTTCATGTGAATGTTCTTTTATTTCCTAGGTCCTCCTTGCATCATTTCAAAATGAATAATGAATGTTCTTAAATACCAAAATGTAGCAGCCAAATTCACACAACATGTTATAGGTTGGCTTAGATCAACTAGTGAAAATATTAACAAGATTTTAAATTTTAACTTTGAAGTTAAAAGGCTAAGGTACACATTTGTACATGTCAAAGTTACTTTGGTTAAATTTGAACCCACAAATTTGATCTATAGTGGCAAATTATAGATTAAAAGACCGAGGCTAGTTTTTAGATGAATGCTAACTCAATCAAGATGAATAAAATTGTGTTAAATTTCACAAAAAATATGACATATACTTATCATTACTTCATGCCATGACAAAAATACTTATGCATTCATGAAGTTCTTTTAAATGTTAAAGAATCAACTAATGAGAAGCAATAATTAAATTAGGTTGACAAATTTCCTAATGTTCATATTTTTTCAAATCTATTTCAAAATACACAAATTGCTTTATCTATTATTCTATTGGACAATAATACTCTACAATCTTATTAGGATGATGTTCTTTGATTTTTTTGGTTTGTTTGCATTTTTAGACAATAGTATTTTATAACTAGTGTTGTAGAGCAACGAAGTTCCAACCAAAGAATGTAAAAATGAATTTGTGTTTGTTTTGTTTTATTGGTGATAAACTCTCCAATGGAAGAAAAATCAAACCAAAAAAAGAAAGAATAAATTTTTGATGGTAAAGTAGAAAACAAGGAGGCAACAAGAGAAAAAAATGATTGCATCTGGGACCAAAAGAAAAATGAAAAATGTTAACTTATATTTCTATGACTTTTATACTACTTATTACACTTTTACTTAATGGATGAGTAGTGCAATGAATAAAAATGACACTCTTTAATTTGTATAGAAACAAAATAAGGCGTATGCTTTGAAAAAAAGGATATACATAGTTATACTGCTTCTCAAATCCAAGGCCTTAACTTGGTCTTTTGAAGTCAATTTTGCAAAATATCACGTTATTGGAGGAAACTAAGTGGTCGATTATGTTGCCTATCTTAAATGATCCAAATAGATTTTAATTGTAAAAAAAATGGCAAACAATGAAGTACTAGTGGGTTGGAAATATTAATTCAAATACCAACCTTCATATATAATGATATTGTAGCACATATATTTACTGCAAAATTATTGGAAAGAAACAGTGGGACTAGTAAACCTAAATTTTTGGCACAAACACTACCAAAAAAGAAAATGAGGCCAAAAAGGAGATAAATGCTATAAATAAAAAAGCAAAAGAAACTAAGGGACAAATTAAGACCCTAAATGTGTTAAAAGCTTCCAAGCCCAACATCGTTTGGTAAATAAAAATTCTCGATTGGAATTTGGTGTGGACTATATATATGTTTTCCTTCTATGTTGGAGTTTATCCATTAAGAAAAATTCTAATTCAAAACTTGCAAAGGGGAGACTTGCAATGTTCAAAACTCAAGCTGGACTAGATGATTTGTTGCTTTAAGAAATTAAAAAAAATATTAGGTAAAATTTAGTGGTTTTTAAAAAGATAAGGAAAAATACAAATCTAAATTAATTGAAGACATGAATGGGGTGCAGTCAAAACAACAAGTTGCACCCTTATGTCAAAGGATCTCTTGTGGACGAACGAGAAAAAATGTTGCAAACAAAAACTAGTATACTTACTACAATAATAAAAAAGGAATGGATAGAATTTGTTCCATACTCTACATATTCTACAACAACAGTCCCATAGAGATCAATAATTGTGGAATATGCAACATGATAAGACTATTGCCTTTTTCCTTTATGAACATCACCTCCATTGAAAATGGAACTTCAGTTGAAACAAAAACCAAACATAAACAAAATAAACTTTGGATGGTTACATAAAGAGGAAGTCTAACTTGAAAGATGAGGTGTATTTTTGGAGGGTTTGAAAAACAATATTGAAAACTACCACAAGTTCAAGATTGAGTCAAAGAATTAGGATTGGAGAAGAAAATATGGAAGCATTGCAAATATTTATGAGAATTAAGCAAACACAATTAACAGCTAAAAAATTATAATGAAGAAAATCACAGTATTTTTGAAGCATATTAAGAGATATTCAATTTCACCCTTTACTAATTACAGATTTCAGTGAATCTAAATACCTATTTTTTATATTGGTGAACATATTAATACATGTTGTAAATTCAAATTTAAAAAACTCCAAGAGACTATAGAACAATAATTAATTATTAAAATTGATTGGCCATTTGTAATGTCGTCTACAAGAAAGCAAAATAATTAAGAGACTAAACCTGAGGAACATTGAAAAAAATTGCACTAGTCTGTAAATCTTGACGAACTAGATTGTGATTGCAGATTTTCATTATGGTATCACATTATTTTAAAATTTAATGATATATTTACATTTTAAAAATTTATGTTTCTCAAACTATGCTTACCCATGTTTCTAATTTCGTCCATTCTGAGCAGGGATAAAAATAATTTTCTATCCAACTTCCTAAAAAATATTTGTGGCATCTACTAAATCAAGTACAATGAAATGTTATGTTTGTTTTTATAAGAGAAATAAGAAGTAAAAAGGAAAACATAGATCGTATTATTTACTTAATAATTTCACCATTATCAAAAGTTTAGCAGAGCATGCTCTACGTGTCAAGTTAGATGGATGATTTATATGATTCAGGCAAAAATGTGTTTGTACAAGCACAATTTAAAAATTTGTTTTAAATGCAAATTTTGAGAGAAGGGTGGACATCAAGGATGAGGAAATTCGAGCTAGCAAAATCACATGTATGAAATGTAAAATAAAGCACAATACACCATAAAATACATAAAAATAAACTTTGTTTCGCCTTCTTTCGTCACCTCCTCCGGTTAAGTGGAAAGTGGAATGTGCGCCCAAAATCCCCACTTGATTTGCTCCTTATATGGGACAATATTTGGGCATAATATGAGTGAAATTGATGATTTTGTGGCTCAAATGGACAACATAACAATGTGCAAAAGATGGATGATTTGAGGGGAGAGGAGACTCTAATTTATAGATTGGAGGGGCCTAAATGGATGACCAAGAATAAAGAGGAATGGAGGGCTAAGATTGAAAGTGAGTGGGAAATGATTTGAGAGGACAAGTGGGAGATCCAAGAGATTTCTAATAAAGACATTTCTTGTCTCCACACTTCTTAAGTACATGGGGAAGAGTTCCGCAAGTACCTTGGGAAGAGAAGAAATGAATATAAAATTCCTTGGGAGAGGAAAAGAGGAATTGAAAATTCCAAAAAAGAGGATGCATGGGGAGAATAAAGGATGAAGGAATTAAAAATTCCTTGGGAAGAGGGGGCATGGGAAGATTCAAAGGATTTGACACTCTTTGAATAATCCAAAAGTGGGTGGTGTTTAAGGTTGGAGGATGAGATGGGAAAGCCATTTGTGGCAAAGAGTTGACCCATTCCTAATCAAGATGATTAGGGATGCACAAATGATTAAGGAGAGTGATTAGGTGAGTTAATGAGGGATTAGAGTGCAAATGGGTAGGTTAGGAGGATGGGACATGATGAGAGAGAATGAGTCGGGGAATATAAAATTGGAGGAAATAGTAATCATGATTAGGCTAGATGATGAGGGTTGGGAGGGTGATTTGTAGGAATAAGAGGATTAGTTCATTAATTAGAATTAATTAGCTAATTATAATTTAGAAGAAATGTTGGGGGTTGTCCCCGTGGTTTAGCGGTTAAAGCTGCAAACCTCCTTAAGGGAGTTCAGGGGTTCGAGCTTGCTCGAGCCTCCTTGATCCATTCCTATCTTTCATACACATTGATGTGTGGATAGGTTGTTGGAGGTGGTTATGTGGGTTTGACCACGACTGCCAATGTAGAGGTGTTCATACCTCTCATGTTGGTTTGTCTCTTCTACCCTACACAGTTCAAGATTGTTGATGGATCATGTGTGGGGCCCTTCTCTACATCATCGTCAGAGGTGTCAAAGCCTCTTTGTACCAAGAATAGGTGTAGGTATGTTGGACATGCTTGAAGGAACCAATGGTTGGTGCTCGCATGTTTGAGTCCAAAGCGAACGGAGTTGGTGCCATTGGAGAGATAAGGAGTTCGTGCCATCAGAGAGATAAGGAGACCACACCATCAGAGAGATAAGGAGTTCATGCCATCAAAGAGATAAGGAGAGCCATCAGAGAGATAAGGAGGTCAGGCAGTGCCATGCACAGGCAATGGAGAGATAAGGTGGTGCCTGTGTGTACTTATTTGAGGACGAGAGCCCTAAAAAATGTTGTCTCACTGGTTCATAGTTCTAGTCAAAAGCATTTTGACTTCAGCCCATTACCGAACAAATTTTTTTTTAGAAGAAATGTTGATTAAGGTTGGGGATTCAAATGATTTTTAGAAGAATGGAATATAATTAATTTTGATAAATTAATTATAAGGCTACAGTGATAAAATTAATTAAAATATAATTTAATTAATTTTAAGAAGAAGAACTCACATAATCAATATAATTAGTTATGAGAAGAGGCTAAATTAATTAAATATTAATTTAATTAATTTTAGTCATCTATATTTTGCCCCTCTTTTACGCAATGGCAAAATTGACGACAAGAAAAAGACGAAGAAAGATGCCCCAGTGTGGAAAGCAAGTTAGGGATTCCCCCTCGAGAATTGTATCGAAAAATTTAAAATTTTACAAGAAAATTCTTGAAAAAAAGAAGAAAAATAGAAAAAAAGGATGAAGAAGGATAGGCGAAGAAAAGGCATGGAAGAAGGCGAAAAGGAAGTGGAGAAAAGGTGATAGAAGGGTGAAAGAAGGGCTTATATAGGCCACATGGGGCCCTTAGAAGGGTCATTGTCACACTCACAAGTCAATGAGTAGTAGAGAGGACAAAATGAAGGAGCAAAAATGGTGCACATTCTAGTCCACAAGCAATGCAGTGAGAGAGTCAAGCTCTTCTAGTGACCACTAGAGTATAGAACATCAGTACGTACCCCTATCGTGACTTTGTCATTTTAGTAGGGTAGCATTAATTAGGGCTATTAATGAGGGTTAAAAGTTGTTGGGCTGCAGATGTCAATCGCCTGATTGATGTTTGTGCCCAAGGATCACCATGTGCATGACGGATCCCCATCTACGCAAGAGAAGTAGTGCATATGTAGGCGTCGATTAGGCGATCGACATCTGCAATGGGAAGGGGAGGGGTTAAAATTTATGAAGTTTGAGGATTGTCATTTGCATTTTGTAGAATGTCCCCTAGGCCATGGTTTTGGTGTCTCCATAAGGAGAAGACACTATCTCCACTTGAAGAAAAAGGGGGTGGGGTTTAAGGGAATGAATGGAAGAGGATTTGAGGGTCTTCCAGAGGATGCCCTAGGACACTGGGTAGGGATTTAGAAGAAGAAGGTTGACATGAGTGAATTCATGTGCGCAAGAAGATTTGGGTCCGCAACAGTCACGGGAGTGTTTGGCCCCCATGATGAGATATCACAACCATCCAATTGGGGCTGAGAGGGACGTGTCATACCATGTTGGGATACAATGGGTACCTAGGATACATGCACACACAACTATGATGACGATTCTCATGGAGCGATGGCACAATGATACATGTTTGTTCCATCTGCCTATGAGAGAGGCATCTATCACATTATTGGATGTGTGACGGATATTACGCGTGTCGTTTTGTGGTGTGATCCCAGAGTGTCATTTGGAGGATGGGGAGTACTACCTACGTCATCTATTGTAGACAAATGACTTACCTATAGACATTTCACAGATGGTGCTAGAGCGGACCATGGAGCCTCATCAATGAATGTTATGTTTTGTCTTATATATTTGTGGTTTGATCAGTGGTTCGATGATGCCCAATCTTAGTGGGCATGGTTTTTCTATTGGTTGGTCAAGATGTCTATATCATATCATAGAGGATGGAGTGTCATTTTCCTAGGGATACGACATACTTGGGCAATTGTATCATGATATTCACATGTGTTTCTATTGGAGATATAAGAACCTAGGGACTAGTGTGACACTGTTGCATATATGGGCATTTGAGCCTATAGTCATGTGTCGGCCTCTTGGCGTCAAGGAGCGACGATAAAAGTACCCTTATGTAGACAGATGTGCAGGGTTATTGCATTATACTTAAGTAGACATGATGGGATTTTGATGTCGATGCATTGACACAATGGACTTTACTTGGTATCCGTACAAATTGTGCAAGGAGTGGGCAAAGGATACTTATTATATATCTTTCATCCAAACACAATGTTGGTTGATTGGTCACACTATACATATTATAGATTAGTAATTGCCTCATCGAGTGGTGCAATGATTTGGTATACAATAGGACATTATTGGCAAGGAGCGCACCCATCCTTGGATTACACATGAGACAACTGCATGGGGAGATGCTATAAGGTCTTTTGAGGCTTGAGTTAGCTGGGCAGGGATGACACTAGTGGATTGGAGCCCGAGGCCACATGTCATTGATGTGATATTTTATAGGGATGTATGCAACATGGTGGGAGTTCCATCGAATAGCTCGGCTAACGATACCAAGGGTGCTTGCACCAGATGATATTTCTCCTTCCTTGGACCAGGTTTAGGAGGAGATTGTTGGAATCAAGGAACACTGAGAGGGGTGGTGAATTAGTGTTCTACAAATTTTAACTTTATTGATTTGTTCCTTCAACCA
The DNA here is from genome assembly GCF_030272615.1 of Cryptomeria japonica. NCBI lineage: Eukaryota > Viridiplantae > Streptophyta > Pinopsida > Cupressales > Cupressaceae > Cryptomeria > Cryptomeria japonica. The sequence goes on from NC_081410.1 coordinate 120,131,384, forward strand.
CTTAATACATTGAGCCACAAGAAAGATGCAAGAACACAAAGAAATCAACCACAACACCATAACACAAAGATCTTATACATGGAAAACCCGGTCAAGAGAAAAACCATGGTGGGGATGAGACCCACAAATGAGTATACTCAAATATAAAGTTTTACAATGAGAATGCACATGCATTCAAGCACACTGCCTAGATCTCACTGCTCAAGAAAGAGAGGCTCACTACCTACAAATGAATTACAACTGATCACTAAAGTATATGAACTAAAAATATCATCTACAAATGTCTGATTATAGTTCTGGTTAAGCACATTTTACAACTATTTCATATTTTGCCTTACACTGCTCTATTCCATTGTTCTACAATAATTCATAGCATAAATATTTAGTTTGCACACGTGAAACTATGCACAATCTATCATCAACACCTTTCGCATACCCACCAATATCCAAAGTAATCATAAAATTGATCTTATATATCAGCAACAAGAAATTAACTCAACTGCATGTTAGCTTAAGAAAACTTAGAATATAATGAAACATGTACATAATGTCGGCTCAATCCGAACTCAAATACCAATATAGACTAAAAAAAATTGTCCACATGCTTCCCAAATGCCGGCTAACCTATCTAGAACATAAAAACAATCACCAAAAGCAATCCAAATAATCTGCATAAGGATTATCAACACAAGACTTCCATTATGCACTGCCAAACAGAAAACCAATACACAAAGGCTTCTAACTCATGAGCCAATCACTATCGGAGGCTAAGATTATAGAATAAGGTACTTCGGACATCAAACTAACTTCCTTGAAATCCGCAATACAAGATATCAACCCAAATCTAAATACCGATTAAAATACTGAACTCTATCAGATGCTTTGTTCAAGCTTGCCGAACTTGAACTAATCTACATTTTGACTTCCGGTAGGATCAAATTACATAGTGTGGATGGGATAACTAATTTGTGTTTCCATAAATGACAACATCGGATGACCTGTGCAATGTATCTTACGAACAATCTCCCCCTATGGCATTCATGGCAACACTTAGTGGAAAATGCTATGTTGGAATCAGTACCAACATATGAACACATTGCAAAAATCAAAATCTCAAAATTCCAAAACTCTCAAATCTTCCCTTGAGATGATTATTATATTTTTCACTACCCTACACTCCCACTTTGACATCAATGGCAAAGGTAGGCATCTGCATGCCAAAATTCATACAAAAACTCTATATACAACAACATATGTTCGCATAGGACTTGCTAACTTACATAAACTTGAAGATATCTACAAAAGTGTTATTAAATGAATTCAAATGATTGCCCCAACCTTTCTTGAGACTCTCCAAAATTGAGATGTGACCACTGAAAAGATATGTTTGCATCTCTGTCGACTAAAGATCTGAGGGATCATTTGTGGTTATGGTATCTTGGGCTTCCTTTAAAGCACTTAGCATTGTTTCCGTCTTAGGACCAATAAGGCTTCAAAGATCACTAACTCTACCAACAACCTTGTCCTTATCATGCATTAAACTCCTAAGCTTGTCAAGAAAAGAAATGACTTGACCTTCTTGACTAGCCAAAAAATTTGTCAAAGGATCAAAGGACAGATATATTGGCCATTTGATTCTCATGCTCCTTAATCTACTTCTCAATATCCTCAGTAAATTTGGACAATGGAAAACATGATTTGTAGACACTTCCTCCTTTGGATAAGGCATATGGAATACTCTTAACACAAGTATCTAACAAAATTCTATCATTTGCAATCATTCCCTTCAATCTATTGAATCTTTTTGCATCAAACTCATTGCAGACCTTGACCTCTACTGACTTTTTGAAAGACTCAAAATGGGCACTTACAACATTAATTAGGTTCTTTAGCTGGCCAGAGGGAGTATCAGATGAATCCTTGACAAATATAGGCATAATCTTCTCTAAGACACCAGATGCAAGACTCAACAGCTCATTGTCCTCAATGTGGTATTTCGACATCTCCTCCCTTGCCTTATCCTGAGAAAATGATGCTAATTGAAGCTTTTGAATGGGGGATAGAGAGGATAAGTTGATAGGACCTTTAACTAATTTAGGATCAAGTAGTTCCTACATGTCCTCCAAAAACTTGTTCACTACCCCTGCAATGTCTCTTGCTTTCGAAACATATTTTTTTACCTCAACCTCCTTCTCTTTAGACACCTTCTCTGATTCTTCCTTTCCTGGGACTTCATTCTTCACAGATGAATTAGCCTGCACTACTAGAGGATTTTGAGTATCTTCAACTGCATCTACTTTCATTGATACATTACCACCTTTATTCAACTCTCCTTCTCCCAGAACAATAGGAGCATTTATCTCAACCTGTTCATCTTTTGATTACATTACATGAGCTTTTGGAATAGATGAGTCACCGCCACCTTGAGCTTCCTTTGAGACAACATCAAAATGGTTCCTAAGTAGAACTAACTTCAAGATCTTCTCCGTGTCTTTGATCACTTCCTCTGATTGCCCAGTCATGAGCTTATTAATTCTTGTCTTGCTTCTAAAACCCTTTTTCCCTTCTTTAAGTATTTTGTTTATTTCTTCCAACCGAATATAGATTGACTAAGATAAATTCTCTTAGTCTATCATCCTCAGCTTGAGCACCAACTCTTATCATCTCCAAGACATTATATAAACTTTTGGGAATTTCTGACATTATCCCTACAAGATCCCTATTGAATTTGTTCAAATATTTGATAGTGGCTTCTTCTAGAGTTATTTGACTGGAATCATCAAACTTATCATAAAACTTAGAGAGTGGCTTTAAGTTACCTTGCACTATAATAACTTTCTCCACATCTCTAACTGACATACCGAATTTATCAGAATTAGTCTTGTCTCCACCAGAGGGCTTTTCCTTAAAAAAATTTGAATCTTTGGTGTGCTTGGACTTCATCTGCTTCATATCTTCATTAGATTGAGTCTCTTCATCATCAGGAACAACAATATACACCCTTGTTCCCTTATATTTCTTTGACTTCCCTTCTCTACCAGATGATTTGACTTCAGATTTCACAAAGCTGGCTGGCTTTTTGGAACTAGAGGAGGGTGCAAAGCTTTTGGATTTCCTTGATTTTGCAGAGGAGACTTCCAAATTAGCTTTCTTAACCTTGAATTTCTCCTCTGTAGTTGGCATAGTCCTCTTCCTTGCCTCCCAGACTACTTTAGTAATGCCAATTCTCTTTGCATAATGCTCTACCTCCTTCCTAACCTTTTGGACTATCTTAGGCTTCTTGAATTACTTATGTAGCTCCAAGTACTTCTCAGCGAATGTGCCAAACCTTTCCTCTGAGGTATCAACAGGATTACTCAACAAATGTTGAGCATACACCTCCAATATCTACTCATCTACCTCATACTCCATGGGCATGATCCATACTTTTCTAGGCTCAATTGCTTCCATTAGGCATTGATCAATATCTACCATGAATCATATTATATCCTCGTATAATCGTATTTCTCCACAATAGATTTAGGGATCATCTCCCTAGCTTGCATCATGCTTTGGAAGTTCTTGAAGTATCCCCAAAGTGTAGTTCTTTGAGCCTTTCTATCTCCAATGCTATACAATAAATCTCTGATATGGACTGCCACTGGTCTCTCACTTGCCCATTGCACATTACTAATACTCGAAATCTCATTCATGAAATAGAAGAATAAGCATAAGATCAAAGTACCATATTTTAATGTATTCTTCTTGTCCTTCTTGATTGAAGTGAGATTCTCCATTAGTTGGCTTTGGAGTAGCTCACACAAAGCATACTCCTTGTTCTCCTTCACCATCTGATATGCAACATATATAGTAGTACCAGATATCGAATTCTCCCTGTTGGAGTGATAAATCTTGTATTTGATAACCATTGAAGCAAATTTCACATCTGACTCAATAATGTCATTGATCGTCATATCCCTTTTGTCAAATTTGGAACCAGTTGCGTCAGTATCCATTTGATTCTTCATAGGTCGGGGCGCAGGCAAACCACCAGATGAGCTAAGGCCTATTATAATTCTGATTATATCCTTAGTGATTTTGAATGGCTAATTCAACCACATAAATTTATCATGAATTCAACTCAAAAAATACTAGACCCACTCATTCTCGTCAAACACTGGAAACCTAATGACCTACGTAAATTTCTTCTCCTTCAAGGCATTAAATTCAGGCTTGATCTTGAAAACCTCTCCTAATATATGATTGGTGTATGGATTCAACAACTGGGATCCTCCTAACTCCTCAATATTTGAATGAATGTATTCCTTAATGTCTTTGACATGAAGAACATCACATAGAATGGATGAAAATGCACCTAGTGGATCATTTTCTATGGATATGAAAGGGTTCTTTTTGAATTTCGGGCAAGATCTCTTAGTAATATCAACTACTAAAGGTGTATCCATGTGTAGAGATTTCAAATTTACAAGCTTCTCAGAAAAATACCTTACTTTGTCGTATTAGGGTTTCACGTGGAAATCGTCTTCACACTTCAATCACATAGAAAATCTTCTCACAAAGCGCTCTCCTTCTCTTCTCTCAAATGTAAAGTGACAAATGAAGAGGTAAAGTTGCCTTTTATCACCTTCATATCTAATTTTAGGGTGCAATAAATGCGTTTTTCCATAAACCTTCCGGATGCTCTGGTTTCACATACTGCTCTACAAATTTCATGTGTGGATCTTCATTATTACCCAAATTCTTCTGGAGATCACCAAAAATCATCTACAGTGCCCTAATACATCATTTTCAACATGCCAGATTAAAGTGTCATATTCTATAGGGGGAATAGGATTTTCATGAAAACTCCCCCTAGGCCAGAGGCCTTAAATCAATTCCCAGATGGATTTCCAGCACCGGATTCAAGTGCGGATCCACTCCTTGCATCAGTAACACTCTTCTTCACTCATGTCTTCTTCATTTAGTTTATGATCTCATCCACTTTTTCTTTTCTTTTATCATCTGCCTACACATTCTTGTTCTTGTCTGTTGGACCCTTTACATTTTTGCTTCTGCATAGTCTTGCAATGTGACTGTATTTGTTGCAATTGTAGCACACAACATTTCTTTGCCCAAACCTATAATCCCCTTGATTTCCTCTTGATCTGCACTAATTTGCAATGTGTCCAAATCTACCACATGCATAACATCTAATATTCCTCCTATTGGAAAAAATATTTGACATACTTCTGCATTCACTTGATTTATGCCCATACTTGTTGCGATTGAAACATTGACCGAAGAAAGATGGACCATTATTATTCATTCTATTTCTGTACTGACTAGCCTTGTTACCAAATTTATTGCAAACAAAGAAATTACCATTGAACTTTTGAGCATTAGGTTGTCTTACTGGAGACCTTTTAGCTTTGTTCTTCTGGTTTTCTAGCTTAGAATTGCTTTGACTAGATCCAAAGATTTCACCTTTCTTAAATCCAAGACCTCGTTGGTCATATGTATCCTTCTAGCTTTCAAGCATCACATCATGCTTAGCCGAGATAATATATAACTTCTCCTTGTACTCATTTCCAGTTAAAGTTCATCCCTAAGAATGATAATCTGCCTTTCAAGCTCTTCCTGATTGTTTTTGGATTGTTGTAGTTCAAGCTTTAGCTGATCATTCTCACAATTAAGTCTGTAGTATTCATCAAATCTATCTTTCAAGGATTGAGTAAGATTATCTTCATTATTCTCCCTTCCCTCAATCACTTTGGTCAGTCTCATCACAATAGATTTTATCTCATGCTTTACAGCTTCATTTTCTCTTGTAAGCTTCTCACATTCTTTTATCTTCTGCTTCAAGGCTTGACTCGGTTGACCATCTTCCATGCTTTTGCTTTCCTTTTATTTTATCTTATCACAGAGTTCCTTTTTCTTTTCCCTAGACTTGTTCAATTGATATTTTAATGACTGGATGAAATTCTCAGCATCCTTAAGATTCTCTTGCAATTCTTGGACTTCAACTTTGGACTGATCATTATAATCAAGTGCAACTAGAAGCTGTTGTTGAAGACCACCAAAATCCATTGAATCAGCTTCCCGGATTCTCCTCAAGCTGTTAGACTTCCGCAGAGGAACTAGGCTCTGATACCAATTGTTGAAATCAAGGAACATTGAGAGGGGGGGTGAATAAGTGTTTTGCAAATTTTAAAATTGTTAATTTGTTCCTTCAACCACTTAATACATTGAGCTAAAAGAAAGATGCAAGAACACAAATAAATCAAACACAACACCATAACATAAATATTTTTTATGTAGAAAATCCGGTCAAGGGAAAAACCACGATGGGGATGAGACCCACAAATGAGTATACTCAAATATAAAGTTTTATAATGAGAATGCACATGCATTCAAGCACACTGCCTAGAGATCACTACTCAAGAAAGAGAGGCTCACTGACTACAAATGAATTACAACTGATCACTGAATATATGAAATAACAATAACCTCTACAAATGCCTGATTATAGTTCTGGTTAAGCATATTTTACAACCATTTCATATTCTACATTACATTGCTCTATTTCACTATTCTGCAATAATCCAAAGCATAAATTTGTAGTCTGCACACATGAAACTACGCACAATCTATCATCAACACCTTTCGTATACCCATTGATATATAAAATGACCATAACAATTGATCTTATATATTTGCAACAAGATAGTAATTCAATTGCATGTTTGCTCAATAAAACTTAGAATATAATGAAATGTGTACATACTGTCGGCTCAATCCGAACTCAAATACCAATACAGACTAAAAATAATTGTCCACACACTTCCCAAATGTTGGCTAACCTATCTAGAACACAAAAACAATCACCAAAAGCAATCCAGATAATCCACATAAGGATTATCAACACAAGACTTTCATTTTGCACTGCCAAACAGAAAATTGATTCACATAGGCTTCTAACTCACGAGCCAATCACCACCAAAGGCTAATATTTTGGAATAAGGTACTCTGGACATCCAACTACCTTCCTTGAAATCTACAATACAAGATATCAACTCAAAACAAAATACTGATCAAAAGACTGAACTCTGTTGAATGCTCTATTCAAGCTTGTCAAACTTGAACCAATATCCAATCTGAGTTCCAGTAGGATCAAATCACACAGTGCAGATGGGATAAGTGACTTGGGTTGCCATCGATGACAACACCGAATGACCTATGCAACGTCTCTTGCCAACAGAGATGGGGATGATGGAGGGGAGGAAGGGGATGGAGGTGGGGGAGGAGATGGAGGCAGGGGATGCCAAGGGGGCATCACCAAAGGAGGTTAGATAGGATAGAGAGCAGTGAGAGTTTTAAGGAAAGGATAAAGGAGAGGGATTTAGGGTGCATAGGTACAGGTATCAAAAACACCCATATAGGGACAAGGTGGAGTTAAGGGACAAATACTGTAAGTGGAACCTCTACTAGTACAACCACCATAAGTATAGATACTTCATCCACAACAATGGGAACCATATATTTCATAGGCTACCCTGGATCAGATCACCCTAGAGAGGGATATAGAGAGGGCTTGGGCAGCGACCCTGGTAGACGAGGTAGGCCAAGAGAGAGTCAGGGCAGAGGGAGAGAGGGCTCATGTAGATAGCCTATAGGATGAGGTGGAGAGGGAGAGAGCTAGATAAGATGGTCTCTAGGTAGAGAGGAACACATTGTAGGTGTCCCTAGAGGCAGTGACAATGGAGAGGGATGCCTATCGCACGAAGGCAGATACCACGATAAATATGTTACAGGCAACTCAAGGGGGAGAGATTGTGGGGGAGTTGTAGTAGATGGAGAATGAGATGGATGGACTAAGGGCGTAGATGGAAAGGTGACAAGATGATATTACCCATGTCAAGGGAAAGAGAGATGTGGCCAGGAAGCTACTCATATTGGGAGGTGTGAGATTTTCCCAAGATCAAGGGCACAATGAAAAACACAAATAAGAGAGACAAAAGTATGCCAAGAACAAACTGAATTCTCATCAATATGCAAATGTGATCAACTGGATTAACCAATACAAGAGAGATGAGCCTTCTTATATAGGCAAAGCCAAATGGATATGTGAGCACACAATCATAACATGTGGATCATTGAGAAACAAGGGTAGGTAGGGGTAGGTAGGAGAAATAGTATAATATTCCACAAGAGGTGGATCACCCACTGAAGGTGGAATTATCACTCCACAATAAGTGGATATGATAAAGTAACAACAAGATCACACCATAAAAGGTTGAATTTCTCCTACAAGCATCATCCCTATGTGCACACTTCCCTAAGTGTCTCATATCCAAACTAGGATGAGATGCATTATCCTAAGTCAACTTAAGTAAAGTGTAATTATATCCAATAAGAATAAATAATTACACCAACACCCCCCCTTAAGTGCAACTTAGGTGAATGAAGAATCAAGTCAACAATGCAAGATGGGTCCCAGCTACGAGGCCAGGATAGGTACCCATGTACAATATGCAAATGCAAGCAAACCTATGAAATGATATCTCTCACAAATGGAGAAAGGGAGAAAACCCAATGGGAAAAAAATCCCCCCCAAAAGAGAGATATATGTACAAAGAAACTCTCAAAGAGGAAAACGTCCCCCCCATAAGAGAGGAAGGAGAAGTCAGCTGACCCCCCCTAATGAAACATCCCACACCCACAAGAGAGCTCGCAATTGTTGGTACTTACTCTCAGTGAAGAGTTTGGTGAATATGTTTGCAATTTGCTTTGTTGTAGGACAATACTGCAAATCAATGACCTGCTCCTGAATCATCTCCCTGATGTAATGCATATGTATCTTGATGTGTTTGGTCCATTGATGCTGGACCGGGTTCCTTGACATCACAATAGAGCTTTGATTGTCACAATCCAGAACTGTCGGCTGTGGAGTGGAGATCCCAAACTCTGTGAGAATATACTGAAGCCAAATAGCCTCAGTCGTTGCATTAACAACCACTTGATACTCACCCCCAGTGGAAGAGAGAGAAATAATATGCTACTTATTTCTCTACCAATAAATGGGCCTCGAACCAAGATGGAAGCTATAACCGAAAGTAGACTTATGATCATCAAGATTGCCAGCCCAATTGGAGTCTGTGTATCCAACCAAGCGAAGTCCTGTTCCTGCTGCATAGTGAATCCTATAATGATGTGTACCCTGGATGTAGTGTAAGATGTGTTTGGCTTCTTTCCAATGAAGCTCATGTGGTTCCTTCATAAAGTGTGAAACCATGGCAACCGCAAATGAAATGTCAGGGTGTGTGTGAGTCAAGTAGATGAGACTACCCACAAGTTGACGATACAAGGTAGAATCAACTAGAGGAGTGGAGCACTGAGCCTCAAGCTTGACTCCTGAAAGAAAGGGAGTTGGTGCAGGCTTACAATCAGCCATATGGAAGCGCGCAAGTACATCAAGAGCATACTTGGGTTGTGAAAGTGTAATCCCAGAAGCTGATTGTGAAATCTCTATCTCAAGAAAGTAGTGCAAAAAACCCAAGTCATTTATAGCAAATATGTCATGCAAAGTAGATTTGACACTGCTAATGATGGATGAGGTGCTCCCTATAATGATCAAGTCATCAAAATAGAGTACAAGTATCAAGTGTGAGTCATCTTGTCACAAAATTTAGACATTCAGATTGGAATGACACCTGGTGAACCCGACTGAGAGAAGAAAGGAATCCATCTTTTCATACCAAGCCCTATGTGTCTGCTAAAGGCCATAGATAGATTTCCTCAGTCGACAAACTAATGAAGAATCCTGGATGAACCTTTTGGCTGCTCCATATATATCTCCTCATCAAGATCCCCATGAAGAAAAGAACTCTTCACATCCTCTGATGTACAACCCAACCATGAGCTGCAACAATAGCAAGTGTTAAGCGAATGGAGTTCATCTTGGCCATGAGCACAAAGGTCTCAATATAGTCTACACCTGGAACCTGTGAGAAACCTTTCACAACAAGTCGAGCCTTATACTTATCCACACTACCATCCACTGTAAACTTGGTTTGATAGATCCACTTACATCAAATCATCTTTCTCCCCTTAGGGAAAGGGAATAATTCCCAAGTGTTGTTCCTCATCAAGGAACTATACTCTTCCTGCATAGCTTGGTCTGACTCGGGAACCCCTGATGCTTCTTGAAAGGTCTATGGATCAGAAGCGGTAGAAATGTATGCATGTGGAATCTCCTAATGCTGTGATCGAGTCCTCCGTGTATCTGAAGGATCCACAGTAAGAGAACCCACTGAATCAAGTGTCTATTGATCCCAACGAGGCCTAGGTGGAGGTGGAGGACAAGACTCCTCAACTGCTAGTGGACCCTGTGGAGGTGTAACCCTACGAGTCGAAGTTGAAGTAGTCTCATCATCTGAATCACTCTCATCACTATCCATAATGGAGGGAGGTGGAGGAGGAACTGAGGCTAAGATAGGAGAGCTTTCCTCAAAATGAACACTCCTCTCAATAAACACCTCATGTGTCTCTGGATCCATCAATCGATATGCCTTCACACCCTTGGGATATCCATAAAAATACAAGGCCTACTCTGAGGTTCCAATGCCTTGATTTTTTATAGAGGAATGAGAGCCCATGCTGGACACCCAAAGACTCTAAAATGTCTCACAATCGGTTTCCTACAAACCCAAGCCTCAAAAGGAGTGTGTGTGACACAACTGATAGTCTCTGTCCAAAAGGTGGGATCAAGAGAACGTGCATGTATCATATAGCTAGCCATCTCCTTGAGAGTTCTATTCTTTCTTTCCGTGACTCCATTCTATTGTGGAATGTAGGCAAATGAATGCTGAAGATCAATCCCCTCAAGTGTACAAAAATCCTCAAGTCTTTTGTTCACATATTCCCTTCCATTATCTATGCAAAGGATCTTGACCACTTTCCTTGATTGCCTCTCCACATGAGCCTAGAAGGCTAGAAATCTGTCAAACACTTCACTCTTGTGAACAAGAAAGTAGACCCAAGTGAAGTGGGAGTAGTCATCAATGAAGGTGAGGACATAGTGAGCCTTTCTAAATGAAGGTGACGGAAATGGACCTGCTACATCATTGTGAACAAGTTGAAGAACTTCCAAGGCTCTCCAAGCTTTCCACTTATCAAAATTCTCTTCGGGATGCTTGCCCATGGAACATCCTGAACATACACCCTCTAAAAAATTGATTCAAGGTAGACCCGTGACCATGTCTTTAGTGCTAAGCTACTAAAGATAGCGGTAGTTGAGGTGACCAAACTACTCATGCCATAGCTTACTTTCTGAATTTGAATGAGTAAGGAAGGCCATAGAAGGAGACCTTGGCACAAAGTGGGAGAATGAATAAAGCCTTGAATCATCATTGACTTGTCCCACTGCTACCAAGGTATCATTATCAAGTTCTTTTATCACAACTGAATAAGGTGTAAACTAAACCTTTTTCTCATTCCCATAGTGAGTGATTTGGTGGATAGAGAGAAGATTGGTAGACAAGTTAAGAACATAAAGAATATTCTCAAATGTTTCATCATCCATGGAAACCAAACCTTTCCCTTCTAACTTAAGTTGTGTATCATCACCTATATAAATTTGGGGTACCTTAGATGGATCCAATGAAGAAAAATGCTCCTTTGTAGAACCCATGTGATAAGAGGTACCCAAGTCAAGTATCCATTGCTGTGAAGAACCTGCTTTAGCCACAAATGCTTGCCCTTTTCCCTTAGACTACGAGGAAGTGGAAGGAGACGAGTCCTTCTTGTTGTAGGTAGATGACAAGGTGACGTTGTTCTTCTTAAGGAGATTTGTCAACTCGTCAACTTGCTTGGTGTGGCAATGAGAATGCCTTGATTTCCTTGATTAGCCACCAAAGCCTTAGACTTTGAAGACTTGAGAATCCCCATGCTCAACAACTTAGATTGTTCCAACATCAACATTTTTGTGAAAGCATCAAATGTAGGCATAGTGTAGGAACTTCCCATTGTCAAGTGATGGGTTTGGAAGCTAGAAACAAATGTTGCATATTTGTATGGAAGCTTGTCCAAGAAGTTGAATATCAATTGAGCATCCTTTTTGTCAATTCCGCAATCCTTAAGCTTTGCTCTTAGCTCATTTTCCTTAGTGACATAATCCTGGATTGTATCAAAACTCTTGGGATCCAAGTTGGTGAGCTCATTGTCAATCTTGTAGCCTCTAATTTCATCAACTTGACCATACAATTTCTGAAAAATATCCCAAGCTTCTTTGATTGTGTTACACTTCTCAATGTGAAAAATGAGGTCATCTAATACATATTTTCGCAAAGTTCCAAGAGCCATGCAATTTTTAGCGAGTCATTCTAATTGAGCATTAGGATCAGCCTTGGGATCTACTGGTGCTTTTATTGTTCCATCTATGTAATGCGTGAGTCCTTTTTCCATTAGTTTACTCCAAGGTTTTATTTTCCAAGATGCATAGTTATGTGGAGTTAAAGGTGGAAATTTATGAGGACCCATAGCAACAAAAATGAAAGAGCACAAGGAAAGAGAGGTACAATCACACAAAACACCCCCCGCCCAAAAAAAATAAAAATAAAAAATAAAAATTGATGATTTGACACTTTATACTTAGTGTGTGTACAATGGGCCACTTGCAAACAATGGCAAAGTGAAATTCTAATTTCAACTTTGAAACTACCTCAAATAGGCCAAAAGAGACTCAATCTGATAATGCAAGAGATCTAAACTAAGATCCCAACAAATTACAAGTACCAAGTAGGCCAAAAAAGACCAATTTCTGAAAGTACAATATCCACTCAAAATCATTGAAAACTGATGACAAATTATGAAATTAGACAAAAAATTATGCACTTTAAAAAAAATGGCACATGAAAAGAAGGTCGTATGAGCCCAAACGAAGCCTTTGAAGTTGCAAAATTGAGGATTGGACATGTACAACCGAGAGTCTGAAAATTGTGAAAAACCTGTCCACTAAAATCATAAAATAACCACACTACTGCGGAGAGCACAAAAAATTAGCCCAAATAAAAAAAAATTTGCACCCAACAAGGAGCAAAATTGAGCAAGTTATGGGCCTCCAAAGTTGACCCAAAAAATCAAACTGCTCAATGGTGAGGGGTCTATATTTTTCAAAAAAATGTTGACACAGGCTGACGTTAGCAATTTACTATGCTAAATTTGATGGTCATATGACCGTCATAAAATCGTCGCTCCCCCTTAATGATCGTATTGATAAGTGACGTGGCACAATACAAATTACTACGTGGCAATTGACTATGTGTCCGTACGATGACGTTGCAAAGCTGGCGTGTCACGTTGATGTGTTAGACCAAACTATTATCGTGGTGGCCAACTGGGCTGGTGACAAGGCGAATCTGACAGTGTATGGTGGCAAATCACAAAGTGACATGTCTTTGCAGGGTACATTGAAAATGCGCTGCATGGCGTTGTCTCAGACCACCACGTGGCAAAAAAGACCAGCGTGGCGTGGGCCAGGGAGGAGAGGAGGTCGGGTGGTGATGGCCCTGGGTGGAGCAGCTCGGAGCCCAGGTGACTGAGGATGATGAAGGTCGCCTGCACGGGAGCTGAGCGGTGGACGGTGAGCGGAGCAGCAACCGATGGAGCTCGGAGCAGTGGCTACGATGAGGAGCCTGGGTGTCGGCGAGGGCCAGGAAACCTGCAAAAGCCGACAAAAGGATGCCAGAAAAATAGGTGACGTCAGGATAGGTGCCCGAGGTGGGGCCGTCCTTGCACACTTCTGCAATGGGTATAGTACGGTCGAGGGGTGGGTCAATGTACCCCCGTCCCCTCTAAAATAAATATAATAATTTATTTTTTTTGCTTTTTTTGAAAATTTTTTTTACAACTTCTAAAAAAATCTGCGAATTTTAAAATAATTGATTAAATTTTCACAAAATAAAAAATATTTTTTAAAAAAATCTGTACCATACTACCCGAATTGGATAAAACATTCCTCCGATGCCCCTAAATGTACTTTCACCAAATATAGGCGAATTTATACTTGATTTTTATGGAAATGGCCTCTTAGATGCAATGGTGAGGTCAAAAATTCTCTAGGATGCCTCCAAAACATGTAGCACCTCAGATACGAAAATGAAGCCTTCCAAAATGTCTCCTGAAAACTAATCAATGAAGCCCCAATGGCTCTGATACCATGTGAGATTTTGCCAAGATGAAGGACACAATGAAAAGCACAAATAAGAGAGACAAAAGTATAACAAGAACAAACTGAATTCTCATCAATATGAAAATGTGATCAACTGGATTAACCAATACAAGAGAGATGAGCCTGCTTATATAGGCAAGGCCAAATGGATATGTGAGCACACAATCATGACATGTGGCTCAATGAGAAACAAGGGTAGGTAGGGGTAGGTAAGAGAAATAGTATAATATTCCACAAGAGGTGGATCACCCACCAAAGGTGGAAATATCACTCAACAATATGTGGATATGATATAGTAACAACAAGATCACACCATAAAAGGTGGAATTTCTCCAAAAAGCATCATCCCTATGTGCACACTTCCCTAAGTGTCTCATATCCAAACTATGATGAGATGCATTATCCTAAGTCAACTTAAGTAAAGTGTAATTATATCCTATAAGAATAAATAATTACACCAACAGGAGGAATGACACAGGTGTTTACTAATGCTATGGAGTCACACCAAGCAATGAAGAGGGCCTTACGACAGGCTTAGTATTATAGAGGACTCTTTAGGATTTTGTCCCTCTAGATTAGCAAGCATCAACCTACTTTGAGAGTACTTTGACTTGGCAGACACAATCATAGACATTGGGAGAGTCTATAGGCTCGATGACCACCACCAATAGGACCATAAAGAGGATGGGGAGATTCAGGTGCTTCTTATAGAGAGAGAACTGGCTAGCACTATTACTCTGGAATTTTTTATGACCCTTCGGGGATTGTATTTCACTATATTTCTACTAGACACATCATTTTTTGATATATATATATATATATATATATATATATATATATATATATATGAGATGGCTCATGATTTTGGCAGCGATTTATTTATTGTTGTACTTATGGTGGACACTTATTATGGACTATTATACATGTGATGATGGATTTATTGTGATGCATGCTTATATTTATGTGATGATCATGATGATCTAGTTGACATGTTTGTGATGTAGGATGATGTATGGATGCATGATTATATGATGCATGCGTTACTATTATGAGACACATGTGTTATGATTTCCCTAACATATTATGAATGATGGATGGATAAGATGTATGCATGTACATATGATACCTGTGTGATGTGTGTGATATGATGATACGAATGATAGGGATATGTTATGATAATTCCTAACCTATCATGTATGCAGGGTATACTTATGATTGCATGGTGATGTGGTGCTTATATGACATGCTGACTTTTTGGGATGGATGTAGGATGTAGGATGGTGTATGCATGCTTAGATTATATGTTAACTATGTATGATGTGGCATAATTTTTGGAAAAAATTATGGTGATTATGATGCACACAAAAGTATGTATACATATGATTGTGATGATGATGATTATTGCGGATGATTATGATAGTGTAATAAATGTAATGAGATTATGATAAAATGTATGATAATGTAATGAATGTTTATGAGATTATGCCCTATATGAAATAAAATGTACATGCTAAACCAATATGAAATGAGATGAGCCTTAAAATGAGATGATATGAACTCTAACATGAAATGTTATGCAATGATATAAAAATAAACTCTAAAATAATTATGATATGCAAATGAAAGTGAATCCTAAAATGATTATGATACTGTGTATGATATGAAAATGATCTCTAAAATAATTATGATATGCAAATGAAAGTGAATCCTAAAATGAAATGATATGAAATGAGATGAAAATAAACTCTAAAATAATTATGACATGCAAATGAAACGTAAGGATACATGCAAATGAGTATGTCTAAGGTGGATATATGCACATGAGGTGATTATTGGAAATGGAGGTGGATTAATTTTTTTTTTGTGATGTGTCCACCATAATACCATTAAATACATAAAAGAAAGGAAGAGCAAGCCTTAATTAATAAATTGGAGTTTCCAAGGCAAGTGGATGATATGGAATGAGTGGATGGATTGGATTTTGTTGTGTAAATGTGGATAGAAAACTTAGTTTTGATAATGCCACAAATTATCTACACCTATGGTTATAGAAATCAGGATGTTGTGAATATCCGAGGCATGGACTAGACTCTCAAACAATAGGTTATCTCAATGCACACAAGTTCACAAACACTGATGATTGTGTAAATTCGAGATTGTTGGATAGTACAAGAGAAACCATCAAACACACCATACCACAAAATGATGCTCCAATATATGCCAAATCGAGATGTATCGAGATATATAGAATAATCAAGGTAGCCTCGAATAGGTATAGGCTTAGGACACAAAATAAAAATCAAAGCGAAAAGACTAACCATGTAAATGAAATACACATGGTCAACTGACATCTCTTGCCAAGAGTAGGACATGGATCTGGATGAACTGTTGGACATGGGATAGATGCATTTTGATGGGCAAGGATAATGGATATGACTGAAAAAGTGGCAAAAAGATCATGTGAATGTGCAAGGTATGAAAATAAGAGCATTTTCGCTTATATTTTATTAGTATAGCGTGGATGGGTGTTTGGTTGATGTGCAAGTCAAGAAAAAGCTCAGATTGATGAAAAAAGTTCAAAATACTAGGGGAAAGCTTAGTGTGATGGGATAAAGCTTAGTATGATGGGATGATCCTTATTCATGGTTTTGAATACAACTCATCATCTCAATGGGAGGAAGAAAGCAATTAAGGACCAATGAAAGGATGTGAGAGTATGATCAAGATGAAGAGTGCCTGCACAGATAGGAGAGGGGTGATAAGGATAGTGAGAATGAATGACGAAAGAGAGATGAATAATGCAGGGTGAAAGTAATGATGAACATCCAAATAGGTGGTGGATCTAAATTATTTACCTTGATGCTTGAGAATATTTTTTCACCAAGGTAGTTTCCCATAGCGCCATAGAGTGGTTTTCACTGATGGACGAAAATATTTTTCTTCTTTTTTAGTTTTTTTGATTCCTTTGTATTTTTTTAATTTTTTTGATCTTATTCTATTTTTTGAAAATGGGACTCCTCAAAGATCAGGCATAAAATTTCTTCAGGTGGATGATGTTCATAGGCTCATCCAAGGGTTCTCCTTCAGGTGTAGCCACCTGATATGCTCTAAAATCATATTTTGCAGTGATGATGTATGGTTCCAACCAATTAGGTTTGAACTTGCCTTTCTTTTCTCATTCATGAAGATTTCTTTGATTTTTCATAAGGACAAGATCACCAATGTCAAGTTCTCGAGTTTTGAATTTCTTGTTATAGCTGAGTTGGAGGTAGTTTTGATAAACTCAAAGATGATCCAAGGCCTTGAGATGCCATTCATCTAATGATTCAAGCTCTTATAATCTGGTCTCCTTGTATTATTTGTTAGGGAGAATGTTCTGTAGGGACATTCGAAGTGAGGGGATCTCGATCTCAAGGAGGAGGATGGATTCATAAGAAAAAACTAGGGAGTATGGTGTGGCAACTGTGCGTGTGTGAATGCTCATGTTGTAGGGCCAAAGAGATGGATGGAGTTTCAAGTGCCAATCATGGCTAACTTCATTGACTATTTTCTTAAGAATTTTAATGAGAGTTTTGTTCGAAGCCTCAAGTTGACCTTTGCCTTGCGGGTATTATGGAGTCAAAAAATGGTGTTGGATGGCGAATTTGTGGCATAGTTCTTTGACATCTTGATTCTTGAAAGGATTGCCATTTTTTGTAATGATAACCTTAGGGATTCCATATCGACAAATTAGGTAATTTAGGATAAAATTTTCTATTTGTTTTCCAGTAGTAAAGGTGAGTGGTATGGCTTCCACCCACTTGGTGAAGTATTATGTGGTAGTGATTATGAATTTATAGCCATTGGATGAAACAAGATGGATTTTCCCTATGAGATTGAGTCCCCATTGAGAGAAGGGCCAAGGTATATTGAATGGCTACAGATCTTGAGATGACACATGAATCTTATCATCATGTTTCTAATAGGGCACACATTTCTTGACATAGTGATAGACATCTTGTTCTATTGTAGGCCAGTAGTATCCAATGCGTAGTAACTTCTTAGCCAAAGTGAGATTTCTTGAGTGTGCTCCAGAGATACCTTTATGTACCTCGTGTAATGCTCATTTTGCCTCCTCTTTGTCTAAACATCTTAGGAGGGTTCCATCAAAGTGCCTTTGAAATAGAGTATCTCCAAGGATTGTGTAATGGGCAGATCAAAAAATGGAAGTCTGTTGTTGATTTTTGGTAAGGTTAGGGGGAATGGTATTATCATGAAGATAAGCGTAGGTTTCTTGATACCAAAGAGAGTCAGGACCAATAGGGAAACATACCACGTTGGACTCAGGGATATCGTATGCTAGGACTAGAAGATGCTCAACCAAGAATTCACACTTTTGACTATAATCTGGCATCTTCAAGAGGGAATTGATAGTATCCATGGCATCTGCAACTCTGTTGTTTTTTCAAGGAATTAGCTCAAACTGAATGGAAGTGAAGTGTTATTTAAATTCTTCCACCATATGGCAATAAGGGAGAAATTTGTCATGTTTTGTTTGGTATTTATCATTGATTTGTTTGACAAAAAGATGTGAGTCTCCATATACATGTAGGTCAGTGATCTTCTATTGGATAGCCAGACGAAGATCAATAACGAGAGCTTCATATTCCACGATATTATTTGTGCATGCAAATGCTATCTTGTAAGACTTGGGTATGCAACCACCTTGAGGGGTGATCAACAAAATGCATTGCCACTGATCCATGTTGCATGCAAGAACCATCAAAGTAAAGTTTCCATTTGGTAGATTGTGTGATTGTCATGATAGAGTTATATAAGAATTCTACAATTAGGGGGTGTTCTCCTTGTAGAGGGGCATCGACCAAGTGATCAACAATGACTTGTCCTTTAATTCCCTTCTGGCCAACATGCTCAATGTAAAATTCACTCAGCAACATAACCCACTTAGCAGTGTGTCTTGTGTTGGCAACAATACAACAAACTAACAGGGGGGGAGGTAAAAACTTCTGCAACTTAAACCACAACACAGATATGATAATGAACAGTTAAATTATAAAATAACACCACATCAATAACACACATAACACCAAGATTTATGATGTGGAAAACCTAGTTAAGGGAAAAACCACGGTGGGAACCTACCCACAATGAGATAATACCCTGTTAGGAGTAAGTGAAATATTATAATGGAGAATGCACATGCATTTAGGCACACTGCCTAGAGCTCATTGATCAAATTACAATACCTGGAAGGGCTACAAACCTTAGGGAAGGTTCATTACCTTACAAGAAGTCTTACTGACTTACACAAGCATTCAGATTACATCCAGAGAGTCATGATCTGATGAAATAGCATCTCAAGATGCTTGAGTATAGTTTCGGTTAAGCTCGATGTCTGATCTTCTCTGCAACACACTTCTTCACACACATTCACACAACTTCGCACAACTTCACACAACTTTGCACAACAACTTCATTTCTACTGGATGATTATTACATTATTCGCACATAGCATGATACCTCTCAATGATTATTACATATATTTATACAAGTCCTCAACCTATGAAAGATAAGTCGGCTCACAACACACCACAATAATGCATGTGGACCAAAACAATGTCAGCGAAGACATAGTCTGGATCTAAACAGCCACTGCAAATATGAAACACCTCCAAGAATTATGTCTCAATCATTCGCAACATGCTACACCACCACAAATGTTGCATAACACGAAGAACATCACCGAATAAGGAAAATATTCAATAACATGCACAAAGATCAATGTAGACCACCAATATTCATAGCACATGATCGAAGAACATTCACAAGCAACATGAATCACACCGCAACAATCGCAACAACTCACATTATAAGAATCATCATCATCTACTTATCGAACCTTAAGAACATCAACACAATTGATTGTCAACTTGAAAGATTAGCTTTTGGATTTCCAAATCATGAACCAATCAAATTGAGGACACACATCAATGTCCAAAACACATCCCACACATCCGCAACCAAAATATATTGCAATTCCAGAGCACAACATACGGATTCACGAAAACTTGCAACACTGAACAACTGAACAACAAACCTCAATACTGAATCACATAACTCGATTAAATCACTACGCAAAACTCTAAAACTATAGCTGAATCAACTAGAGATAAGTATCTTGAAACCCATTAAACCGCATCAACTCATATGCAACATACATGCTCAACCAACTCAACCAATCTGAATACATCACAAAAAAGCATATTGTATTTAACATATGTTGACATCAATGACAACATATCAACCAATATCCAAAAATCTCCCCCTTTGCCATCGATGGCAACATATGAAATTTGAAAAAAAAATCAATGCAAAGAAAGAAAATAATATCCCCAAAATTAGAAGGATCAACTTCCCCTTTGATCAATAACTCAATATCCTCTGCTCATCACCCCAAACAACTTTAGGTTTTTTTACATGCTTCTCTCCTCCTTTGACATCAATGACAAAGGTACAAAAATCATAATTTTCTCTCCCCCTTAGTATTAGCACACAAGTATGAACATTTGAATCATAACACTGACTACTCCCTCTGAGTAGCAGCCACTAGTCATCAATTTGGATCACAAGATGTCTCTGTGAAGCTCACTAGATTGATGCAAATCCATGCATCTTAGTTCTCATCAAGAGGGGAAATCACCCCTAACTTCTCTTGCAGATACTCAAAATTATCTTTAGGCAAAGGATTCATGAAAATATATGCAATCTATTCCTTTGTAGATACATGCTCTAGTCTGACTTCTTCCTCATTCACCTTCTCTCTCAAGAAATGATATTTGATAGATATATGCTTTGCCTTGGAATGCAATACTAGATTCTTAGAGATATTGATAGCACTTGAATTATCATAGTATATAGCAATAGGCTTATCATAAATAACTCCTATATCCTTCAACATTTGTTTTATCTAGATTACTTGAGCACAATTTCTAGCAGCAACAATGTATTTAGCCTTTGCAGTAGATAATGCTATATTATTCTATTTCTTACTTGCCCATGACACCAAATTCTTACCCAAAAAGAATGTGCCACCAATGGTGCTTTTCTAGTCATCAAAATCACCTGCCCAATCAATATCTATAAAAGAAATCAAAGTAAAATCATCATGCTTAGGATACCATAAACCAAAATCAACTATCCCTTTCAAATATCTGAATATCCTTTTAACAATGGTTACATGGGATTCCTTAGGATCAACTTGAAATCTAGCAACAAGACATACAACATTCATTATATCTGGTCTAGTCTATGTCAAATACAATAATCCACCAATCATATATCTATATCTAGTTTGCTTAGCTTTCAGAGAGTCATCCTCTTTTGTCAGCTTACATCTGGTCACCATAGGTGTACCAACTGGCTTTGAGTCATCCAAACCGAATTTCTTCAACAATTTTTTTACATACTTTCTTTGAGATATGAAAATAACTTTATCCAACTGAGTAATTTGCAATCCCAAAAAGAATTTCATTTCACCAATCATAGACATCTCAAATTAATTTTGCATATCTTAAACAAATTTCTTACACAAGCAATCCATAAATAATATCATCAACAAAGACTTCAACAATCAAAATGTTATCCTGATGAATTTTGAAATATAAATTATTGTCAATAGTACCTTTATTGAATTTAAACTTCATCAAATACTTATCCAATCTATCATACCGAGCTCTAGGGGGTTGCTTTAGTCCATACAATGCTTTCTTTAACCTGCAAACCATGTCTTTTTCATCTGTCAACTAAAATCCATTCGGTTGCTCAATGTAGACTTCTTCTTCCAACTCATCATTTAGAAAGGCACATTTACCACCCATCTGATAAACTTTAAAATCTTTATGAGTAGCATATAGAAGAAATAATCTAATAGCTTCAATTCTATCTATCAGAGAAAAAGTCTCCTCATAATCAATTCCTTCTTCTTGAGAGTATCCCTTATACACAAGTCTAGCTTTGTTTCTAACAACTTCACCCTGTTAATTCAACTTATTCTGAAAAACCCATTTAGATCCAATTACATTTCTATCCTTAGGTATAGGAAAAAGTTCCCATGTCTCAATCTTCTCAATCCGATTCAATTCTCCTTCCATAGCTTTAATCCATTTTTCATCTTTGCATGCTTCATCAACATTTTTTAGGTTCAATCTTAGAAATCAGAAAAATTTCTTCTACAAGTCTTCTCTTAGTCATCACACCTTTATTCTTATCACCAATAATCTAATTCTTTGAATGATTCAATCTCACATACCTTGGAGTTTTAGGATTTTCTTTATTTTATAGTTCTTGAACTCTTTCTTTAGCATTAGCATTTGTACCATCTCCTTGATTCTCAGTCTTTTCCGGATCAATCCGAACTTGATTCTGGCTCTGCACTTGCTTTCCTTTATCTGAACTAACATCTTCATCATTTGAATCATATTTGCAAGGTGTCACCTGTCTCATATTTACTTCATCAAACTTCACATTAGCACTTTCAACATTTGTCCTTAATCTTTTGTTATAACACCGGTAGACTTTACTCTTAGTAGAATAATCAAGAAAAAATACTTGATCACATCTAGCATCAAAATTTCCAAGGTCTTCATCTCTTTTAATGTAACATTTACTTCCAAGAATTCTAAAATATCTAATAGTAGGAGCATGACCAAACCATAACTCATAAGGAGTCTTACCACTATCACCTTTGATGTTTACCCGATTAAGAGTGTATACTGTAGTACTCACAACTTCTCTCCAATACACATGCAACACATTTCCTCAATCATCATGGTTCTAGTAGCTTCTTGAACTATTCTATTATTCCTCTCCACAACTCCATTCTGTTGTGGCATTTTAGGAGCAGTCAATTGTCTCTTAACTCCATGCTCTTCACAGTATGCATTAAACTCACCGTAAGTGAATTCTCCACCTTTGTTAGATCTCAAACACTTCAGCTTCAATCCTATCTCAATCTCAACCATATCTTTGAAATTTTGAACTTCTCCAATCCTTCATATTTCTCCCTTAGGAAGGTAACCCACATCATTCTTGAATGGTCATCAATCAACAACATGAAATACCTATCACCCTGCAAGCTTCTCACTCTAGAGGGACCACACAAATCAGTATGCACACGATTCAACAATCCTTTGGAATCATACTATTTTCTCTTATAAGTATTTCTTGTTTGCTTCCCTAATTGACATTCCTTACATACTGGATTAGAAGGCTTCATCAACCTAGGCATATCTCTTACTGCTTGAGTGAAACTTATCTTAACCATACTATCAAAATTTACATGACACATCCTTCTATGCCATAACCAACTTTCATCAATCTGAGCAATCAAACAACTTTTACCACCAACATTCAAGTGAAATATATTTCCTTTAGTCTTAGTACCTGATGCAATCTCAGTTCCAAAGCTGCTCAAGATCTTACATTTACCATTCTTGAATTGCAAGTTATATCCCTTATCAACGATTTGACCAACACTCAAAAGATTATGATTTAAACCTTGAATATACAAGACATCATCAGTATTATGCTTACCATCAAGAGAAAAGGAACCTCTACCATGGATCACACAAGCTTTGTTATCACAAAATCTTACCACACCGCCGTCATACTTTTCCATACTCACAAATTTACTCTTATCATTTGTCATATGATGAGAGCAACCACTTTCAATTACCCATTCATATTTCTCCTCAACTTTAGCATCGAGGGATTTCTCCTCATTGATGGAGCTTGTAGATTCTAAATCTTCCTTGATAGCAATGAACACAATTTCATCTCCAAAATTTCCTTTGTTAGACTCATCATCTGTTACACCTTCATCAACAACATAATAACACTTCTTCTGATATTTAGACTTATAAGGCTTAAATGGATTCTTAGGATTTCTCTCTTTCCGGACATCTTGATGCAAAATGTCTTTTATTACATGAAAAAAATTTAAGAGGTAACTTTCCTTCATACTTACTAACACCTTTAGGCAATCTTCTAGCAATAAGTGCTTAAAGATCCTCAAGGTCTCTCTCTTCATTTTCCATCTCTTTCTCATATCTAGATGTTCTAGTAGAACTTTCTCCCAGATCATATCTCTGCTTCCTAGAAATAGTAGCTCTGAATGCAGATTCGGTCTTAGGAAGAGAGTCACCAAATTCACTCAACTCAAAAGTAACAAGTTTACCAACCAACATGTCTTTAGTCACATTTGTCATAGTCTAGATCTCATCAATAGCAACAACTTTATTTCTGTAAGCAGGAGTCAAGGATCTCAACACTTTAGCAACAATCTCAGATTCTTCAAGGACTCCACTGACACATCTAATTCCGCACACAAGATCATTCAATTTTTGCATAAAAGAGTTAATATTCTCATCTTCACTCATCTTCAGGCTCTCATATTTTCCTTTCAGGCTCTACAGCTTAGCAACTTTCACATTATTGCCACCTTCATGCAAGGTCTCCAACTTTATCCAGATCTCATGAGCGGTTTCAAGATCCATCACATTAGTCATCTCAAATTATGTCAAGGAACTCAACAATGCTTCCTTGGCTCTAATATTATATTATGCTTCCTTTAACTCATCTAGAGTAGTAGGACCATTCTAAGGAATATTATAGACATTCTTAGTGATCTTCCAGTACCCTTCTCCAATGCATCTCAAATGACATTGCATCCAGCTCTTTCAAAGAGTGTAGTTTGTTCCATCAAATCTTGGACTATCCTTGTTAAAAGCAAAGGTTGCCATCCCAGATTTGCTCAAGCGGTCAAGCTTATTTTGAAGGATCTAGCTTTGATACCAATTATTTGCAACAATGCAACAAACTGAGAGGGGGGGTGAATCAGTCTGGTCTAAAAACTTCTTCAACTTAAACCACAACATATATTTGATAATGAATAGTTAATGCATAAAACAACACCACATCAATAAAATGCATAACACCAAGATTTTTGATGTGGAAAACTCGGTTAATGGAAAAACCATGGTGGGAACCTACCCCCAATGAGATAACACCTTGTTAGGAGTAAGTGAAATATTACAATGGGGAATGCACATGCATTCAGACACACTGCTCAAATTACAAAACTCGGAAGGGCTACAACCCTGAGGGAAGGTTCACTACCTTAACAAGAAGTCTTACTAACTTACAAAAGCATTCAAATTATATGTCAAGAATCATTAAATGATGAAATAGCATCTCAACATGCCCGAGTACGATTCTGGTTAAGCTCATTGTCTAATCTTCTCTGCAACACACTTCTTCACAAAAATTCTCACAACTTCTCACAATTTCACACAGCTTCACTGCTACTGGATGATTATTAAATTAGTCACACATAGCATGATACCTCTCAATGATTATAACATATATTTATACAAGTCATCAACCTATAAAAGATAGGTCGGCTCACAACACACTACATATTACAAAAATATAATCACACACGCTACAATAATGCATGCGGACCAAAACAATGTCGGCTAAGACATAGTCTGGACATAAACATCCACTTCAAATATGAAAAAACTCCAATAATTATACCTCGATCATCTGCAACATGCTACACCACCACAAATGTCACATAATACGAAGAACATCGCCAAATTAAAAAAAATATTTAATAATGAGCACAAAGATCAATGTAGACCACCAATACACATAGCACATGATCTAAGAATATTCACAAGCAATATGAGTCACACCGCAACAACTCGTATTACAAGAATCATCATCATCTACTTACCAAACCTCAAGATCATCAACATAATTTATTGTCAACCTAAAAGATTAGCTTGTGGATTTCCAAATCATGAACCAATCAAACTGATGACACACATCAATGTCCAAAACACATCCCACACATCTGCAACCAAATATATTTCAATTTCAGAGCACAACATACAGATTCACCAAAACCTACAACACTGGAGAACTGAACAACAAACCTCAATACCAGATCACATAACTCGATCAAATCACTACGCGGACCTCTGAAACTATAGTTGAATCAACTAGAGATAAGTATCTTGAAACCCATTAAACCACATCATGTCATCTGTAACATACAGGCTCAACCAACTCAACCAATATGACTGCAACACATAAATGCATATTGACTTCACATATGTTGACATCAATGACAACATATCAACCAATATGCAACATCTTGTGAGAGTAGCCCTTGATAGTAGGTATTTGAGGGGGCCAATCTTCACAATGAACTTGGTCTTGTGACTAAGCATGTAGTGGGAAAAGCTTCTTGGTACTGAGAACAACTGTAAGGCATTCTCATTCTATGGGAGTGTAGTTAAGCTCATAACCTACTAGTGTGCGATTGATGTAGTAAATAGCATGCTCTTTTCCTCGATCATCAGTTTGTGCAAGCAATACCCCCTGGGCCACTACGGTAGTTGAAATGTATAGAAGGAGTGGCTGTCTTGGAATAGGAGGTATCAATATTGGAGGAGATGCCAAATATTCTTTAAGTTTGTTGAAGTCTTTCTGCCATAGTCAATCCAATTGAAATTTGGTGTCTTTTCATAGGGGGTGAGAAAATGGATGGCACTTGTCTACAAGATGTGTTATGAATTGTCAGATGGATTGAAGCTTACCTTATAGACTACAGATCTACCTGAGTGTCTTAGGAGGAGGCATTTCCATAATTGCTTTGACCTTTGCTGGGTCGACTTCAATTCTTCTGCGTGACATAATGAATCCCAATAGTTTTCTAGATGTAACACCGAAGATGCATTTCTTGGGATTGAGCCTTAGCTTGTTCTTTTCTAATCTCTTAATGGTCCTCCTTAAGATTGTAATGTGGCCAATTTATCATGGAGATCGTGCATATAGTCTTTCATGATGTCATGCAAGAGGTCATGGAAAATGGTAGTCATTACTCTTTGATAGGTGGCACCTATATTTTTCAATCCAAATGACATGACCTAGTAGCAAAATGTTCCCCATGGAGTGGTAAAAGTTGTCTTGCGTTGATCTTTAGTGGCAATTTTGATCTGGTTATAGCCATAGAAACCATCCAATAAAGAAAGAATTCATGTCCATTTGTTAAATCCATGGTGATATCAATATTTAATAAGGAGAAATCATCCTTAGGGCATGCTTTGTTAAGGTATCTGAAGTCTGTACAAATGCATATGTCCCCGATGGGCTTTCCCATAGGTACATGTTTGAGACCCATTTTGGATAATTGATGGATCTAATGAAGCCAACATCAAGCATTTCCTGTAACTTCTCTTTGACCAGTAAATTAATTTGGGGTGCATCTTACAAAGATTTTGTTGGATAGGTTTTGCATTTGGTTTAATGGCAAGGTTGTGTGTCACTAGCTCTAGATCTAAGCTTAGCATGTTCACGTAGGACCAAGCAAAATTTATCTATGCTTCTTTGAGGAAATTCATAATGTTTTTCTTTTCTTGGACTATAAGAGACTTAGCAACATGGACATTCTGTGGATTATCTTCAATACCCATGTTGATTGACTCAATCTCTTCAATCAACATTGATGATCTTTCCTGTAATGGGGGGAACCATGGTAGGTAGGTCAAGGCCCTCATCTTCTAGCACCTGATCTAGATTTTCATTAGAAGATATGTCCTTTGTTTTTACTTTTTTCATGTCCAAAGGCACCTTGGTGAGATTTTCAGCAAGGGGCTTTTGATTTTTCTTTTTTCTTTCACTTTTGTGACTAAGGGAATTGACTTGACTACCGAAGTATGCCTCCCAGTTGAGTTGGATTCCATTCAGTCTTGTAATCTTCAAGGTCTCACATGTTTATTAATTCCAAGAGGGTATTAACATTAGCACCAATATCAAAAGTCGGTGGTCCTTTTTAGTCCGAGTCAATGAGTTCAGGGTATACAAGTGGCAGGTCTAAAGGGGTAGGAGTGACGAGGGTGATTTTGTTCATATAGGGGTCAGTTAGGTATTCAAAAGGCACTTCCTAAAATTACTCTTCATCAGAGTCATGAATGTTAGAGGGAGGGTTTTTTGGAGCACCAACAATGGTAACTTTAGGCACTAGGGAGTAATCCAAACTCCTATTGTGTTTGTATGAAGCCGATGAGATGGGTGCTTTTCTTCGTTGTTCCTTAGGTCCAAGACCATGTCCTTTGTAACCCATCCTTTCTATTATAGTTGCCACCTTAGGATACATTTATTTAGGAATGTATACAAGTGCTTCATTTTCTTCATTGTATAACCACGAGGTGACATCAACTTCAAGGATTTCTTCATCAAGTGGTCCCCACTATTAAAAAGTGGTTTTCTTACACTACATGGTAGGTTTCTTTTGAATCTCAATTTCCGTGGGCCTACCATAAGAATTTGGAGAGGGAGGGAGACCTCCCACATAAAATGTGTTCTAAAGAGTGTATTCTCCATAGTCATTGTCTACAATCTTGACCTTGATCTCAGGTTGGGTGGAAGTGGATGCGACATTGGAGGTGTTAGATGGTAATGGTGAAATGGGTGTGTTGAGTGGATAATGGTAGTGATGTTTTCCTTCAAGGATTTTGTAGTATTGGAAGGAATAAGGATCAATTGGGAAAATGCTTTCTCTACATTTGTATGGAAATTTTATGCATTGGTGGTAGATGGATGGAACAACTTGAATGGAATGAATCCATGAACAACCAAGGAGAATGTTGTAGAAGAGATCAAGGTCCAAGACTTGACAAGTGGTTTCAACTATTGCAGGGCCTACCTGAAGAGGCAATGTGATAGTACCTTTGGAGATCCATTTTGCATCATCATAACCCTCTTTTATGATCTTGCTAGATGTATCAACCAAATCTTCAAACATTCCTAATTGGTTGATCAATTTTTATGTACAAAGGTTTAGGCCAGATCTACCATCTATAATGACTCTCTTTAATTTGTGTTTATATACAATGGCTTCATTTATATGAAGGGATTTATTATGAGAGGGATCAACAAATGAAGTGTCTTTGGAGGTGAAAACTAGGTGATGCTGTGCAGCGAGATTACCTATTAGGGCATGGAATTGAGCAACATTTATATTGTCAAGGACACATGAATCTAGAAGAGAATGTTCAAGGATCTCTTTATGGATGGGCAAATTCTTGAGAATTTCAATGATGGAAATTTGTGTAGACATCTTTCCTAGGTGGTAAAGAATGTTTTAGCAATTGGAGGATGACGTGGAAGCTCATTGAAGAGGAGGATATCCTTGGATAGTTAGTCTCCCTTAGCAAGTGCTGACATTATAATCATTATTTAGAGAGGGAATGGAGGATGAAGCACCTTGGATGACTATCTTAGCTTGATTAGGTATGTTGGATAGTTGGGTAGGAGGGGCACCTTGAATGGTTACCCTGGGTCTGTGAGATGTTGATGCAAGGTCAGCTCCATGGATAGTAATGGTATTGACATGAGTATCAACAAGTTCAATGTGACCTAGCAAGGAGTCAAATCCAGTAATGTTATTGGTATAGTCATAAGGGACTAAATGAGATGATGAGACTTTATCCTTACCATTCTTGGGGAAGGGGTCTTGATACAACTTAAGCTTATCATTAGAATTGTTAGGCTTAGCAATCTCAACCTCAACATCACCCTTTTCAATAAGGTCTTGAATGTAGTTCTTGAGTTTCATGCATTTTTGCGTATCATGACCTTGGACACGATGGTACTCACAATATTCATTCTCATTATACCATTGGGGTTTTAGTTGGTTTGCCTCATATGAACGTCATGGGAAAGATGATAGTGCCAGCCTTAACAAGCTTCTAGAAGACAACCTCAATAGGTTTGGCAAGTGGGGTATATTTGTGCTAAGGTTGATTATTATAATGGGAAGGTTGGCGAGGAATGGAGATATTGTTATGGGGTTTTGATTGGCTCTGTGAGTTGGATTTATTATTGGTGGTGGTAGGCTAGGTTGGGATGGTTGCAGTCTGGACACATTTGGCATCGGTCACTCCATCATTGACAATATTCTTATTCTTAAAAAAATACCTAGACTTGTCCCTAGATGAGGAAGACCCCTAGGAATCTTTCTAATAAGGCTTTAGGATACCCTGTTCTAGGAGAATTCGCTCTAATTCTAAGCCTTTTTTGGTGACCATCTCAAAAGTTTAAAGACATTGATATCTCAAGGGACGATATGTTTTAGGGAGAAGATTGCATCGAAACAACTCAATCTGAAATGATTCTGGTATGTCCCATGGGAATTTCCCAATAATATGTCACCACCTTTGCAAAAAATTGGCGAAGGTCTCTCCAATACTTTGCTTTGTATTGCATAAATCTATCATAGAGACATAATTATCAATGTTGTATTCATAATGTGACATAAAATTTTCTATCGGGTTAGGAAATGACTTGATTGAGCCATGAGGTAAGGCTGAGAACCAAGCAAGGGTAGATCATTAAGACTCTTGGGAAAAAGTCATCGTAGGTTGACATCACTGTAGGAGACCTCTTGACAAGCAATGTAGAATTCTTGCACATGTTATCTAGGGTCACCTTTGCCTTTGTATTTTGTCAAATTTAGGCATTTTGAAATCGAGAGGGTATGGATCCACTGAGATGGAAGGATCATAAGGATAAGGAAAAATTTCCTCATACGTCTATAATTTTTTACAAGTCCCGTCCCTGAGATTTTTAATGAGATCCTTCATGTCCTGGACATCTCTAATATGGTCAGGCTATTGATTTTGAACTTTAGGAATGTATTGGCTTGAGTTAGACCCTAGGATATATGTGGACATAGCTAGTATACCACCGCTAATATACTGATAGGAGGAAGTGATCGAAGGGTGCAAGGTGGCAATGGCACTGATGGGAGGCAAGCCAACATTTCTATAGTTGGTGGAATTATGCAGAGGTACAAATGATCTGGGTGGTTTATAAATTGGAGGATCAAAAGTGCTAGTAGGAACGAAAATTATAGGTGGCAGATTAAGGATGGTGTTGAGCAGAGGTCGATTAGCGAAGTTTCCTTCCATATAAGTGTCAAGGATAGATCAATCAAAATTAGGAGGTAATTGAGCTCTCCTTGTTTGATAAGCTTAGTTAAGAAAGTGTTAGGATCTATTTATGACTTTATCAATCATTTCCTAATTGTACAGGTCATTAACAAAGGCCATCAAGTATGGAGAATGTCCAGGTTGGTCTGCATATTCTTTCTCTATTCACACATCATGATCAACATAGAGGTTGGGGTTGGGTAACTCACTACTTTGAGTGGCCTTCTTTTCTTTTTGAGAGTGAGTCAAGACCTTGCACGGTAACATTAAAATGGCAAACGAGAGGTGACAAGTTGAAACCAAATGGATAGGTTTGATCAAGAAATTGATGAGATGATGCAAAATTATGACGAGGACAAGGACTTAACAACTTTGGATTATATTTTGGATTGATTTGAAATGATTGGATTGGATTCAATTTGGAGATTGGTCGTTGGATTAGGAAAAGATTGACTAGGATTAGGATGGTGCCTTGGTCCTTGGATTAGGATTAGGCGTGGCATGGGGATTAGTTATATGGGCCACAAAGAAAGGTAACAACCAAGATAGGTCGAATTCAGATCTTTGGATTATGATTTATTTTATTAAGTCTTCTCCTACTTAGGATAGGCTAAGTTCCTAAGAAAGATTAGACAAAGATGAGGGTTTGGGTCTGTGAGAATTTTCCTTTATCAACCCAAGATCAAGAGGCGAAATAAATAGAACATAAGAGAGAATAATTATGACAAGAATAAACTATATTCTTATCAAGATGCAAAATACCCAACTAAGTACAATGTATATGAGTTTTCTTATAAAGGCAAGGCCAATTGGATATGTGAACACACGATCATGACATGTGGCTCAATGAGATAAAATGTTGGTAGGAATAGGTAGGATAAATAATATAATATTCCACTAAAGGTGGATCACCTACCAAAGGTGGAATGTGATAACAAGATAATACCACAAAAGGTGGAATTTATCCTACAAGCATCTTCCCTAGATGCACACTTCCCTAAGTGTCTCATATGCAAACTACTATGAGATGCATTATCTCAAGTCAACTTAAGTAAAGTGTAATTATGAGACATAATTTACATCAACACGTCTCCTTAAGTGAAACTTAGGGGAATGTAGACACAAGCTAACAATGCAAGATGGGTCTCGGCTAATAGGCCATGTTAGGTACCCATTTACAAATCCAGTGCAATCTCTCACAAATGGAGAAAGAGAGAAAAACCCAATGGGAAAAAACTCCCCCCCAAAAGAGATATGAAAGAACACAATGCTCTCAAAGAATAATGATAAGGACAAAACTCCATGTGAGGAAAAATTCTCCCCCATAAGAGAGAAGAAGAGAGACCAAGTATCCCCCCCAATGTACAGTGTGCAACAATATTAGAAGTGTGAAACTAAATGAAGAAGTTTCTCCATGATCGTCAAACAATGTTCCTCCCCTTAGGAAGAAACAAAACCAAAGGTGTATCCGTGAAGTCTCCCGAAACTTGAAAGAAAGATGTAGGAAGAAACCTCAAGATGTATGGAGTCTTTGAAAGATGCTCAAGTGTCCCCATGTTAATGTTGAAATTTGCCCCTTCCAAATTAGGCGTACTAGGTGATATTACTAAAAAAGAAAATAGTGGATCTAATGAAGATGAATGTAGAACATGATCCAAAGACTTAAAAGTCTCCTCTAAAGATAAAGAGACCTCCTCCAAATGCTGTACATAAGTATACACAATCACATCAAACTCAAAAAAATGATCATGTAGAGAATGAACTAGAGGGTCAGAGTGTTCCCCTGCAACAACTGAAGAAGGATCATCATCATTAAAGAGAACATGGATATCATAAATGACGTTTATCAAATCTATAATGTACGACTCCACAAACAAAACTGCAATGCTTGTCAAGTAGTCATCCCAAGGAACTATATCGGGAGGACAAGGTATATCCTGCAACATTGAATTGAAAAAATCCAAAACTGTAGCATCATTAGGTGCAATAGTAAATTTGATATCAATTAGAGGAGATGAAATTCAAGGCTCAAGTACTGGATCACATATGATAACACCCAAGTTCAAGTAACCAAAGTTATCCTCGATATTAGAATCCACACAATAAGCATGATAATCATCCAAATAATTAAACTCATCAATAGGAACAAAATTTGAAAAGGAGTATAATTGAGATGCATGATCCACCACCCCAGTAGAAATGATATCTCTACTCTCCAAGTCTCTAATGATAATTGAATCAGGTGTGAACTCCACAATCTTCCTTCTTTCCCCATGAGTGATTTGATAGATGGAAAGAAGATTGTTTGTCAAGTGAGGTACACACAACACATCATTAAAGGTGTTATCCCTAATAGTAGTAGATCCTTTCCTAATCATATTCATATATGTATGATTGCCCATCAAAACTGGTGGCATTTTGCAACTCTCAAATGAAGAGAATATAGACTCCAAAGATGGCTGATAGGGAGGCTACTTAGATTACCAACAAGTAGGTTTCTTTGTTGGTTTGCTTCTATTCCTTTCCAGGTTCAAGTCTACCCCTCTAGACTTCTAAGAGCTTTCCTACCTTTTGTTTTCTTAACTCACCTTCCTCAAGCTCACAAAGTAAGCTTGCTCAACATATCGTTGCAGGGGTGAAGGACACACTCATTATTTCTCTCCTTGCTAAACCACCCATCTTGTTTGGTTTAGTAAACCTTTCCCTA
Organism: Cryptomeria japonica; assembly: GCF_030272615.1. Lineage (NCBI taxonomy): Eukaryota > Viridiplantae > Streptophyta > Pinopsida > Cupressales > Cupressaceae > Cryptomeria > Cryptomeria japonica. The sequence continues at coordinate 120,165,357 of NC_081410.1, forward strand.
AGGTTACACAATGTCTTTCTTTCAGGTTTGTAGCCTTCTGAACCTATTTCCAGTTCACAACAGTTACCTTCCCCTACAAGTTATCTCTTTTAGATTATTGAAAACCTAGCCGAACTATCACCAAGCTCACCTAGGCTCAGTATGCAGAAATGGCGATTGCCATTTCCTAGTTTTCTTACTGCTACTCTACCCTTACTGTACATTTTTGGCTCTTCCTGAAGAACTCCAATGGCTGCATGGATCCCACGGTGGAGGTTCAAGAAAGAGCCACATTTACACTGTGAATTCAAAACAAAGTACTGAACAACAAAAAGGAAACTTTAGTACAAAACTGTAATGAAATTTAACACTCAGCGATAGAAAACCAGAAAATAAACTGTATGTATTTCTTTTGTGTTTTTTTTAACCTTCAAACATCCAACCCTTTAAAAATGCACATTGGGTCTTTTAAACATTCCATCCGTTGTGAGAGACGGTTTCAAACTAAAAAACAATTACAAAATGGTCCATCGGTGTAGCCGCAGTACCTGGCTTCCAACTGCCAATGTCAACTTTCTGCGCTCTGCACATCTTATCGGGTCATCGGGAAGATAATAAAACTTCACTTTCAATGGCTGATGACAAAGTCCATCTTTCACACTTTTCCCATCGGGCGTTGGGATAGCAAGAAAACAACTAACCTGATGGCCGATCTTGCTCAATCTCTCTCTTTTTGCGCTCCACCACGTTGCTATGCATCCAGCTAAGTGCCACTCGATCTGCCACATGGAAACCACTGATTGGTTTTGGGGCCCCTGCCCTGCCACCTTAGCACGACCTCACTAACCGCCCAGAATGTAACTCTGCTTTTCTGCTGGGTCCCACCATGGCAACCAAGCCGCGATAGATAAACTTCTATCATTTTCCTGTCGCAGTATAGAGATAGTTGTCTGATCCTCTCGGACTTGTTTACTTGTTATCAGCTAGCACTTTCCTATTGAGTCTGTGGGATAGCATACAAATACTCTCCCCGATACCCAATAACTCCCATCAGGTCTTCGACATAGCAAACAACAACTCTGGCCGATATTCGATGGCTCATCGGGTCATCGGTATTCCACCCGATACCTGATGCAACCACTCCAAACCTATGCTTTCTCATCAGGTCATCGGGTTAAGTGTGAACCACTCCTGCCGATACCCAATACAACTACTCCAACTCGAGCGACCTCATCAGGTTAAGACTTGCTGATCGGGGTAGGTCTTGCCGATAAGGTAAAACTTCAACAACAACAAACAAAACACCAAAAAGTATTTACGTGACCACAGGAAGGTCTCACAAGCCAAAATTGCTCAAGGGAATTTCAACCCTTAGGTGCTCCTGCACCAATGGCATATGATGAGAAGCTCTTGAATCTAGAAGCCATCTCCTTGTATCATGACTTGCAGTAGCACAAAGCTTGTCCTTTTCCTTTTGATTGAGAGGAAGTGGAAGGAGATGAATCCTTCTTCTTGTATGCAGATAGAAAATCGATGTTCTTGATGATGTTTGTCAACTCATCAATTTTCTTAGTGTGGCAATGATGCTCATCATGACCAACTCTTTTGCAATATGAACAAGGTGGCCTCTCCTTATTAGGTGTGCTTCCCTTCTTGAAAGAGGCTGAAGTATTGTCTTATTGTGGAGAGGATGATTGTGCTTTATCCTATTGTGTCTTGGGGTTGAACTTCTTCTACTTCTTATTGTAATCCTTTCCTCGAGTCCCTTGATTCCCTTGAATAGCTACCAAAGTTTTGGACTTTGAAGACTTGAGAATCCACATGCTCATCAACTTGGATTGCTCTAACATCAACATTTTTGTGAATGCATCAAATGATTGCATAGTGAAAGAACTACTCAATGTCAATGTTGGCATTGCATTGTCATTAATTTCAACCGGTAAGTATAGGATATTACCGGTATGGATGGTTACCAGTATACAAGGTATATGCAGGATGTAAGAAGGAGATTTTCACTGGTAAGTAAACATGACCACTAGTAAGCAAGCAAACAGATAAGAGTGTAATGCACCGGCTGGCATGAATATCATGATTGGAATGACACCGGTATGAAGACAGGTGTAATATCACCGATAAATAGACTTAGTGGATGAATCAGTGTGTTTGTTGACAAGTCAGGTTGACCCACCAACAAAACAGAGGAAAGCAGACATGAAGGAAAATTGGTAAGGTGACATGTACATGCAGGGTGAGAAAACTAGTGAGAAAGCACTGGTAGTATGTCTTGGTCGGTGAATGAATCTAAACCAACTCAGTGGACTGAACAGAGGTGGATGCCGACAAGGCTGACAGGTGGATACCAGGTGGCAAGCATCCAGAGGTCGGTGAAGTTTTGATCGACGTGGTAGGTGATGAGCAGGTTGACTTTAAATAAGGCACTCATAAATCATGGGTCAATGATAGAAGAAGTGTGGCTCGAGGTGGATCAAGATGCAGAAGCTTTTTGGGGATGTAAATCAAGCAGGACAATCTGATCTTCATGCTCGTTGATTGAAGGAAATAGTTGAGGCATTAATGGTGAATGATAGAGTAAGGCCAAAAAATAAGTTGCAGGCTGCTAAATATAGAAAGCATTTACATATGTCATAAGAAATGATAGTGATGTTTGATCTACTGAAAATCATCAATCGAGGAGATGAGATCCGATCAGATTTGATACAGATTGAGTGGTTGGAGAAAAGCCCTAGAGTGCCATCGTTTGAACTCTGGTCTTGGCTGGAAAGCCAAGTATAGAACAACAGAGTAATTGAGAGAGAAGAGAGTGATTAGAGAGAAGATCAAAAGCATCTAAGTGTTGGAGTTGACTGACAGAAAAGTATAACCGGTAAGAGGGTTTATCAGAGGTTTTACAGGTAAGGTTAGAGCAATTGACAAGCTACCAAATAGAACAATAATTGGGTGAACCGACAAGGGAGATTCAGAAAGAAAGTTGCTGAGGGTGAAGGAGAAAAGAGAGTGTACTAGTGAAGGGTATGCAAGATAGAATCAGGGCAAAAAAGGTATAAACAAAGGACAAATAACCAATAGAGAACTGAGCAAGGGAGAACCAATAGAGAAGAGTTAAAGGGATGAAGTATTTTGATTGCAAGAGTTACAAAACTCATTTGTAACAAGGCTACATCTATTGTAATAATCTGATCTATTGTATATCATTGAGTTGGAGCTCGGTGCAGGGGTTGGTGCTCCTTGGTTTGGTGCCCTAAAATCAGGGGTTGGTGCCCTAAATTAGGGGTTGGTTCTCCTTGGGTTGGTGCCCTAAAATTTGTAATCAATGTTTATTGTGAGGCCAGATTGGAGTATTAGTTTCTAGCAGCATTTCTCACCGAGGTTTTTCCCACATTGGGTTTTCCTCATATATCTGGTGTTATGTGTTGAGTATCTTTGTGTGTTTGCATTTGATCACTTTCCTTAGCTCATCGATATATCCTCCTTGTGTTTGATTTGCTAAACGGTACCAAGAGTTAGGTTTAAAAGGTTTAGAATATTGGGAATCACTGATTCACCCCCCTCTCAGTGGTACATTGTGCTCAACAATTGGTATCAGAGCCAGGTTCCCAGTCAGATAAGCTTTCTCTAGCTTGGGTAGATTATGGTCTTAGAACACAATGGCAAGAAATGAGTCCTCCTCCTCTTCTAAAGTTCCCATGTTTGATGGAACCAACTATTCTTTTTGGTGCAGAAGAATGGAAACACATTTGTCCTCTCTAGGATTTGATGTTTGGATGTCTGGAAAGAATGGGTATACTGTCCCTAGTGTTCCTCCCACTCACCCGGATGCTAAGAAGGAGCATGAGAACAATAAAAAGGCTAAACATGCTATTCTTAGTGGACTGTGAGATAATGAGTTTGTTAAGGTTATGCATTGGTCATCTACCAAGGAGACGGGGGATAAATTGCAGAGATTATTTGAAGGAGATGCCAAAGTCAAGGAGGCCAAGCTGCAATCACTAAGAGGTCAGCTTGAAGGCTTGAAGATAAAAGATGAAGAAAAGATTGCAGATTATCTTCATAGGGTAGATGAAACTTTGAATACCATTAGGGGACTTGGAGAAGAGGTTGCTGATGAAATTATTTTTAAAAAGGTACTTAGATCACTCACATCTAAGTATGATACTAAGGTCTCTGCTATAGAGGAAGCCAAGGATCTAAAAACCTTCACAATGGATGAGTTATTTGGCTCCTTATTTGCTTATGAGATGAGGACAACCAAAGAAGGATCTTCAAGGAAAGAAGCTTCTTTCAAATCCATCAAAAAGGGAAAGGAAGAGGTTGCTCATAAAGGATCTAGTGAAGACTCAGATGCAGAGGTAGAAAAATTTGTTAGAAAGCTCAAGAGAAGATTCGATAAGTATAAAGGAAAGCTGCCACTCAAATGCTTCAACTATGGTAAAATAGGACACTTTGCTGCAAAATGTCCCTACAATGAAATCAGTGGAGATGAGAAAAGGAGCTCTGACAAATCTTTCGGTAAAGACAAAGAGAAGAAAGTTTACCGACATGGAAGAAGAAGCTACCAGAAGAAAAATAGCCTATACACCTTTGAGGATGATGCCACAGATGAAGAAAGCACATCAGAAGATAATTGCCTTGAGGATGAAAGAGAAGTTAATCTCTTTATGGCACTAGATGAATCAGTTGTTGAAGATGAGGAAGATGAAGACATTGAAGCTGAAGTGGATCTAGAAGGTGAGCTCATAAGTGCTCTTGAGGAGTTAAGTAAGACAAGAAGAGAACTCAAGAAGGTCAAACTTGTTGCTACAAAGGAATATGAACAACTGGAGGAATCCAAGAAAATAATTTCTGATCTACAACTCCGGTTAGAAGAAGCTAAGAGGATATGTGAAGCTACATCCTCCGAATTGGTAAAAAAGGAAAAGGAGCAGCAAAATCTGGAAGAAGAAATTGTAAGGCTCAGAAAGGACCTAGAAAAGAGCAAGGATGAATTGAAGTTGAGGAGCAAGTATGAGGGAAACACTGAAGCTTTAGATAAGATGTTGAGCAAAAAAAAGCATTGAAAAGACACCAGTGGTTTAGGATTTAAAGAAGGACAATGTTGAAATAGCCAAGACACATCTGGTAAGGAGATACAATTCGCTTCCTCAAGTGAAAGTAAAGAGAAGAAAATATTTATAGTAAGCAAAGATACCGACAAGAAGACCTATGCTGGGGCTACAAGAAATCAACCTATGAACCGGTATGCTCAAAACTGTAAGGCTCACACATTGTACTGGTATGCAAATCATAAAAGAAAGGCCAAAGTGTATAGTGAAGGATTCACCAGAATTAACAACATGAGAGGAAGATATTTGGTGAGACAAAGGTTTTCTGGTTCAAAGCAATAAGACTGGCATGTACCCAATTTCCATGGTTATTACTAGTGGTGTAATAAGTTTGGATACACAGTTGCTGATTGTAGATTGATGAATAAGCCCCTTGTTAGTTTTGAAAGTAGAAATTATTTTGCTGCACTCTGCTGTATGTATGTTGTTTGTTATCAGTGTCATGGATTTGGTCATAGGAGTTTTGAATGTAGGAGAAATCAAACGGTGTCCTACAATAGTTTTAAAGGTTATTTTTTAATGCCAATGTGATTCTATAACTGTCGAGTTTGGACATATTGCAAAGCATTGCAAGCACAGGAAAATCAAGTAGAAATAGACAATTCCTAATCTAAAACTGGTAGTTAAACCAGAACATGAGATTGCAGCAGACAAGAAGAAGGAAGACAAACCGGTTTGGGTTGAGAAAGACAAGAACAAAGCAGAGTCAAGTCTGATTATGCAGACTGCCCTACATATAGAAAGACAAAACTTGTGGGTTGTAGATAATGGCTGTTCCAACCACATGATCAGTGATAAAAAGAAATTTGTTAAGCTTGAAGATTGGAATGAGGCTCAGTAAGATTTGGAGATAACTCCTCCATCAAGATAAAAGGCAAAGGTACTCTGAATATTGATGGCAAATTGAAGGCACATGATGCATATTATGTAGGATGTCTAAAACATAATTTTCTTAGTGTGAGTCAGATGTGTGATAAAGGATATAAATTCACTTTTGACTCTACCGGTTGCCAGATAAGAAAAGAGAATACCTGTCAGATTGTAGAAGAAGGTAAAATAATAGATGGAAATGTTTACAATTTGAAGGAATGCTATGAGTCCCAATGAATGATGGGACAGGTGGATGAGAGTTGGCTGTGGGACAAGATATTAGGCCATATAAATTTTGATAATCTAGTACAGTAAGCAAAAAGGGCTATGTGAGAAATATACCACCAATTATCAAACAGGTAAGCAAATTTTGTGATGAATGTGTAAGAGGAAAGCAGACTAATGTGAGTTTCAAGACTAAGGAACATAATACTTCAAGACCACTAGAACTCATGCATACTAATCTGTATGGTCTAACTAGGACAAGAGCTCTTTCCGGTGAAAGATACTTTATGCTCTTGATTGATGACTACTCAAGAATGACATGGGTCACTTTCCTTCATGATAAATCACAAGCTTTTGATAGATTCAAGATCTTTCAAAAGATGGTAGAAAAGGAAAGTGGATGCAAGCTGAAATGCCTAAGATCCGACTGGGGTGGAGAGTTCACATCAAATGAGTTTGAGGACTACTATGAAAGACATGGAATCATAAGACAATACTCAGCACCCAGGACACCACAACAAAATGGTGTGGTAGAAAGGAAGAACAAGATAGTCAAGGAGATGGCTAGAACTATGTTGAATGAGGCAAACTTACCAAATATGTATTGGAAGGAAGTGGTTCATACTGCAACACATACTTTGAACTGGATTCAACTGAGAACAAACAACAAGATGACACCTTATGAGCTGTGGTATGACCAGAAACCATCAGTCAAGTACTTCAAGGTGTTTGAGAGTAAATGCTTCATTAAAAGAGATCAGGATGACTTGGGTAGCTTTGAATTCAGGAGTGATGAAGACATTTTCCTTGGTTACTCAACTCATAGTAAGGCCTACAAATGCTACAATAAAAGACTAAGAAGAGTCATTGAGAGTGTGAATGTGAGAGTAGATGAAGATATGCTTAAAGGAAGAAATACTCAAGTCAACAGGTATGATGATTCTGACGATGAAGGTGAAGAAGCTCACTCAGACAATGAACCAAAAGAAGCATCCAATAAGGTCCCTAACCGCTATGTGTAGGAAAACCACCCGAAAGAGCAAATTTTAGGTAATAAGAGTGATGGTGTGCAAACTAGAAGGAAACTTGCCCAGAATGATGAACAAGTCAATTTTTGCCTCATGACTGAAATGGAACTTAAGACATTCAATGAGGCCAAAAAAAGTCAGAAATGGATGGATGCAATGGAAGAGGAGCTGCACCAGATTGAGAATAATAAGACTTGGGAATTAGTTCCTAGACCGGTTGATAAGAATGTCATTGGCACAAAGTGGGTATACCAGGACAAGATGAATGAAGAAGAGAAGATTGTGAGGCACAAGGCAAGGTTGGTGTGCAAAGGATGTTCTTAAGTAGAAGGTATTGATTTTGAAGAAATATTTGCACCAGTGGCCAGACTAGAAGCTTTTAGGATGTTTCTTGCTTTCTTTGCCTACAAGGGTTATAAAATTTATCAAATGGATGTAAAGCATGTCTTCCTAAATGGAAATTTAGAAGAGGAAGTATACATGGAACAACTAGAAGGTTTTTTGCTACATGATGATGAAATTTGTGTGTGCTAGTTGAAGAAAGCATTGTATGGATTGAAGCATGCTCCAAGAGCATGATACTCAAGGTTAGGTAAGTATCTAAAGGAGAAGGGCTTCAAAAAAGGGAGATAAGATAGTAATCTGTATATTAAAGCAGATGGAAACCACATGATTATTGTGATCGTATATTTGGATGACATCATTTTTGGAGGCAACAAGGATACCTTGTGTAAAGAATTTGCTGATCAGATGCAGTCAGAGTTTGAGATTTCAATGCTTGGAGAGCTATCCTACTTTCTTGGTTTGCAGATTTCACAACAAGGTAAAGGGATATTTATCTCTCAAACCAAGTATGCCAAAGATATGTTGAAGAAGTTCCAAATGGAAGACAACAAACCGGTAAGTGATTCCATGGTGACCAAATGCAAGTGTAGCAAGGATGATGAATCATTGATAGTGGATCAGATATAGTATAGATCCATGATTGGCAGTTTGTTATATCTTACTGCTTTTAGACTGGATATAGTGCAGGCAGTATGCATGGTGGCCAGATTTCAAGCTGCACTCAAACAGTCACATGTGAATGCAGTCAGGAGGATATTCTGATATCTACAAGGGACACTTAGTTATGGACTATGGTATCCCAAGAAAGGGGATTTTACCTTACATGCCTACACTGATGCTAATTGGGCATGTTGTATTGATGACCGAAATAGCACAAGTGGTGGTGCATTCTTCCTAGGTAATTGGTTAGTCTCATGACACACCGAGAGGTAGTATTCAATTTCTCTATCTATTGCCGAGGCAAAATATATTGCTGCTGCCACATGTTGTTCTCAGGTGCTATGGATTAAGTAAACCCTCAAGGATATTTAGGTAGAGATGTCTGACCCATTTCCATCCAGTGTGACAATTCAAGTGCAATTAACATATCAAAGAACCCAGTTATGCACTCAAGGACAAAGCATATTACCATCAAATATCATTTTCTCAAGGAGAAGGTGGCAGATTAGGAAGTTAAGGTAGAGTATGTCCCTATAGGTGAAAAAGTGGCTGATATATTCACCAAGTCTCTACCGGTAAGCACTTTTGAGTATCTAAGACACAAGTTAGGAGTTGTGTCACTTGCTTCATGCACTTGAGTGTGTATGGAGATCTATGGTTTAGGGGAATTCACTGCCATACCTATTTGACTCTTGAACCAGTTGATGGTCAAAGGGGGAGATAAGTACATGCTAAGGTTGTACCCTTTATCATGGATATCAAAGGGGGAGAAATGAACCGGTTGAAGATATGCAGAGTATGTTGACATCAATGCCAAAGGGGGAGATTGTTGGTATTATATTGTCATTGATGTCAACCGGTAAGTATAGGATGTCACCGGTATGGATGGTTACCGGTATACAAGGTATCTGCAGGATGCAAGAAGGAGATGTTCACCGGTAATTAAACATAACCATCAATAAGCAAGCAAACAGAGAAGAGCGTAATCCACCGGTTGGCATGATTATTAGGATGTGCATGACATCAGTATGAAGGTAGGTGTAATATCACTGATAAATAGACTTAGTGGATGAATCGGTGTGCTAGTTGACAAGTCAGGTTGACCCACCAACATAACTAAGGAAAGCAAACATGAAGGAAAACCGGTAAGGTGACATGTACAGGTAGGGTGAGTAAATCGGTGAGCAAGCACCAATAGTATGTCTTGGTTTGTGAATGAATATAAACTGACTCAGTGGACTGAGCAGAGGTGGATGCCGACAAAGATGACAGGTGGATATCAGGTGGCAAGCATCTAGAGGTCGGTGAAGTGTTCATCGACATGTTAGGTGATGAGTAGGTTGACTTTAAATAAGGCACCTGTAAATCACAGGTCAATGATAGAAGAAGTGTGGCTCGAGGCGGATCAAGATGCATAAGCTTTTTGGGTATGTAAATCAAGAAGGACAATCCGATCTTTGTGCTCATTGGTGGAAGGAAACAACTGAGACATTAATGGTGAATGACAGAGCAAGGCCAAAAAACAAGTTGCAGGTTTCTAAATATAGAAAACGTGTACATATGTCATAATAAATGGCAGTAATGTTTGTCCTATTGCAGATCATCAATCGAGGAGATGAGATCCGATCGGATTTGATACAGATTGAGTTGGTGGAGAAAATCCCTAGCGTGCCACTATTTGAACTTTGGTGTTGGCGGGAAAGCCAAATATAAATATGCAGACCGAAAATGAAAGAAAAGGATGCTAGAAGCCGGAAAAGATAGAGTAACTGTGAGAGAAGAGAGTGATCAGAGAGAAGATCAAAAGCATCTAAGTGTCGGAGCTGACTGATAGAAAATTAGAACCGGTAAGAGGGTTTATCAAAGGTTTTACCGGTAAGGTTAGAGCAACCAACAAGCTGCCAAATAGAACAACAATTGGGTGAACCGACAAGGGAGATTCAAAAAGAAAATTGCTGAGGGTGAAGGAGAAAAGAGAGTGTACCGGTGAAAGCTATGCAAGACGAAATTAGGATAGAAAAGGTATAAACAGGGGATAGAAAACCGACAAAGAACTGAGCAAGGGAGAACCGATAGAGAAGAGTTAAACCGGTGAAGTATTTTGATTGCAAGAGTTACAAAACTCATTTGTAACAAGGCTACATATATTGTATTGATCTAATCTAATGTATATCACTAAGTTGGAGCTCGATGCAAGGGTTGGTGCTCCTTGGGTTGGTGCCCTAAATCAGGGGTTGGTGCTCCTTAGGTTGGTGCCCTAAATTTTGTAATCAATGTTTATTGTGAGGCTGGATTGGAGCAGTATTTTCCAACAAAATTTCTCACCGAGGTTTTTCTCACATTGGGTTTTCCTCGTATATCCGATGTTATGTGTTGAGTATCTTTGTGTGTTTGCATTTGATCACTTTCCTTAGCTTACTGGTATATCCTCCTTGTGTTTGATTTGCTAATCGGTACCAAGAGTTAGGTTTAAAAGGTTTAGAATATTGGGAACCACTTATTCACCCCCCTCTTAGTAGTACATTGTGTTCAATAGTCAAGTGATGGGTTTGGAAGCTAGAAACAAATGTTGCATATTCTGATGGAAGTTTTTCGAATAAATTATAGACCAACCGTGCATCCTTCCTGTCAATGCAACAATATTTAAGCTATGCTCTTATCTCATTTGCCTTAGTGATATAGTCTTGGATTGTATCAAAATTCTTGGGATCCAACATAGTGAGATCATTATCAAGCTGATAGCCCTTAATATCATCAATTTCTATACAATTTACGCAAGATATCCCAAGCATCTTTAACTATTTTACACTTTTCAATGTGAAAGATGAGATCCTTTGATACATACTTCCTCAAAATGCCAAGATACATAATATTTTAAGTGATCCATTTTGTTTGAGCATTGGGATCAACTTTAGGATCAACTGGTGTCATACAAGTTCCATCAATATAATTAGTTAATCCTTTTTCTATTAACTTACTCGAAGCATCAATTTTCCAAGATAGTTATGTGGAGTTAAAAGTGGAAATTTAGGAGAACCCACAGAAATAAAATAAAAGAGAACAAGATAGAGAGAGACACAAACACACAAGACACCCCCCCAAATTCACTCAATCAAAGAACCCTCCCAAAATGATGATTTGATATTTTATACTTAGTGCGATTATAATGGAGACTTGCAAAACAAGGCAAGGTGGAATTTTAATTCCAATATTTACAACTATCCAAATTGGGATATAGTAGATTCAAATGGCTAATGCAAAAGACCAAATGAGTTCCAAACATTACAAGTGCCAAAATGGGCCAAAAATGACCATATTTTGAAAGTAAAATTTATACTCATAATCACTACAAATTGATAGCATATATATGAAGTAGACAAAAAATTCATGCACTATAAAAAAATGACACCTAGAAAGGAGTCCATATGAGCCCGAATGAAACCTTTGAAGTTGCAAAAATAGGGATTGGATAGGTACAGTCATGAAGAATTGAAAATATGAAAAAAGTGTCCACCAAAATCAAAAACCAACTACACCATTGCGGAGGGCATGAAAAATAAGCCCAAATAAAAAAAAATTGCTTGAAAAAAGACCTCAAAATGAGCACGTTATGAGCTTTCACAATTAGACTGCGAAATCAAAATCTCAAATGAAAGGGGGGGTCTAAAAAATTTGAAAATATACTGATGTACATCATTTTGTATGCTTAAATTTGACGATCTAGAGACCATCAAAGCAAAAATTCACTCCTGCTTGGCGAGGATGGCATGCAAAACATAATGGTCAGCCAAAGCACTCTACGATAGAAGATAACACACCACATGAGCATGAAGAGGAATCTGCAAAAGTAGGAAGGTTGTCTCCCCCACGTGAAGCCTGCAAGGAAATTACTTAAAAATCGATGTAGCTCAAAATCAATATTTCCTACAAACATGATAATGACTACAAGGCGGAAATGATTAACTCCTTGACAAGTAGTGATCATAGTCCATTATCATATCACTCCACCAATTGATCAACCAAAACACAGATCACAGAGACTTCGATCACCGGATCCAGCACCATAGAGAAAAGCACCTAGGATACAAGTCACAGAGTCAAAGTAACTATGCACCTAGACCAATGGAAGTAATGAAACGAACTCAATCTGCCAACAAATAAATATAGAAAGCGGTAAGCAATATGAACAAGACCTTAATTCGATACACATCGAGCAATAGCCACATATAGGAGTATGAAGAACCAAATCTGAATGAGTCGAGTGCAACACAACCCAAAATGGAAGGGGCCACCAATGCAAAAGCATAAATAAAGGTGAAGTGCATGTAGTAGAGGTATGTGGCAAAGTAAGGTACCTATAAAAAAACTACCTACATACAGGCACTAATAGCGATAGTCATAGCTCTAAGAAGAGACGATAGGTCCTGTTACCAATATGAATGTGACTTGCTATGCCTCCACTCTAATAGAGATCCAAGAAAAGGTTGATGCAAAAAGTTCTTGCCAAGAATCCCCCATAGGATAAACTCAGATCAAAAAAAAAAATCGCTGGCCCTCCAATAAAACCACGAACCTCCCATACAATGGAAGGGAATGTGGCCACAAAACAACTCCTTCGACCAAGAAGAGTGGTGAGACAAGGTGATGCCGCTAAGTGGAGATAAGAAATATACAGTTATGCGGACTTCAATACCATGAGCCACATAGTTGATGCTAAATGCCAGTCGTCTCACACGTCTACGAGCAAGAGGATCGCCCACAGAAACATGATTCCTTAAGAACAATCTATTACAATGCACCAACCATCTTAAAAAAAACTTCAAATCCAATAAAACACCACAATAACTTAACCCACAAGCTGATGCAGGTTCATGGCCAAATAAGGAGATCTAACCAAATATAATTCACTAAAATTTAGCACAATAAATAAATGAATCCACATGATCCAATGAGATTCGTAATGGAAAATGTGGAACCCAAAAGAGATAACAATAGTCAGCGGGTTAAAAACCTCTGAAAAGTGTGAAGTTGTAGATGTGCATCGGAGTGCCAGAGAGTAGATTTGAGTGCCAACAAAGGTGAAGGCCAATCACAATTTTTCTATGACTGCAAAGAACCCGCAACTGATCTAGGCTTAAAGCTCGATTACACCAACCATAGGCCAAATAGGTGTTGGCCAATTTCAAAAGAGAAACACCATTGCATCGATTCTGAAGCTAGGATCCCAATGCAAAGTACGGTTGATGATAAATTGTCTAAAATAAGAGCTTAAGACACCAATTTGGAAGTGGTAAACAAAGTAAAATCCTTGCTATCCTACAAGTCGATTAAGATCTAGGATGCATAGATAAGAGCAAGTTGACTACCAATCAGGTTCTTGCCAATGAGAAGTGGAACCATCAACTAACGGGATCATTGTCCTGATATTTTCTCACAGGCTACAGGCCTAGCCGGATTTGGATACAAACTGATAATTTTTGTCCAAAACTTATAGTCTACCTAGATTTGATAAAAGACCCAAATATGATAATTCTCTAGAACAACAAAACACAGTCTAGAAAAAATGTTAATTTTACCCAAATCATAAAATGTTGCCTAGATCTGGTAAAATAATGTTGAGAATTAAAATAATACTAGAATTTTTTTTTGCAAGCTACTAATCTTCCTTTTTGTAGTTCAAACAATTTTACCTGGAATATAAGTGTATTGTACTCACATCTCATGGAAATGACCACTCAGATGCAATGGTGGAGTCAAATTTGGTCTAGGAAACTTTGGAAATGTGTTGCATCACAAATCTCCCAAGATGCCAACCTTTGAATGCACCAAGATCTCTCAAAAATGACTATTAAAGGCACCCCATAGGTTTAATACCATGAGAGAATTTTCCTTGATCAACCCAAGATCTAGAGGCCAAATGAATAGCACATAAGAGAGAATAAATGTGACAAGAATAAACTGTATTCCTATGAAGATGAAAAATACTTAACTAAGTACAATGTACATGAGCCTTCTTATAAAGGCAAGGCCGAATGGATATGTGAGCACATGATCATGACATGTGACTCAATAAGATACAAGGGTAGGTAGGGGTAGGTAGGAGAAATAATAGAATATTCCACTAAAGGTGGATCACCCATCAAAGGTGAATGTGATAACAAGATAATACCATAAAAGGTGGAAGTTCTCCTACAACCATCTTCCCTAGATGCTCACTTCCCTAATTTTCTCATATGCAAACTACTGTGAGTCGATGCATTGTCTCAAGTCAACTTAAGTAAAGTGTAATTATGAGACATAATTTACACCATTAGGATCAACCCAAGTGATTAGGACTAATCAACCAAGGTACTTGCGATAGATACTTTCTCAAGCACCATACTAAGAAGGGATCAATGAATGATGAATATCTAAATTCGACTTTGCAAAGTGTTGACCTTGGATTTAGGATTGATGATTGATTTTTTGGATTAGAAGATTGATCAGGTTAATGTGCTATGTCTTTAAGGATGAGAGGGAAATGATTATGGAAGAATGGATTGATGATGAGAACAAAAGGGGAAGATAGCCCAAGATGGGAAGACACCTGATATGTGATCTTTGGTTAAGGCAGGTAAGACAATGAAATGTGACCACTCTTATTGAGAGATTGGGATAATGTTGACCTTTGATTAAAAGCGTAGGTTCTTAATGGTTCTTGGTCAAACTCGTTGTTCAAATCATGTAAATAATCATGGAAATGATGTAATAACACTCGATGTTACAACAAATCTTTTGGTTTTTGTACAAGAAATTACAAGGCTTTAAGATTTGTCTGAGACTAGGCTTCTTTTTCTTTATTTGGCAATAAATCAACTTTTTGGGATGTTTGAGGGACCTTTGGTTATGGTGCATGGATGAAACTGACCAGAAAATTAGTTCAAGTGGAGATGAAAAAATAGAGGCGAAGATGGTGATCCTTAGGAAAATACAAATGACAAAATAGAGGTGAAGATGACGATTCTTAGGCGAAGACGATGAAATGTAGTCTAATAGTAATAAGATAAAATTTGATGGATTTTGGTCAAACTGGGAAATGTTGAACTTGTTTGTCTTGCCAAGAGATATCAAGCATAAATACACATTGGCTAAGGTGATGCTTAAGACAAACATGAAATGGAGGGCCTAGATTAGCTTGATTTTTATAATTGATTGATATGCACAATTGAATACATACAAACACATGCACTACCTAGGCTGGAAAGAGGATTCTACTTGTTGAGTCCCCACTTGGATTTCTCCATATACTTAGACAAAGAAGATAGAAAGAGATTCAGTAGATCTGGCTCTCCCTTACATGACACACACTTCTTAGGCATACTAGAATCACATACCTCAAAGATCCGGAGATCTTATGAACTGGGGGACATCTATCTCGACTTTGAATAGTACGATGTGGGGTGGGTTCGGAGGTCCGACCTCCTGTACCAACAAGAAAATGAGATTTTTCCCTCTACAACAAAATGTGTTTAGTCAAATTTTGGGGAAATACTGGTGGCTATACATGCAGTAGTTTGCTCAATTAAGAGGCCTCCCAACCCTTATAACAAGGGTTTAGTGCATCACAAGGATACTAGAGGAGACATTTGTCAATATAACACATTGACACCAGGTGAGAATTAATTTTGTCACCCTCATGAATATTTATATAGTAGACTGAAAGAGTACTGCTTGGGTCATTCCCTCTCACTTGCACAAATGCTTCGAGAGGTAAGCCCTCTAAGGGTTCTAGACTATGACAAAAAGGGGATAGGTTTTTTTTTTTTATCACCCAAGATTTCGCAAGGGGAGAGCATATACCTACTATTTGACTCAAACATGAAAAACAAATTATTTTCTAATTATTAATGCATAAAGGAAATCCTAACATACACCTGGTAATAAAAATAGGTCTTTGACATTCAAATCTGCAGTACAAATTAGTAGTTTATAGACTTTGAACCTTCAACAAATGAGAAAAGCTGCAAAACCATAAGATGATTAGAGAAAACCTTAAATAAAATTGATCAACCTAAAGATGGCAAAGTATAGGCACATATGTTAGGACATCTATGTAGGTGGCAAAAAAGAGATGTCAACTTAGATGCACAGACATTAATTCAGTTGCTGTAGAAAAATAATTAGTCTTGAAAATCAAAATTTTGCTGCAATATTTTTTGTAGGAAAAATAGAAATCTATAGATTTATGAAAACCAAAAAGCTAAAGATTTGAAATATTTTTGTGATTTTTATAATGTTTTATGATTTAAAAAAAACTAGAAACCTATACAAAAAAGTGTTAAGCGGAGACGACAAAACTCCTGCACACAGATGATGAAACAACGACGCAGATGATGAAACTCAGAACTTGCAAAACATCGTTAAATTTGAAAAATAATAGGGCAGAGACATCGATTCCTTAGTGGATAGGACAAAAAATAGTCGTAGACTTCGATGCAAGGCAAAAATGTCAAATCGAGACCTGTGTGGACCTTTACAAGGAAATTCACAAAAAAACGTTAAATTAAGGTTCTAAGGGTCCCACAGGATGTGCCAAAATGAGGATGAGGAAATCTGGGTTAGCAAAATCACATGCATGCACTATAAAATAAAGCACACTACAACATAAAATGCATACAAAGAAAATTTGTTTCACCTCCTCCAATTGAGCGGGAAGTGGAAATGTGTGATTGATGTCCACTTGATTTGCTCCTTAGGATGAGGGATGTAGATTGCTCTCCACTACACAACAAATGATAGGATTTGATAATGTGATAGATGTATTGACTTATATGGGATAATATTTGGGCATGGTGTGGGTGCAATGGATGATTTCATGGTTCAAATGGACAACATAACAATATGCAAAAGATGGAATATTTGAAGGGAGAGGAGACTCCAATTTATAGATTGGAGGGGCCTAAAATGGATGGCCAAGATTAAAGAGGAATGGAGGGCTATGATGGAAAGTGAGTGGAGAGGATTTGAGAGGACAAGTGGGAGATCCAAGAGATTTTCCATAAAGGCATTTCTTGTCTCCACACTTCTCAAGTACACGGGGAAGAGTTCTCCAAGTACCTTGGGAAGAGAAGAAAGGAATATACAATTCCTTGGGAGATGACAAGAGGAATTAAAATTTACAAAAAAAGAGGATGCATGGGGAGAATAAAAGGATGAAGGAATTAAAAAAACATTGGGAAGAGATATCATGGGAAGATTCAAGGGATTTGACATTCCTTGAATGGACCAAAAGTGGTGGCATTTAAAGTCGGAGGATGAGATGGGAAAGCCATTTATGGCAAAGAGTTGACCTATCCCTAATTAAGGTGATTAGGGATTTACAAATGATTAATGAGAGTGAATAAGTGAGTTAATGAGGGATTAGAGTGCAAGTGGGAAAGTTAGGAGGATAGGACATGAGGAGAGAGAATGAGTGGAGGAATATAAAATCGGAGGAAATGGTAATCATGATTAGGCTAGAATTAATTAGGCATGATGAGGGTTAGGAGGGTGATTTGTGGGAATCAAGGGATTAGTTAATTAATTAGAATTAATTATCTAATTAGGATTTAGAAGAAACATTGATTAAGGTTGGAGATTGAAATCATTTTTAGAAGAATGAAATATAATTAATTTTGAAGTTGATAAAATTAATTTCAATATAATTTAATTAATTTTAAGAAGAAGGAGGACTGACACAATCAATATAATTAATTATGCGAAGAGGCTATATTAATTAAATATTAATTTAATTAATTTTAGTCGTCTACAAACATAAATAGCCCTAGGGACTGGGGTAGCAACAACTATATAGTAGTGTCAGAATGTGTAGCCTCCTATCCAGAAACAAATACTTCCAAACCTCTATTTTGCTGCCTTGCCTTGGGTAGTTGTGCGTTCTCTCACTTGAAAAACTATGAATACCTCTCAACGCATATGCAACCATCTACACTACCAATCACAAGCAACCAACATATTTTTTTATCTAAAATACTGGTAAAAAAAGTGCAACATGTACATTGTGCCTATGTAAAGTTAAATCTATGAAACAAATTCTAGCAATTTGATTGGCCGATGAAGTAAGTATTAATCACTATTTAATGATTGAGCCTCCACTATAGTTCTCTGATAGGAACTAATTACATAATAATAACAAGTTTTGTCCTATTTCTATTGAAAATGCAATGGATTAGAGAGATGAGATTTCCACAGTCCATGCTATATTCAGATATGCTTCTGGATTCAATTGTGTGAAAGTTTTTGCATCAACTTTTCAAATCACACTCCATTCATCCAAACGTTGATGCAAAAAAATCACACAGCTGAATCCAGAAGCATATCTGAATAATGTAATATATGATAAAGCCATTTGATTTTTTATAATAATATATATATATAATTTATATGTATAGTTTTAATTCATTTATATAATGATAAGATAATAATTATTAATATAATATTATATAATAAATTAAAATATTAGATAATAATAGGATAAATAATATATAATATTGTAATATATTTTATATATATTAATAAAATAGTTAAATACCTTAATTATATATAAATTTAGTATGATTAAATAATTAATATTTATTGTTATATATAGTCATTAATAATAAATAATATAATAATTATTATGAATAATACTAGATGTTGTTAACAATTAATATTATAATAAATAATTATTATGTCTATTATTATAATATAGATTAATTATTACATGTATAATATTATAAATGATATTACTTATCATAATTATTATTATATTTAATTAATTAAGAATAATAATTGTATAGCTATTATAATTAGATAGTTTTTTTGGGAAAATGAGTAAAAATTTGTTCAAATCAAAGCAAAGAGTACAAAACCAAAGGTCACAATGCCCAACCAAGGACACCCCACAAACAACAAGAAGAAGTTCCACAAGGAACTGTACAAAATGAACAATTACATAATCATGTCCTCCATAATCAACTTCTCCAAAGTTGCAAAATACTCTGGGCACAAAAGCCCTTAGTCATCCACATCCCACTTGCCAAGGTTCTCAAAGTCCCATTTAGCCAGACAATCTACCACTCTATTCCATTCAGGAGGAATATGAAAAAAATAAATATGATCCAAAGAAGAACATAGATTCAAAATCTGCTTTGCCACCAAGGCTAACTACCAATTAACACCATCCAATCTTTTCTCATTTAGCATATTCACCACAATATGTGAGTTAGACTCGCATGTAGTATGTTTCCAATGAAGGGAACATCCTCTATTACTTGCATGAAGAATAACTAGAGTCTCCATAAGATTATTAGAATGCTTCTCCTTATAGATAGAGAAAAAGAACACAATGTTAACTCTATTACTATGCCTACCAATGTCACCAATTCTCGCATGTCTAGGATTCCCTTTAGAAGAACCATTAGTATTGACCTTCAAAAATCTTAGAGGGATAGGAAGCCATCGACCCTCTTTATGAATATTTTATCCCACTTGCCTAGATCTTCCTCCCACAGGGAAAGTGAAACCACTGCCAACCAAAATCAAATTCCTTATAACAACCAATCCACTAGAGTCCACTATTATAGAAATATCACATTTTGTTGAAATAGTCCCTTGAATCATGCCAACAATATTTTTCCACAAGTCAATGCCCACCATTTTTTAATCCTAAAAGATCCTTCAATTCCTTTCTAACCAAAGATTCTAGATAATGAAAGTGGGGCCAACAACCCAAGCTACTTGAAGTAAAGAAGCCTTAGCATGAGGTCATCCCAAACTTTCCTAGAAGTTAACTAAAGAAGTAGCATGCACACAATCATGATTCCATGCCACCCATCAAAAATGTTAAATCTTTCTAGAGTACGAACACTGAAAGAAAAGATGTGAAGTACATTCCTCACTAGTTTTGCAAAAAACACAGGTAGAAGGGCCCTAAAAACCTTTCTTTTGCAAATTATCCTGAGAGAGACACTTATTTTGGGCTACAAGCCAAACAAAAAAGTTGCATTTAGGCCAAGAGAATTTATTCGACAACTGCTTCCACCAAGGTACACCAACTTGTCCAAACAACTGTCTATCCAACTCCGAATAACTCGAGGCAACAAAAAATTTGCCCTTCAGATTAGGAATCCAAGCCAAAGTATATATCCCCTTAAGAGAATTGCAAAGTCTATCAATTATGATTCCAACTAACTCTTGATGATCCTCCATAGTATCACCCATCGATCAATCCTGAGGATCCTTCCAACAAGTCACCTCCATCTACCCTTGTACTAAACTGTCTTAAAATACTCACTTTACTCCAACCAACTTTAGTCAAGATGTTACAAAGGGATTGGAGATGAGGAAATTTAAAAATAATAATTTGGGGGTTACCATCCCAAGAATCATGCCAAAAAAAGCATTAAATTCCTTATAACAAATCTAGAAAAATCCCTCCTTGATGAGCTTCACCCCTCCTTTGAGAGTATCCTAAATCATGGAGCACATCCCCACAAGGATACAATGACACACACATAAGCTATTTACTCCTCAAAGATAATTATGAGTAATAATTCTAGCCCAATCCCGATCTTGGCAAGTACGACACCTCTAATATAACTTGGCAAATAAAACGTTACCAATCAAATCAACTAGCAAGAGTCCAAGATCTCCCTCTTGCTTCAACCTACAAACTAAATTCCAGTTGACTAAGATCCATTTTGAAGAGAGAAAATTACCAGAATTGAAAAAATGACAAGAAAGAGCATCAAACTCTTTGACAAAGCTAGAGGGGGCAATCTACAAAAAACATATGTAAATAGGAAGAGTCAGTAGAACAATTCTAGATGCTAAGAAGAGGTGGGGGGGGGGGGGGGGTGAATCAACATATATTAAACTTAACTATTTATTCAAATTGCATTCCAATTATCATAAGTACATAAGTAAGAAACACAAATCAAAAGATCAATCACACAGTGACAAAGATTTTACATGGAAAACCCAAAGAGGGGAAAACCACAACGAGAATTATCTTACTATATGAAAAATTGATTACAAAGTTTTAGGCTCTTGGCCAAGGAAGCTAATTGCTCCTGATTTGGACTTGCAGGCTAAGGCACACAACCTTAGAGAAAGATACAATGGACTTACAAGACACTAAAGATAACTTCTTTAGGGAAATATATAAAAAAAATTATTACAAAAAATAAATATTGTTGAATTGAGTAGAAGCACATCCTAAAAAATGTTAATTATAATTCACTATTTGAAGCATTTGAATTTGACTTCATCACCGCTCATTTGTAATTACACACCTTCACACTTACATCATGCACCATATACAACTTTTCATACAACTCACAAAATCACATAACTCTCATATAATCCTCTAAAGGATATTATCCTATATATACTATCTGCACAAACAAAATACATCAATTAGGTTGGCCTAATTAGATGTAACATGTAGAGTACAAACAGTCAACCCGAAATATATTCTCCAAAGTAATGCAAAATAAAAATAATATGTGTAAAGGATCCCACCATGTCGGTGCACATTCCTATTACTCCCAAATTTTCACCTTCAACTCCACGCGCAACCACACAAACAAAAAATACTCAAGTTGGTTCTAGAGAATAGAATCAATAATGCAAACCAATAAAACATACTCAAAATATGATGCAGATCTTCAAAATACATATAGATGCACAACATAGCATCACCTGACATTGACATTACTACATAAGAGAACCACAATACTATAATAATTGAAAAATTGAGGAGGGAAAAGCATTCCTATAAATAGGTACATTGTCATTATATAATCGACACTCAAACCAACACCAAATTAATTGTATATAAAATGACAACATGAAATATTGGATATAACATTATTTTACATCCACCAACACCATACTACAATTATAATCAAAGATGAATTAATGTGGCACAATGCAGACTATAATACTTAATCTTATTTGACAAACTATTAATGGGAGCAGTCACACTTGACCAATATCTCATGTGGATATCTGAATATATCTTCCATGCTCCAAAACAACCATGAGTAAACTAGATATATATATATATATATATATATATATTGGAATCAAGGAACACTGAGAGGGGAGGTGAATTAGTGTTTTACAATTTTTAACATTCTTAATTTGATTCTTCAACCATCTAATGCAAGTTAACAAGGGAAAGATGGAAACACATAAAGCAAATATCCACAATACCATAATACCAATATTTATACATGGAAAAATTGGATAAGGGAAAACCCCCGGTGGGATTGAGATCCACAATATTAATATACTTTGTTAGAAGTATAGAAATATTACATAAGAGAATGCACATGCATTTAGGCACACTTCCTAGAGCTCACCACTCAAATTACAATAAGGGCAACAACCTCAGAAGGCTCACTACCTTACAAAATGATTACGAAAGATAATTGGAATGTTTGAACTAAAAAAAAACATCTACAAATTCCAAAGTATATTTCCGGTTAAGCACAAAATACTCAAACTTACTCTGCTCGGTTACACTACTCTATTCTGCTGATTTGCAATATTTTAGAGCATAAATCCTTCACTTGTGCACGTTAAACTGCGCACAATCTCACCAAAATCGATCCACATAATCCACAATGATTATCCACACAATATTGCTGATGAACACCGTTCTACTCAAAAACTTATACACCGGATCTTCCAACTCACTCAAAAATCAACACCAAAGGCTAAGATTCAAGAATAAGGTACTTCATATGTCTAACTAACTTTCTCTAGCTTCACATCACAAAATATTCAATAGAATGAAATTCTAACCAAATTATTGTACACTGCCGGATGCTCTATTCTATCTCATCGAACTTATCCAAAACTCAATCACTCTTCTGGAATGAATAAATCATGAATTGTGGATGTGATTACTGACATAAGTTGCCATCCATGACAATATCTGACTATCTGTGCAGTATCTCAACCACTTTTCACAACATATCGATATCCAAAATGATCATATCCATCGGTCTTTTATATCTGCAACATAAAATTGGGTCTTCTACATGTTGGCTTCAAGAACATTACACAAATGATGAAACATGTATACAAAGTCAGCTCAATCCAAACTCCAATGCATATGTGGACCAAAAATAATTGTCTAAACACTTCCCATATGTCGACTAAACATCCTCAAACACAAAAAGAATCACCAAAATCGATCCACATAATCTACACAATGATTATCCACACAATATTGCTGATGAACACCATTCTATTCAAAAAACTATATGTAAGTTTTGATACTAAATGTAAAGTACAGATGCCAATAGCTAACAAGATGAGGGGGGGGGGGGGGTGAATCATACAAACTTAATCTTCCATAAAATCAATAGATTCAACCTTGATAACTTATACTTCAGCAATATAACCAAAAACTGCTAAACATGCTAACTCATAAACACATAATCATCATAACACATATAACACCAGATTTAACGCGGATACCCAAATAGGGAAAAACCACTGTGGGATTTCAGACCCACTAATAAATATACTCTTCTAGAGTATGCTCAGTTAAAAGAAAATCTCGTTAAAGATTATAAACACATTGCTAGATGTGACCCGGTTAAGGGATTTCCCTCATATCTGTTAGGATCTTCACTTTGTTAGAAGTGACCTTGTCAAAGGATTTCAAACACTCATTTAGAATGTTACCTTGCTAGAGGGTTTACAAATAAGACTGTTAAGTCCACTCGGTTAAGAGATTTTCTATCACTTACAAAATAACAACAATAAAAATATATCTGCAACTTCACATCTAAAATGCTAAAGTAGATTCTTATTTTCTCAAAACAATCTAGTCATAGGACTTATCTTGTCCCTCTGCAGGGCTCTCTACTCTGTTATTCAAATAGGTCTTCAAGCTTCTGTGCTCGGTAATCACTATGTAGCATCCATGTGCTTACACTTGCCCGCATTCATTGTTTATCAATAATTCCTTATTTATAAACAATTGCTAACCGCTTAATCTCCTTGATTACATTTCCCATGATCAATCTTAGCCATCAGATCTTCAATCTTGACTAGGTTCAATGTATCCTTCGATCTGAAAACGTTTTACCTTGCCTAGGGACTTGCATTCCTTTCTTGGAACTTGCACAAGGTTATTGCAGTTCAATCTGAGTTGTAGATCTTCCTACCAATTTTCCTTTGCCATAAATCCTTAACAAACTTCATGCATGACATACCAATCATTTATACATCTCCAGCTAATCATTGTCCTTCATTAAATAATGCTTTTATCCATCCAATGCGCTCTGTCATAACTTGGTTGCACTCAGTAAATACTAAACTTTACTCGGTAGAGATTCCGCCTTCATTAACCGATATCGATAACCTTAGGGTTTACCGACTAGGTTCTTTAGGGTTTACCAACTAGGTTCTTTGCTCGGTGACATAGTATAGTATTAACCTTACAATCAACAACATGTGTAGGATATCAAAACATTCTAAACATCATGATCTCATCATTGTCTAACTCGGTAATAGTTGCCCATTGAATATCTTATTCCTCCTCTTATTCATCTCATTCTTTCTGTGTCTTTTACCGACATCTTAATTCTCTTCAAATCAATCTTCTCAAGATATGGCAACATCATACTGAATCAGATAATCAATTTCTTGACATCAATGACAAAATAATGTTATAAAGATAGTTATCATCCTTCTTCAGTTATATCAATAATCTCCAACAACTTTCTCAATATCCTTAATGAATATCAACAATCTTTCTTTCTACTAAAATGCCAACACTATACACCAGATCTTCCAACTCACTCAAGAATCAACACCAGAGGCCAAGATTTTGGAATAAGGTACCTTAGATGTCTAACTAACTTTCTCGAGCTTCACATCACAAAATATTCAATTGAATGAAATTCTAATCAAATTACTGTACACTGCCGGATGCCCTGTTCTATCTCACCGAACTTATCCAAAACTCAATCACTCTTCCGGAATGAACAAATCATGAATTGCGGATGGGATTACTGACATAAGTTGCCATCCATGACAACATCTGACTATCTGTGCAATATCTCTTGCTAATAATATCATCCGCACCAATATCCATATATCAATATGAACACATAAGAAGACACTGGATGCAACGTCTTTGATCACATACTTCCAGACCAACTTCCAAACCTTGGTTGACATCAAAGACAACAAGTTTGACATGAATGAAAATATAAAATTATATTTGTAGCAATCACCTCCTTTGTCATTGATGGAAGTACTTGTGCGACCTCCAAAACACCAGTATATCTCTCCCCTTTGACATCAAGGACAAAGGGTGTCTCCGCTTCATTGTACAAACTCCATCAGTACAAAAATTATCCCCTATCTATAAAAAATCTCCCTTAGAGTATAAACAAAACTAAAAATAAAACTATACTCGAAAATTCTTCTTCTCATCCACATATAACTATACAAGAATAAAAATTGTCATGCTGGAAAAGCTAAGGAGCTTGCATAGCTAGAGGCATGATGCCTTTGTGAACAAACTTGAGTTGAGACCAAGTGGTCTTCTAATATTCTTCTATAGAGGCCTAAATGGTAAATTTACTTTCAATCTTCAAAAGAAGATCCTCTGCTTCATTATCCAAAACCTTAACTACCTGATCTAATTTTTGAGTCTTTAAGAAGTCTCACCATGACGGTGAGCTGCATGGTGCAGGAGCACCTAGGCACAAGAGCACTACCAAGAGGTACATTTGCAATAAAGGAAGATTGGAAGACAATAAAGTAATTTTTTATATTGTTATAATGTTACTAAGGTCATTGAACCAACATATGTAAGGCTATCAAGCCAATTTGCAAAAGTTGTCCACTAGAGGCCTAGATTGGTCAAAAAGTCAAAATCGTATAAAAGGTCATGAGAAGGCTAAAAAGTATGTAAAATGCATTAAATAGGTCATTTGGACATGTATTGAATGTTTTTATAAAGCCACAAAGTCATTTGTGCAAAAGTGTAAAAGTTGTCAACTTGACAACAAAATAGTATCAAGCAAAGTTGCAAAAATGCAACAAAAGTTGCAAAAGGGGTTAAAAGTTGGTTATGAGAGGTAGTTGTAAGGTCAAAACTAACCAAGAGTCTATAAAAAGATATTGTATGGTCATTACAAAGAGAAAAAAAAGAAAGGGAAAAAAGGAGAACATTTTGGATACATTTTGGTGCATTCTACTATTGTTATTTTGATTGGCTTTCCAATTTTTGTGTTGGTTCCAGGCCTTGTACGACCATGTATGGCCTGGAAACCTTTGTATATTTATAATGGATAGTTATATATGTGAATTACCTTTCTTTTCCTTTTGGTTTGGAGTGATTATCTTTAGAAATGAAGAAGTCATGGAATCTTTGGTGAAAGTTGTTGATTGCAGATTTGAGGTTTTCTAAGAATAGTCATGTTGCAGCGTATGGTATGGAATCATATGGAATAATTATGACCTATAAATAGATTTATTGGAAATATATGTGAATCCTATTTATTTTTATTTTTTTTTGAGACATTTTTGTTTATATTTGTGAAAGTTATGAAGATTTTGGTGAAAACTAGTTTTAAACTGTCTTCAATGAAGTTGCAAGCAATGATTGGTCTTTATATAATGATTAAACCATTGAAAAATTTAATGAATTACATATTATCAAATTAAATCCATAAAGGGTTCATGTGAAATTGTTTTGGGATCATTTGGGTTTGTTTATTGAAAGATATTTGATGCCCTAGGCGGACTGGCATACACATGCTTTGTTTGGGGACAATAGAAATGGGTCTCAATGCAGAGGCAATAACTCTTAATAAAACTGTTGGATGTGGATACATTTTAGATATTTTGTTTTTAATCCAAGTATTCAGGGTCTGACTGAAGGGATTGAGGTGTTTACATCTGGTTATAAAGTTATAGACCTCTATGTATAGGTCTATCCAAAGGGACAACAAGTTGGCAAGTTTGATACCGAGATTAAGTTTATGTTTTCTTGATTGATTGATTGATTTTTGAAGAATGATTAAATATGCCTCTAATGAATTGTTATCATGATTAAAATATGGATGGATCAACATGATTCTAGAGTTGTGTTTGGTTTTCCAAGATGCTCTGCATCACTGCAAGTCTACAATATCTCTTAGATGACCAAACTATTTGTTAATCTTATCCTTTTGAATTGTCAACAAATTTAATTGCATGTAAAAGTGTTCAACATGAAGTCTTCCATTACCATTTGCATCCTTCTTCAAGTCAATAGTATTGGATAACTGTATAATTTGTGATTCTATAATATCTATCCTTTAATATCTTTAGTAGATTTGGGCCACTGGGGACAAAACCTGTATGTCGCCACTATATCCTTTACACTCTTCTAAGAAACTTTATGCTTTCTTGTAGCCTGATATGTGTTCATATTTCACATCTATCTACTAACTCTCCTAATCTATTCTCTTCCACCTTTTGTACATCCTTAAAAAAATTGCCTTCCAATTTGGAAGCATGTTCCTTAAAACCCTTAAGTAGCAACTGTAGATGTTCCTCACTAGACAAACTCTCATCCAAAACTAATTTTGAAATTACATAAAGGATTTTCATCACATCATTAATAACTTATGAGCCCTGAGTCTATGACTTAATGAACTTCTTGCATGTAGAATGGTATATCACCTAGATGAATCATATACAAGGGAGCCAACTGGTTAAGATCCATCTTACCTTGAGACAAATGTACCTAAAGTACCTCATAAGTAAATATTGATTTAAACTACAACTGTAGACAACAAATACAAAATCTCTGAAAGGTTCAAAAGATTCTTTACCAAGCTCCATATTCTTCTCTTCCTCTGTTAGCTTTTTCTTTTCCCTTTCCTTCTCTAAAATATTCTTTGAAACTATACCCACATCCTTGCTTGTCTCCATTAGATTGTCCAAACTATTTCTAGACCTATATCACCATGTTTTTGCTCATCAGTCTTCTTCTTCAAATTTTATTCAATATTACCACCACTAGGAGCACCAAATTTAGTCACCACCAAACCACTACCGGTATTTGTCTTCTTTGCAAGAGAAGACAGACTCTTCTTTAATTCATCTATAACATCTTCTACTACCACTTCAGGCTATTTGACTAACCTTTGGTAGTCATTTGGATCCTCACCCGTTAGGAAGTTGACTCTCTCTTTCATTCTGAACCTTGTGTTAAGAGTTTGAATGATCTTCACCTTGTCATCTTGATATAAGGGACTATGTATCATGTCTAATTCACGAGTTCAGATGTTGGAACCCTTCCTTATAAAATCCTTTCTTCTTTAGTCAATGTTTCCAATAACTCCACTAGTAGTTTATCGACAATATTAGTAAAGTTCTTGTTGAAAGTGATCAAGTACCAAATGATGGTATTCTCAATTGTCAACTTATCTACCAGAGGGGTATTCTTATACATTCATGTAGACATTTCCAAATAATCATGTTCACAAATAGCATTCACCAAATTTTCAAGATCAAGAGGTTAATAAGTAGTATCAGTCAAAGGAGTATCAGAATTCTTCTTCTTCTTTGCTTTATCTATCTTCTTTTTTTTGTTCTTTTTTTCAAATCCTATCTCTTTCTTCTTCTTAGTAGGGGTCTCAACTAGGGAGACCAATGTTCTCTTTCTCCAGATGAGAGGGACATAATCCTCTACATCCATATCATCCTTTAATCTTCTATCTTCTCGAACCTCTTTCTTATTATAAACTTCTCATTTTGTTCTTCTTCATACGTGCTACTGTTGCCCAACTCCTTAATGATAGTCTCTAGACCAAATTTTTCTCTTGTGGCCATTTTTTTAGGTCTTTTTCCCTTCCTCTCGATTGTCACATCTCTCATAGGGGTTTTGGAGGAATCAATCTTCACGGAAGGAGAGGTAGATGCAAACCTAGTTCTCCTTTGAGGCTGCTTACAAAATGCCTCAAACATAGTTGGTAGGTTAATATTCTTGTACATATTCTTTATTTTCTTAGCATGAGTTTGCTTGGAATTCTTTTAGATCATCTTATTCAAAATATCAGTAGCTATCCCAAATCTTTCTTCATTCAGATTGACTGACGATTGCAAAAAATTCTCAATGTTCCTCTCTACATAGTCCTTAGATATCTTATATGGTAGCTCTGATACCCAAGTAGTCCTTGACTTAAGAAATTCAATATAACAATGGTCCTTACTGACCATGAACATGGCTTCATTTTGTATTTATGAACCAATCCACTAGGGATTATTTCTCTTTCTTTTATCTTATCTTGAAAATTATTGAACCAACTAGAATATGTAGTTTTATGTCTCTATGTCCTTATCAAAACTTCTAATATGTTGTTTTATTTGCACTTATGTAGAAGCGAACTTGTTCCACACTTTAATATTAATCCCTAAAAGCTCATTCATAAACATAAATACAAAAAAATTATCAGTAATTCTTGAACGGATACTTGGTGTTCTTCATCCTATCCAAATTTTCCAAAAGTTGTTATTTTAGGATGTCACAAAGATCAAACTTCTCTCCTTCAACCACCATATGATAAGAAGAGTATATTATGGTGGCGGTGGTAGAACTCTTATTGTTCTAATAGTAAATCTTGTATGCCAAACCCTTGGTCACATAGCAGACACCTAGATCAGTGATGTCCTCAATAGTCATAGCCCTTTTGTCAGATTTCACATCGGTAAGCTCTAACACTGTATCATTCTTTACCAATTTCAGGATAGGAAGAGTACCAAAGGTACACAACCTTTTCAAATCCCTAATAGAATCCTTCATGATCTTATGTGAGTGATCTAGAAATATAACATCTCCATGAATCCAACTTAGGATGATCTAAATCCATGCATACTCATAGTTGAAATAAGAGAAACCCTTCCAAATGTTTAACCCCATCTCCAAAATATGCTTGCATTTATATTTGAAGGTTGTTAGGCCATCCTTCATTAGCTTTTTCCATAGATTATTCAACTTCACATGAATAACCTTGGTTAGGGGCGCATGAATATAAGCCCTAACATTATTTATGTACACTACATCCAATGACACCTTCGAAAATGATCCTTCCTTATCTTTTTACATCACCATAAATGGGTAAAGCTTGAACTAGAGTTGTAGCTTCAAGAATAGGTCAACGCCAATATGAGTAGCCATTGAATCAACAAACATAATTGATAAAACAATATTTGTAGAATACCTTGATGGCACTGTCACTAGGGTTTGCACAAGAAATATCCTTTCACACACAATAGCTCTTGAATTTGTAGGATCACAAGTGACCAAAATGAACTCAAAGACAGTTTATCTATTACCTTCAACCAATTAGGTTTTGCATTGAATACACTTGACTATTAGACACCAAAAAGATGCTACTTTGTATTGACAGAAATCACTAATACTCCACAAATCACTACAAAATCTTGGAAAGCTCTAAAAAATCCTTCATAATGTCTGATATGCTAAAACTAATCTAGCAGACAAACCATACGAGGGTTATTAAAGTCTTCAATCAAATCTCCCCTTGAGATAATGCACCACTATTAGGTACAAATCCATCCACTATGTTGCCTTCTACATTCTCATCAGATTTATTCACCCATGTCTTCTGCATATTCTCCTTTATATCACTAATATCAATCTTCTTTTTTGAAAAAGAGGTCTTCTCATTATTTCCTCTACAAAACCTAGCAGTTTGTCTAGATTTTTTACAATTATAACAAGTAGGACAGGTCTTGTTGCAAAACATTTCCATTCCTTTTGACATTAGATATGCACTCAATATCCTTGTGTCCATATTTATTGCATGCATAATAATATCCATTGAAAGATTGAACATTTCTATGATAGTTTGTATTCACATATCCATTCAACATCATTCGACTTTTGCATTCATTTACCTTATCTCCAAACTTATTGCAAGCATAACATTGTCCATTAAATGATTGATATCTTATCCAACTTTTGCATTCACAAGCTTTATGACCGAAATTGTTGGATGTAAAATATTTACCATTGGATAATGGAGAATACCTAGTTTGAGCAAGAGGAGGCTTCCTGAAGTTTTTCTTATTCAATAATTGAGTGAAATATTTTTGATCTTCATTAGTCTTCTTGGATTCATCCTTGACTTTTTCCTTTCCCTTGTCATCTCTGCTAATAGTTTTAAAACTTTCTCCTTTGTCAAAACCAAGACTATTTTTGTCCTTAGATGGTTTCTAAGCACTTAGCATCGCATTAAGCATATCATTGCCGCCTTTGATCTTTAGGTTCTTATCATTTTTCTCATTTTACTCTTTCATTTATTTCCTCAACATGACCACTTATTATTCGATCTTAGTGCACTCTTTGAATTTGTTATGTAGCTTTGCTTCAAGATCATCAATGCTTTTTTTTCCTCCATCAATTTGTCTTTTCAGATGGACAACATGTTTTTTTGCTCGCTTGAAATATGTTTATGATAATCCTCTATATTAGATGTAGCTATTCTTAATTCTCCTTCATTCAAGATCCAAAATTGCATCAATATCCCAATCATGTGATTCCATAGCATCCAAATCTTTAAATTCAAACATCGTATTCAAATCCTGGATCTATTTCAGTTGTTAGACTGTTTCTTCAGGAACCTTGCTTTCGTAACAATTGTTGAACACTTTCAAATGTTTAGAGGGGGAGTGGGTGAATCAACATATATTAAAACTTAACCATTAATTCAACATTAATTTCAATTATCATAAGTACAAATGTAAGCAACTAAAAATAAAAGATCAATCACACAATGACACCAAGATTTTAGGTGAAAAAATCAATGAGATAAAAACCATAGTGAGAACCATCTCACTATATGAATAACTAATTACAATGTTTTAGGCTCTAGTCCAAGGAAAATCACTGCTCCTCATTTGGACTTTTAGGCTAAGGCATACAACCTTAGGGAAAGATATAGTGGATTTGCAATACATTGAAGATCACTTCTCTAGGGCAAGATACAAAAGATCGTATTGCAAAGAATAATTATTGTTGAACTTAGTAGAAGCACATCCTTAGAAAGGATGATTATGATAATTTTTCTAAGCATTTGAAATTGTCTTCATCACTACTCATCTATAATTGTGCACCTTCACACTTACACCATGCACCATAGATAACTTCTCATACAACTCACACAATCACATAACTCTCATATAATTCTTTGAAGGATATCATCCTATATATACCAACCACACACAGAAAATACCTTAATTAGGTTGGTCTAATTAGATGTAATGTGTAGAGTATAAACATTCAACCCCAAATACATTCTCCAAAATAATGTGAAAGAGAAATAAGATGTGTTAATCATCACACCATGTTAGAACACCTTCCTATTACCCAAATTATCACCTTCAACTCCAAACACAACTGCACGAACCAATAATACTCAAGCCAGTTCTAGAGGATAGAATCAATAATGTAACCTAATCAAACATACCCAAAATATGACGTGGACCTCCAAAACACATAAAAATTAACTATTAGAAACATGGTTGTTGTTGCACTAAATAATCAACTTGTTAATGCCCGATACAACTGCAAGATTTAATGAATCCACAGGAGGCGGTTAAGCCACGTCGCAAACTCGAGAATTGCTTTGCACAATAAAAGGAGACCAAGGGCACACACCATGCAACAATCCCCCCCAACACAATTGAGGGGTTTGAAATTGTGATCAAGGCTCTGATACCACTTGTTAGAAACATGGTTTCCATTGTACCAAAAGATCAACCTGTTAATGCTTGATATAATTGCAAGATTTAATGAATCCATGGGAGGCGGTTAAGCCATGTCACAAACCTGAGCATTGTGTTTCACAATACAAGGAGACCAAGTGCACACACCTTGCAACATGCATAACTACAACACCAGAATCATCAAAAGTTTGAGGAATTCAAAGCATTCCTAGAAATAAGTACATTGTCACTATGGAACAGACACTCAAACCTACACCAATTCAGCTATTGATAAAATAAGAACATGAAACCTTGAATATAAAATTCCTTTGCATCCATCCAACATCATACTATAATTGAAATCAAAGATGAATAAATGCAAAACAATACAAACTATAATACATAGCCTTGTCTGACAGACTATTTATCTAAAAAGTCACACTTAACCAAATCTTCTATGAGAATTTGGATATATCTTCCATGCTCTGGAACAACCATCAGTAATCTTGATATATCATATACACCAATCTCCACTAATCTCCATACATCAATATGAACACATGAGTAGACACCCGATACAATGTCATTGATCACATGCTTTTGGACCAACTTTAAGACCTTGGTTGACATAAAAGACAACAAGTTTGACATCAATGAGAAAAAAAATCATATTTGTAGCAGAGCCTACACCACCGAATTTAAAAGGTTCACCTTTGTATTAGAAGAAAGTAATCTACAAGTCTAATGGCTAACCTTTTTTTGAAACTTTTCCAAAATCTCTTGCCAAAACTCTCGGCATTGAGATCCTATACCAAGGGGAATCCCAATATAAACTAGAGAAAGAGAGCCAATTTGAAATCTAAAAATTTGAGCAATCTTACTTTGAATAAGACAAGGAGTATTAAAGAAGAAGATACAAGACTTGGCCTTGTTAATTTTTTGCCCCGAGGCAACTATATAAATGTCTAGAGTTCTCCTAAAATTAACAACTTCATTGATTCTAGCCAATTCCCATTAAACCTATATCATCAACAAAATGGATGTGAGAATAAGAAGGCAAACTATTGCACCAACTCCAACCCTAAATTAGTCCTTGTCTAACCTAGGATTTGATAAATCTACTACTTCCTTAAGTCATGATAATAAAAAAATATGTAGAAGAGCATCCCCTTGATTTGAAGTCCCCTAGAAGCACTAAGCAACTCATATTGTTCTCCATTTACAATAAATGAGAAGGAGGTAGAGTTAACACAACTCATGGCCTTATCCTTCGAGGTCACCATGGAATGAATGACCTCCACCGCAATCACAATCCCATCAAGAATCTGTCTACCAAGAACAAAACCACCTTTCTCATCAGAAATCAAAGCATTAAGGAACAACTTGAGTCTTTTTGGAATCAATTTAGTGACGAATTTATAAACCGTATTACAAGCAACAATGTGTCAAAATTTATCCAAAACATTTACATCATATATTTTAGGAATAAGAGCTAGAAAGGTAGAATTCATGGCTCTGAACAACTGCTTATTTCTTTACGACTCCTAAACCACCTCTAAAAGGTCTAAATTGATAATCTCCTAAAAATACTAGAAGAGTTTAATTGGAAAGCCATCTGGGCCAAAGGCTTTACCTTTTTTTATATGAAACATAACATCTTGAAATTCCTTTAGCGTGATGAGGAAAATGAGAGCCTCATTCATCTCACTAGAAACCAATGAGGGAGTACGATCTAGGATAGAGATTTCATCTTCACTCATAGGGAAGAGTACCTAGTAAGAAAAGTAGAGAAATATTGAGAAGCCTCTTGAGAAATTTTTCCCAATGAAGAAAGTTGAGCACCTTCCAAGGACACAAGAGAGGTAATGAGATTGCCATTTCTTCTAGCTTTAACATAATTATGAAAATTTTTGTATTCCTATCCCCTTCCTGAAGCCAATCAATACAATACTTTTGCTTAGAAAAAATATACTTACAAAGTTCTCATCCTTCTAAATCCTTAATAGCTAGAGCTTCCTCTTTAATCAAATCCAAAGTAAATATTTGGTCTCAGATCTAGTGATTGATAGTATCTAGTTGAGCTTGGGATGACATTTTATTAAAGTGAAGGTTTTCAAAGAATTGTTTATTCCACCTCTTCAGCTTATACTTTAGATATTGCATGATTTTAATAAAAGAAGGCATATCCCTACCATGACTAGGATTTGTTTTATACCATCAATCAAACACTAAGTCCCAGAGAGACAGATCCCGCAGTCATATTAGTTGAAAATTAAAAGAAGGATTCTTTGAAGTTCTATAAGTAACCATTGATAGTTTTATCGACTAGTGATCACAACCTCTCCAATCTAAGATATTTGAACTGGTACTCCATCTATCACTCATCCATTAAAATGCAATAATAAATTTATTAAGCCTCTCTCTAATAGCATTTTCTCCACTTCTTCGCTTGTTTGAAGTGATGATACCATATTAGGCTTCACATCAGTAACATTCAGTTGATCAATATTATCCATAAGGAGGTTAGCATATTGATCAATCCTAACTATGTCCCCTCTTTTTCCTCCAAAATACACACCACATTAAATTCACCAACCATAATCCAAGGGAGAAAGGGCATTTGAGATTGAACAAATCCAATGTGATCCCAAAGCTGCAATTTTCTTGAAAGATCCATGGGAGACATTAGTATAGGGACAAATTTCACTTGAAACCAAACTAGAGACAAGCATAGGGATATTAGAACAACTCAAAATCCACCAGAGAAGGACAACCTTCCTTGGGTATCAAAAATAATTCGGTCCACCTGAATTGCCATGGGCCGCAACACACTAACAAGAGCCACAAGACCAGATTTTAGGAGCTTTTTTTAAACAAACCATCCACTGTCAATTTTGTTTCTTGAATAAAGACAATGTCAAGAAAATGAGAATTAATCAAATCACGAATAACATTTTTTCTAGGGATTCTATTTACACCCATCACATTCCATTATAAAATAATCATTTATGAGATTGCGAGAAATGGGAGTAAATGGTTTTCACTGACCACCAATGTCTCACCAAACAATTTTACCTTCTCCTTGTCCCTTTTTTTGTCCTATCTTAGAAGATTTCTCTGGAGGCCCTTTTTCAGAGTCTTCTACTATAAACCTAAAGTATGTGAAACCACACTACTTTTCCTCAAATCCAAGACTTCTTTTTCCTAGAGAGAAGCTGAACTAGCCAAGGCTACAACATCCTTCAAAACTAGAGTCCTGCTTGATTCTAATATCTTAGACACCTAGGGAGAAAAATTAGTATCTATCTGAACATTCTACAAATTGATCAAAGATAAACCTTGATTATCAACCTCCCTATCTTATAATAAGTCTAGTCCCAAGGATCTCACCCTCAAAGGTAGCTCAATAGGAATCCCCTCTTCCTGAATCATTTCCTCCAAAACCTCAAATTGATTAAAGGCCTCATTGGTTTGTTTCCCGTGAGAGTTCTCTTTTGACATCTCCCTTTGTTGCAAGGTTTAACATGAATCAAGCCCTCCTTATGTACAAGCCCATCAAGCATGGGGGCCTTTCCTTTGTTAATTGTAGGGGTATAATTAGAGGGAGCATTAACTCCAGTAGATGTTTGATTGAACCAAGGACATTTTTTTTGGAGATGACCATACTCATGAAAAACTCAACACCTAGAAGGAAGAGTCTAATAGTTGAGTTGTTGAATCCAAGAAGAGGATCCAAGACATATTGCTACAGAGTCTGGTAATGGGTTATTAAAATCAATTTTAACACAAATTTGGGAAAACTCAATTACCTTTCTATCCAAGGTTTGCCAAGTGTTGACTTAATTGTCTTGCCAAGTAAAAGAGCAATCATGTGAAAAATGCTTCTTCTCTAAAACTCTAGCAAAAGGTGTGGGAGACAGATCCAAACCATGACCCTTGAAGGGAGCTCCTCAAAAGAGTTGAAACCCACATGCCATTTTTTGATGAAGAGATTGACTTGGTTGTAGAAATGAGGTCCACCCTCAAAAGCCTTATTATTGTCAGCCATATGTGAAAACACAACCAAAAAGTATTTGTTAGAAGCCATCATAATCTCCATCTTTCCTTGAGAATTCCAAACTCGTCGAGCCCATGATTCCAAGTCTGGTAAAGAGATTTGAAGCCCCATGAATTTGCATATAAGGACATGATTTCTCAAGTAAGAAATATCTTTTGAGATATATTCTAGTTGGATTACCAAGACTGGGTGATCATTGCTTTGTTCTAAACACTCATGCACTTTCTTGATTTTGGGTAAACCATTCATAGAAGAAGATTCCATGCCAAACATAAGTTCATTCAGATGCTTAATAGCCCTTACATGTGAAGAAGTAGGGAGATCTACCATCCCCATAGCTCCATGAATCCCCAAATTTAGGGGAGCTCCATGCTCCTCCATTAAAACCCAAGCCTAATATATCAAGATCCAAAACAAAGATACAAAGCACCGACATTTCTCAAACCTTAGGCAAAAATAGCAAAATCGCACCATAAACAAGGCTCCTTATGTTGCCAAAGAAAGCCTCCCAAATAGTCATCGCATAGCTGAGAAAGAAGGCACCAAATAGGGAAAAAACCCACAAAAAACTCTTGCTCAAACACCTCACACAACTTATAATTATAATTACATATATTAATTAATATTTAATTTAATGATTAAAAATTATTGCACGTCAATATTTAATTCAAATTTTACACAATTTGTGTTTTTCAAAACCTCTATTATACATATCTACCTTTTTTTAATTATATAAATCATTAGTATTACAATATCGTTTAACTAAGCAATTGATAGGAACTAGATGCAATGCGTCTTTTGTTTACTTACTAAGGAAAATAATTTATAGTTTAACATTTAAATATAGGTGCTTCAAGGATAAACTTTCCTCAATGCTATTTTGTCATGTCCACTCTTTAACAAGTGAACACAACACAACACTAACACTATTCCCAATTTTTTTAATCTCAAACCTAACTAATATAATATTACAATGTTTAATTTACAAGGCCAAGCTATATGAGATGAATTTCTATTACCAAGATGAGATCAATTAACATGATAACTTAAGTAAATTATGAATAGTACTAACTAATACAATAGACCCACTTCTAAAACTACTCCAATTAAATTTAACCCACTAATTAATTAGACTATACTAAATAAATTCCAAGGATATGAATTCCCTTAACACTTAATATTATAACGGCTTACTAATAACTCATAATATTTATTAAATGTTTGCTAGCAATATTATATTCTAAATAGACAAACAATCTTAATTTATTTTTTTACTAAAGTTTATTAACCATAAATTTAATTTACAATGAGTAAGAGTTGTCTTTTTTCTAGAGATATTTAAATTAGACCAATTTCAAATTTACATATGAATTTAATTTAAAGGCCACTTATTAAACACGATTTAGTTTTATCTATTACTTATTAATATTACAAAATATGAATAAATAAATAAATAAATAAATTCTTAGTTAAAACTATTTATTTAAAAACTTATAACCAATGAAAACCCAACAAGTAAGAAATATAACTTTCTAATTATTTTTTGATAACTTTCTAATATCAAAAAGGCAATCTATTAAAACAATCTTAACATTTAGTTTGAATGAGAAAGAAGAATATAAGTTCTACTAAAATAATATCAAATATATTAATTTTCATTAAATAATAAGTAACATTTATAAATAAGTTATATCCATGATATTTAAAATATAAGTAGCATGCAGACATTTTGACAAAGCCCATATCAAAAGTTTGAAATACTGAGACTAAAATTGGGCTTGATAAATAATAAGTTCATCACAAAAAGAGTGTTAGATTTTTGTTGGTCAATGTTGTTGAGATTAGCATATTAAAAAATCAGATCGTATTTAAGTTTTTTTCCCTTGTTTGCTTGTGCTAATTTTAGTAGATATTTGGGGACTAATATCATAAGTCAAAGTAGTTGATGTAAGGTGCTAATATTAAAAAGCAAAGATGTTGATGTTAAACAATAAATTTAGTTTAATGTAGGCATGCATTTGGGTTATATTATAGGTACCATTTTTTTTTTCGTTCCATTCTAGGAAGTTTGTTATGGGCATACTGTAGACTTTATTTGGGCGGGCTATAGACTTCATTGTAGGTGCACTACATATACATTTTTGTAAGTTTTTTTTTTCTTTTTTGATTTCCCAAGTTGGTATCTAAAATTGGGATTTCTACGCAACATGTTTATTCAAATATAGTAGCAATAAAAAATAGAAATTTTTGATTTCATTGTTCTATATTTTCATTACAACAAGAGGCACGATAGATATAATTTCATCACTAAAAGTGAAATAAATAACACACATTCCCTGTAACTGTGTGGTCTCATTTTCCATATGCATGATTGCTTTGCTACAACTATATACAGTCATAAAATTGTCTAATGAAAAGGGTAAGAAATGTATGTTGTCATTCAACATAAATATGTTTGCATTCAATACTTGTCTTTCCATGGTTGAATTCAATCACACAATTGACCATTAACTAAACTAGGATAAAATATATTATCATGCTAAATCATAAAGTTCAAGTCTGTTGCAATCTTATTGCATATGCAATTGCTTCAAGTCAAATATTTTTTATATTTATGTTTACAAAAACCAAACAAACAGAATGTTCAAGTGTTGTAGCATGGAGCCATTTATGTTTTATATTTACAAAAAGTAAACATTGGTTTAAAGACTATACCTATGAGAGTATCATTGTAAGGTCTCTAATACTTGCAGTATGTAGTTGTTGATAATTTGTAGGTTGTGTGTGAAAAGGCCTGGAATATTGAGAAGAGTTAGGAAAGAATACAAATGACATAAATCTATATATTTAAAACAAAAGAAAATCATATGAAATGAGAATGAAGTAAAAGGAGGATCATAGTAATATTTGCAGAGACAAAATAAGCTAAAAAACAAACAATGTTAAAGTTTTAAGGCAACTAAATGCATAATAGAAATTACATACAAAGATGGCAACAAAATTGTTTTATACAAAACAAAGAAACCAAAATTGAGGTAAACTTCCTGCTTCAGTGATGATCAAACATGTTTTTCAACAGTTATGACTTGCATATTTATGATCAATGAGAAAGAGTATTATGCTTTTGTCAACTAAAAACAAAATATTTGAGCCGTTTTTGTGCAAAACATAAGAAAAGTAAAAGCAAAGTGCTCAAAATTTGATATGATTAAGTGGGCTGAAAAAAATCTATAGTGAATATTGATGTGGTTAAATTTTAGTAATGGAAAGGAATGGTATTGAGAAAATTACATTGGTGGTCTCCTTTGCAATGACAATGATGGAATTGTCCATGGCAAGTGTGAAATCTCCATGTATTTCAAACTTTCATAGTAGATAGACAATTGCTGACATGTCCTTTTTATAATTTTTAAATGGTATTTGTGCAAGGCTATGAAAGTTCTCTTGCAAGAGTTTGGTGTGTAATGTACTTGGAAATTCCATCCGCAGTTCCAATTATGCATTGCAAGAAGGTTTTATATGCAAAAGTTGTGGTTGTGATGCAAGTGGTGAAGTGGGATGTGTTGTTGGTTGAAGCATGAGTTACCAAAACTGTGTGGTGGCACAAGTCACAAAGTGGTTGACATGGTGGGAGGTGCACATTCTTTGGTTTAAACGTTCCAGTGACCTGTGATTGGAAAAAAGATTTTAGGTGTGTTAAAAAATTTTGGAATTTAGTAAATGGAAATTGTTATAGTTTTTTTTGTTGCAATTGTTGATGATTATGATTGGTTGTCATTGATGTCTCCGATGTTCTTGGTGTTGGTGATCCATAATCTTTGATGATTCAAAATATGTGTTGATGGTGATCCGCATATTTTTGGTTATTGGATATGATGTTGATCGATGGTATTCATGTGTATCTTGGTTCCATTCTTATTTTTGTTGTATTGGGCAATGATTTTTGGGTTTAGATTAAGTCTGAAATTCGAGGATGTGTAGTGGATTTGATGTAGCGTGTGAGACATGATTTGGGTCCATAATTTGTAATGGTTGTAAGATGTTGATCTAACTGTTAATGTCTATTGTGGTATGGTCTACTTCTCATTCCTTCCCACCATCAAAATGTTTAGTGTTGACCTATTTTAGATCTTTGTCTTAGCCAACTTGGAAGATTATGCTTCTCGGAGACAAATATTTATATGAGAATGATCTGGATAAGTGAGCATGCAAAAGTGTAGCATTGTTATTGAAGATATGCAAGATTGGAAAGGAAAGATCTGATTGTTGGAGATGTGTGAGTGTGTTGGTATTGAGGCATCAGAAGTAGTCTGATTTTGCAGATTGTGTTACAGTGATGGATTGTTTCTTTCTTTCTCTCTTTCTTCGACAGTGAGCCTTTTCTGGGTAGTGATCCCTCATGTAGTGAGCCACCCTTTGTAAAAATCACCTTAACCGATGTTTTATATTGAGAACTAACATTCTCTTTGGTTTTTCCCTTCTTAGGTTTTACACGCCATATTTCCTTAGAGAAGAGCTTAACCGCTTGAGGTAGATCCTGATCCGATGGCACATAAATTGACTATTCAGATCTTTGAAGGATCTGACTATAGTTTTTGAAAATTGAAGATGAGAGTCTACTTGATATCTTTGGGATACAACACTTGGAAAGAAGTGGAGACTAAGTATGTTCAATAGATAAATGGTCTTACCACTCCTAATGATATTCAAGCTTATGAAGAAAATGAAAAGGCAATGTATGATATCTTTAGTGCTTTATCAAAGATTGAATTAACAAAGGTTATTTCATTGAATATTTCTTAAGAGGTTTGGGAAAATTTGAGAGATATCTATGAAGGAAATGACAATCAAATTATCAAAGAAGCTAACAACTAAGCGTAGGTATGAGAACCTAAAAATGGAAGAAGGAGAGGACAATCAGAGAACTTGGTGGCACCTTGACAAATGAAGACATAATTGAGAAGATTCTGATGTCCCTATCAGAAAGTTACAATGACAAGATCTCAGCTATTGAAGAAACCTATGATCTGAAGAAGTTCACTAAGGAGCAACTTTATGGTACTCTATCAACATTTGAGATAAGGAAGTTTGGAAAAGACAAAGCCAAGACTGAGTCCGCCTTTAAAGCCTCTAAGGAAGATCCAAAAGATGAAAGTTTAGATGAGATGGAAGCAAACTTTGTAAGGAAACTGAAGAAAGGCACCAACAAATACAAAGGTATGGTACCCCTTAAATTCTTTAGATGTGGAAATATTGATCATATTGCTACTAGGTGTCTGGAAAAAGGTTCAAGACAAAAATCTAGAGAAGGTAAAGGAAAATTTAATAAGAGAGCCTATTATGTCAAAGACAAGGCTAGTATTTTAGATGATGAATCAGATTATGAAGATGGTGATTGCTTGTTTTTGGTAGAGAGAGATATACCTAAGATTGATATTCCCAAGACTGTTGCGGCTACTTTACATGCTAGAAGAGATAGAAATGAATGACCGATTGATAGTGGATGTTCAAATCATATGGCAGGTGACAAAAATAATTTTGTGAAACTTAAAAAATATGATGGTGGTTTTGTTAGGTTCAAAGATGATCAAACATCACAAATTGTGGGAATTGGTTCTATTTCTTTTGATGGAAAGCATAAAATTGACAAATTTTACTATGTGAAGTGTTTGCATCATAATATTTTGAGTGTTAGATAGATGTACAAAAATGGTTACAATGTTGTTTTTTCAGGATGATGGTTGTGAGATTCGGAAAGGATCCGGAGTTGTTATTGCAATAGGGGAAATGACTAGTGGAAACATGTATATGCTAGAAGGAGATACAAAGCATTGTTTGTTATCTCAGATCAATGATAGTTGTCTTTGGCACCGAAGGATGTGTCATATCAATTTTGACAACTTGGTGAAGATTAGTTCATCAAGTGCAGTGAGAGATTTATTGAGGTTGACCAAACCAGATAACATTTGTAGAGAATGTCAAGTTGGAAAGCAGGAGAAAGGAAATTACAGAGGAAAGGAGCATTTGTCCACCAAATTGTTGGATTTACTGGATACAAACCTATGTTGTCCAACCAGGACAAGGAGTATACAAGTTGAGAAGTATTTCATGTTGTTGATTGATGATTATTCTAGAATGTCATGGGTTGCATTTTTGAGAGAGAAGTCAGAAGCATTAGAGGGATTCAAAATATTCATGGAAGGCTAAAGTTGAAAATGAAGTTGACATAAACATTAAGTGCTTGAGGTTTGAGAAAGGAGGAGAATTTACTTCTGATGAGTTTAACAACTTTCGTAAGAAGCATGGTATTAGAAGATAGTTGTATGTCCTGAGAACACCTCAACAGATTGGTGTAGTGGAAAGGATGAATCGAACAATTCAAGAGGCAACCTAAACAATGATTAAAGGAGTAAAACTCCTAGAAGTCTATTGGAGAGAATTAATTCATACTACAGTCTACACTCTTAACATAATTCTATACTAGAAAAGACATGAAAATACATCTGATGAGATATGGCATGGTAGAACTCTGACAGTGGAATATTTCAAGCAAATAAGTGCTACATCCAAAGAGATGAAGGTAATCTTGGAAAATTTGATAGTAGAGATGATGGAGGCATATTCTTAGGATACTCTACAAGGAGCAAGGCATACTAGTGTTACAACAAAAGGGTGAACAAGATTGCTGAAAGTGCAAACACGAAGGTTGATGAAGACATTTCTAAAGAGTCTGACAAATTGGTAGGATATGAATCTGATGATTCGAATGACATAAAAAGGGAAGAGAAAATTAGAGAAGGAGAAGAACAAAAGGAAGCTCAGGAAGCTCCGACATCTACATCTAAGGCCCCAAGATATTTTCAAAAGAATCACTTAGTGGATTAGATTATTGGAGATAAGAACAAAGGTATCATCACAAGAAGCAAAGTAGCTTAAGAACAAGTCCCGTTATGTTTACTTTCAGCGATTTAACCAAAAATAGTAGAAGAACCTTGCAATGATAGAAATTGGATGGAGGTAGTGAAAGAAAA
Source organism: Cryptomeria japonica (assembly GCF_030272615.1). Lineage (NCBI taxonomy): Eukaryota > Viridiplantae > Streptophyta > Pinopsida > Cupressales > Cupressaceae > Cryptomeria > Cryptomeria japonica. The sequence continues at coordinate 120,209,449 of NC_081410.1, forward strand.
GTTGGATCAGATTGAGAAGAATCAAATGTGGGAATTAGTTAATAGACGGACATATAAGAATGTGATTGGAACAAAATGGGTATTCCAGAACAAGCTAGATGAAGATGGAAAGGTTGTGAGAAATAAAGCAAGGTTGGTTTGTAAAGGTTATTATCAAATTGAAGGCATCGATTTTGAGGAAACCAGGATGTTTTTGGATTTTGCAGCTTGTAAGGATTTCAAATTTTATTAGATGGATGTGAAATTAGCATTTTTAAATAGAGAATTGAAAGAAGAATTTTATATTGAACAATCAAAAGGATTTAAGTTGAAAGATGATCCAAACATTGTTTGCAAATTGAAGAACGCCCTATATGGACTCAACCAAGCCCCTAGAGATTGGTATGGAAGGCTCTAGATAAGTACTTGATTGATCAAGGTTTTCAAATGGGTTTGAATGACAACAATTTATATTTCAAAATTGATATAGGTAAAATCTTAATCGTTGTAGTGTATGTTGTTGAAATAATTTTTGAGGAAATGAAGGCATCTGCAAAAAAATTGCTAATGAGATGCAGTGAATTTGAGATGTCTATGATTGGTGAGTTAAATTTCTTTCTTGGTTTGCAAGTAAATTAGAATGATAAAGGAATTTTCATTTCTTAATCTAAATACATTAAGGAATTGTTGAAGAAGTTTGGGTTAGAGAACTCCAAACTGTTGTGTACACCTATGAACGCCATATGCAAATTGACAAAAGATGACAAGTCCCCTAAAGAATATACAAGTCGGTAAAGATGAATGTTGGTTGAATGCTATGGAAGAAGAATTAGATCAGATTGAGAAGAATAACACATGGAGTTTAGTTCCCCGACCTAAAAATAAGAATGTTATTGGAACTAAATGGGTTTTTAGGAATAAATTGAATGAAGATGGAGAAGTTGTAAGGAATAAAGCTAGATTGGTTTGTAAAGGATATTCTCAGAAGGAAGGAATTGATTATGGTGAAACTTTTGCACTTGTAGCTAGGATTGAAGCTGTAAGATTATTTCTTACCTATGCTGCATATAAGAACTACAAGGTTTATCAAATGGATGTCAAGTGTGCATTTTTGAATGGGTATCTTGATGAGGAAGTTTATATTGAGAAACCTGATGGTTTTTCACTTTCAGATGATAAAAACATGGTTTGGAGGTTAAGGAAAGCTTTATATGGATTGAAATAGGCACCTAGAGCTTGGTATGCAAGGTTAGATAAATGTCTTTTGAAACTTGGTTTCACTAAAGGTAGCGTTGACAATAATCTATATTATAAAGTCATTGATGATGATATATTGATTATTGAACTTTTTGTTGATGACATCATTTTTGGAGGTGAAAATAAGTTGTGCATAGAATTTTCTAAAAATATGGAGAAAGAATTTGAAATGTCTATGATTGGGGAAATGAAATTTTTCCTAGGTTTGCAAATTACTCAGACTGATAAAGGTATTTTCATCTGTCAAACTAAGTATGCTAGGGAATTGTTGAATAAATTTGGTATGGTAGATTCTAAACTGGTAAGTACTCCTATGGTTACAAGTGATAAATTGACAAGGAAAGATGAATCTGCACCGGTAAATCCTACAAGATACAAGTCTATGATTGGTTGTCTACTATATTTGACTCAGACTAGGCTTGACATAATGAATGTTGTTTGTATTGCATCTAGATTTCAAAGTGATCCTAGAGAGAATCATGAGAGTACGATGAAAAGAATTTTTAGATACTTGCAAGGTACATCTGAATATGGTTTGTGGTACCCTAAGGATGATGACTTTATTTTATGTGCATATACAGATGCAGATTGGGCTGGTGATGTTGATGACCGGAAAAGTACTTTCGGTGGAGCTTTCTTTCTTGGAAAGAAGTTGGTTTCATGGATCAACAAGAAGCAATCATGTGCTTCTTTATCTACTATTGAAGCTAAGTATGTTGTTGTTGCTACTAACTGTACACAAGTTCTATAAATGAAGAAAATGTTGAAGGATATCAAAGTGCATTGCACTGGATCGGTAGTTATTCATTGTGATAACTATGCTGCAATAGACATATCAAAGAACTTGACATTTCACTCTAAGACAAAGCACATATCTATCAAGTATAACTTTTTGAAGGAGAAGGTGAAAGAAAATGAAGTTAGACTGGTTTATGTGAACACTAAAGAGCAGATTGTAGATATTTTCACTAAACCTTTGCCTAAAGAATTGTTTGAGTACCTGAGAGACAAATTAGGGTTTTTTCCCCCTCCAGTGGAGAATTGATTGATGTTATTTGGCATCAGTTCGGTATGCATTATCAGAGATATCATTCATTTTGACATTGATATAGGGATGCCACCGCTCTAGGGGAGTAGTTAGCCTTGTGTTTAATTGGTTTTTGTTTTTTCTTTGATATTTTTTGGCATTGAAGTCAAAGGGGGAGAGATATTGATGTGAAAAACTTAAAGAGTTGTATACGTTAGGGGGATAGATATATGTGAAAAACATAGCTTTACAGAGATATCATTCACAAGGGGAGTTTGGTCTTTGTTTCAGAACTTCATTGCTATATCTTTATGTGGGATATTGTTGGTTGTCTTCCATTAGGGGAGACTTGTTTGGCATTTCTTGGCACTTGGATGTTTTTCACATCTAGTGTTTCCATCAATGCCAAAGGGGGAGATTGTTGGCCATTTGGAGGAATTGATTATGTGTTGCATTGATGTTTTGTCATTGTCAACACTAGCTGTTTTGGCTACTTTACCGGTATCCTTTTGGTCCCGGTAGGCTGTTTGGTTTCTGGTTGGATTGGAACATGATGATCTGGTATGCTCCGATATGTTTAGATTATGGAATTGGCTTATTCATGCTAACTCAGATTCATGTTCAATCAGGTGGTTTTGGATTTGGTGATCAAATGCTATCTTGTTTGCTAAAAAGATTGGTTTGTTGTTCCAGAAAATTGTTGGCCATTTGGAGGAATTGATTATGTGTTGCATTGATGTTTTGTCATTGATGTCAACACTAGATATTTTGGTTTCTTTACTGGTATCCTTCTAGTCTCGGTAGGCAGTTTGGTTTCTGGTTGGATTGGATCATGATGATCCGGTATGCTCTGGTATGTTTGGATTATGAAATTAGCTTATTCATGCTACTCAGATTCATGTTCAGTTAGTTGGTTTTGGATTTGGTGATTAGATGCTATCCTGTTTACTAGAAATCTTGGTTTGTTGTTTCGGCGAGGGTTTCACCAGTAGAGCTTTGATGAAGATCTTTGATGATATGCATAAGTGGTGTTGGTGCGGCTTCTCATGGAGTTTTAGGATGCTGATGGTGATCATGTTCGAGACTTAGTTGATTGGGATTATTTCTTTGGCGTATATGGACCTATATTAGGTCCCGATATTATCTAGGTTATGGACCAGCTTAATGTAACGTGTGGATTGGACCTCTCGATGTGTTTCCGAGATGTCGTATGGGTTGGATATTATTTGTTTGGTCTAAGGCCAACATGTTTTTTAATTATGTAATTGTTTTATTGTGTGGTGGCCAACCTTATTGTTTATTGTTGAGGGTTTGTATATATATGATGTAAGATCTCATTGTAGATCATATGTGAGGATGTGTATGAGCAAATAATGTAATAATCATTTAGGTAGAGGATTTGGTCGATCATTGGTGATCGAGTTGGGTTTATGTAAGAGGATTTAGTCCTCCGGCATTGAGCTTAATTGGAACTATATTCAAGCATAGGAGATGTTATCTTTGCAGTTCATTCCTTCTTCCAGATTGTAGTCTGGATTTCTATGTAGTCAGTGAGACTCCGCTTGCGATGAGAAGTGTGCTTTAGGCTGTTGGCCTTCCTACAAGTGTAGGCCCCTTAATTGTAATTGACATACTTACTGCAGAAGTATTATCTTACTATGAGTAGGCTTCCCACCGTTGTTTTTCTATTTACCAAGTTTTCCAAGTACAAATCTTGGTGTCATGTGGATGGTATTTATTCTCTGATTATTATTTATGCTTAATTGGTTTATTTGCTATTTCGATATTTGGTTTATGGATTCCGGTATTGATCTTTTGGGTTCGATATTAAAGTTTTAATTGCTAAAGGTTTCGGTAATATGTGATAACTGATTCACCCCCCCTCTCAGTTGTCTTCAGATTATTTGAATTGTCTAACAATTGGTATCAGAGCTCTGGTCCTCTCTGCAAAAACTTAACCACTTGAGGAAGATTCCATGGCAACTAATAGTTCAAGTTAATCTAGTTCATCTAGAGCTATTTTTTGGAGAGATATTCCTAGCTTGATGGAACAAATTACAGAGTTTGAAAGACTCAAATGGAGACTCATCTGAGATGTCTTGGCAAAGAGATGTGGGAGACTCATCTGAGATGATTGTAGAGCAAGAGAAGCCCTCTTTTGTGCACTTTGTGATCAACAAATAATGGGATTAACTGACAAATCATCTGCAAAGGCTATATGGTACAAGTTGGAGACTCTTAATGAAGGTGACCCTACTGTGAAGATTGCTAAACTTGATGGTTACCGACTGAGATATGAAAACTTGAAGATGGAAGAAGATGAAAGGATTACTGCGTTCATGGAAAGGGTAAATGAGATTGTTATAGGAATTCAATATTGTGGTGGAACTTTGAGTGAATATGAAATAGTTTCTAAAGTTTTGAGACCTTTATCACCGGCTTATAAGATGAAGGCTACTACAATTAATGAATTGAGAATAATGGCTAATACTTTTGTCAATAGAGATACCTTGGTTGGGAAATTATCTACTTTTGAGCTTGAAGAATTTGGACCTTATGGAGTTGTGAAGTCTGAACCTAAATTTCATGCATCTACACCATCAACCGACAAGCAAGATTGGAGAGATTTATATGCAAAGGAATTGGATGATATGAAGAGAGAAGATGAAGAATTTGAGCAACTTGAAGCCGTATTTGCTAGAAGAGTACCTAAAAGACCAATAGGAAGTAAGTATGACGGAAAAACACCTTTTAAATGTTTTGCATGTAATAAGATTGGTCATTTTGCATCTAAATGTCTTGAAAGAAATTCAATATTTAAAGAGAGAGCTAGAACATCTTTTAAGCCTAACCCTGGATATCAGAACAAGTATAAGTACAGGAAAAATAGAGACAAATCACGCTACATAGCAGATGAGGAATGTGTAACAGTTCAAGTCCATCTAGTTCATCTGGAGCTATTTTTTGGAGAGATATTCCTAGGCTTGATGGAACTAATTACAGAGTGTGAAAGACTCAGATGGAGACTCGTCTGAGATGTCTTGGCAAAGAGATTTGGGAGATCACATAAAATGGTGTTACACCTCATAATCCAGCATCTAGCAATCCTCCTCCAGTAAACTTGGATAAGGAAGTTGAGAATGATTGTAGAGTAAGAGAAGTCCTCTTCTGTGCACTTTCTGATCAACAAATAATGGGATTAACTGACAAATCATCTACAAAGGCTATATGGGACAAGTTGGAGACTCTTAATGAAGGTGACCCTACTATGAAGATTGCTAAACTTGATGGTTACCGGCTGAGATATGAACTTGAAGATGGAAGAAGATGAAAGGATTACTACATTCATGGAAAGGGTAAATGAGATTGTTATGGGAATTCAATATTGTGGTGGAACTCCGAGTGAATATGAAATAGTTTCTAAAGTTCCGAGACCTTTATCACCGGCTTATAAGATGAAGGCTACTGCAATTAATGAATTGTTAATAATGGCTAATACTTTTGTCAATAGAGATACCTTGATTGGGAAGTTATCTACTTTTGAGCTTAAAGAATTTGGACCTTATGGAGTTGTGAAGTTTGAACCTGAATTTCATGCATCTACATCATCAACCGGCAAGCAAGATTGGAGAGATTTATGTGCAAAGGAATTGGATGATATGAGGAGAGAAGATGAAGAATTTGAGCAACTTGAAGCCGTATTTGCTAGAAGAGTACCTAAAAGACCAGTAGGAAGTAAGTATGAAGGAAAAGCACCTTTTAAATGTTTTGCATGTAATAAGATTGGTCATTTTGCATCTAGATGTCTTGAAAGAAATTCACTATTTAAAGAGAGAGCTAGAACATCTTTTAAGCCTAACCTTGGATATCAGAACAAGTATAAGTACAGGAAAAATAGAGACAAATCATGCTACATAGCGGATGAGGAAGGTGTAACAGTTCAAGTTCATCTAGTTCATCTGGAGCTATTTTTGGAGAGATATTCCTAGGCTTGATGGAATAAATTACAGAGTTTGAAAGATTCAGATGGAGACTCATCTGAGATGTCTTGGCAAAGAGATTTGGGAGATCACATAAAATGGTGTTACACCTCATAATCCAGCATCTAGCAATCCTCCTCCAATAAACTTGGATAAGAAAGTTGAGAATGATTGTAGAGCAAGAGAAGCCCTCTTCTGTGCACTTTTTGATCAACAAATAATGGGATTAACGGACAAATCATCTACAAAGCCTATATGGGACAAGTTGGAGACTCTTAATGAAGGTGACCCACTGTGAAGATTGCTAAACTTGATGGTTATCGGCTGAGATATGAACTTGAAGATGGAAGAAGATGAAAGGATTACTGCATTCGTGGAAAGGGTAAATGAGATTGTTATGGGAATTCAATGTTGTGATGGAACTCTGAGTGAATATGAAATAGTTTCTAAAGTTATGAGAGCTTTATCACCGACTTATAAGATGAAGGCTACTACAATTAATGAATTGAGAACAATGGCTAATACTTTTGTGAATAGAGATACCTTGGTTGGGAAATTATTTGCTTTTGAGCTTGAAGAATTTGGACCTTTTGGAGTTGTGAAGTCTGAACATGAATTTCATGCATCTTCATCATCAATTGGAAAGCAAGATTGGAGAGATTTATATGCAAAGGAATTGGATGATATGAAGAGAGAAGATGAAGAATTTGAGCAACTTGAAGCCGTATTTGCTAGAAGAGTACCTAAAAGACCAGTAGGAAGTAAGTATGAAGGAAAAGCACCTTTTAAATGTTTTGCATGTAATAAGATTGGTCATTTTGCATCTAGATGTCTTGAAAGAAATTAAATATTTAAAGAGAGAGCTAGAAGATATTTTAAGCCTAATCTTGGATATTAGAACCAGTATAAGTACAGGAAAAATGGAGACAAATCACGCTACATAGCAGATGAGGAAGGTGTAACTAATTTTGATGATGAACCGACATAAGACTCTACTAGTGGTTCTCACAATGGAAAGGAATGGGTGTTCTTGGCTATCGAGGAAGATGTTCCAGCATTGGAAGAGAATGTACCTGAAGAGAAGACATTTGATGATAAAATTGAAGATAAGGATGAATGGGTAATTGACAGTGGATGTTCACATCATATGGCTGGAGATAAAGGGAAGTTTCTATCTTTGCAAGAATGTGATGGCTATCTAGTTAGATTTGGAGATGACAAAGCATGTATGATCAAGGGAAAGGGAACTATATCATTGGATGGCAAGCACAATACTGATAATGTTTATTATGTTGAAGGTTTAAGGCATAGTCCTTTGAGTGTAGGACAATTGGTAGATAAGGGATTTCAATTACAGTTCAAGGATGGAAAATGCAAAATCATTAATAGATATAGTTTGGAGATTGCAATTGGTACATAGACAAGAGGTAATATATTTCATTTGAATTCTAGTGAGAAGACATGTTTAATTGCACAAATTGATGAGAGTTGGCTATGACATAAAAGGCTTTGTCATGTGAATTTTGATTGCATTGTGAAGATCAGTTTAACTAAGGCTGTTAGAGATATATCTAAGATTGCAAAGCCCTATAATTTGGTATGTAAAGAATGTCAAAAGGCAAAATAGGTCTGAACCTCTTTTAAGAGTATACAAGACAAATCTAATGGTGTTCTTGATCCTATTCATACTGATTTGTGTGGCCCTGCTAGAGTTAAAATTTTTCAAGGTGATAGATATTTTATGCTAATCATTGATGATTATTCTAGAATGATGTGGGTTACTTTTCTAAGGGAGAAATCAGAGGCTTTTGAAAGTTTAAAATCTTTAAGGCTAAATTTGAGGCAGAGACAGGATTGAAGATTAAATGCTTAAGGTCAGATCATAATGGAGAATTCACATCCAGTAAGTTTAATAACTTTTGTGAGAAGCATGGTATTAGGAGACAATTTTATGTTCCCCAGACACCTCAACAGAATGGAGTTGTGGAAAGGAAGAACAAAACTATCTTGGATTCTGCTAGAACAATGATGATGGAACCTAGTCTACTTCATATCTACAGGAGAGAAGCAATGAGCACAACAATTTATACATTCAACAAAGTACATATCAAAGGAGAAACCAGTAAGACACCTTATGAATTATGGTTTGGTAATACACCTACAGTCAAGTATTTCAGAATCTTGGGTAGTAAATGTCATATCAGGAGAGATGATATCATTGGCAAATTTGATCCTAGATGTGATGAAGGAATTTTTCTTGGTTATTCTAATGAAAGCAAAGCATATAGATGTTATAAAAAGAGATTACAGAGAATTGTGGAGAGCGCTAATGTTAAAGTGGATGAGCTAAATATAAGTCAAATCAGAGTTTATGAGAAAGAACTGACAGTGGAAATGATCATAGTTGAACCAGTAGCACATTTACCGAAACAAAATGTTGAACAAGTTACTCCAACAGTATCAAAAAATTCAAAAGTAACTGAAGAACTAGGAAGAGGAATAGAGAGTCATAAGACTCCTAAGTATGTGAGATTGAATCATTCCGGAAATTAGATAATTGGGGATAAGAACAATGGAGTAATGACAAGAAGGAGATTGGAATCTAATGAGGTATGTTTAATTTCTCAAGTTGAATCGGTATCAGTAATTGAAGCATGTAAAGATGAATGTTGGTTGAATGCTATGGAAGAAGAACTAGATAATATTGAGAAGAATAACACATGGACTTTAGTTCCCCGGCCTAAAAATAAGAATGTTATTGGAATGAACTGGGTTTTTAGGAATAAATTGAATGAAGATGGACAAGTTGTAAGGAATAAAGCTAGATTGGTTTGTAAAGGACATTCTCTGAAGGAAGGAATTGATTATGGTGAAACTTTTCCACCTGTAGCTAGGATTGAAGCTGTAAGATTATTTCTTACCTATGTTGCATATAAGAACTACAAGGTTTATCAGATGGATGTCAAGTGTGCATTTTTGAATGGGGATCTTGATGAGGAAGTTTATATTGAGCAACCTGATGGTTTTTCACTTTAAAATGATAAAAATATGGTTTGTAGGTTAAAGAAAGCTTTAAATGGATTGAAACATGCACCTAGAGCTTGGTATGCAAGGTTAGATAAATATCTTTTGAAACTTGGTTTCACTAAAGGTAATGCTGACAATAATCTACATTATAAAGTCACTAATGATGATATACTGATTATTGAAGTTTTTGTTGATGACATCATTTTTGGAGGTGAAGATAGGTTGTGCATGGAATTTTCTAAAAATATGGAGAAAGAATTTGATGTCTATGATTGGGGAAATGAAATTTTTCCTAGGTTTGCAAATTACTTAGATTGATAAAGGTATTTTCATCTATCAAACTAAGTATGCTAGGGAATTGTTGAAGAAATTTGGTATGGTAGATTCTAAACCGGTAAGTACTCCTATGGTTACAAGTGATAAATTGACAAGGAAAGATGAATCTGCACTGGTAAATCCTACAAGATACATGTCTATGATTGGTGGTCTGCTATATTTGACTCAAACTAGGCCTGACATAATGAATGTTGTTTGTATTGCATCTAGATTTTAGACTGATCCTAGAGAGAATCATGAGAGTGCGGTGAAAATAATTTTTAGATACTAGTAAGGTACATCTGAATATGGTTTGTGGTACCCTAAGGATGATGAATTTACTTTATGTGCATATACAGATGCAAATTGGGCTGGTGATGTTGATGACCGGAAAAGTACTTTCGGTGGAGTTTTCTTTCTTGGAAAGAAGTTGGTTTCATGGATCAACAAGAAGCAATCGTGTACTTCTTTACCTACTGCTGAAGTTGAGTGTTGCTACTACTAACTGTACACAAGTTCTATGGATGAAGAAAATGTTGAAGGATATCAAAGTGCATTGCACTGGACGAGGAGTTTTTCATTGTGATAACTTTGTTGCAATAGACATATCAAAGAATCCGGTATTTCACTCTTAGACAAAGCACATATCTATCAAGTATAACTTTTTGAAGGAGAAGATGGAATAAAATGAAGTTAGATTGGTTTATGTGAACACTAAAGAGAAGATTGCAGATATTTTCACTAAACCTTTGCCTAAAAAATCATTTGAGTACCTGAGATATAGATTAGGGGTTTCTGCCCCTCCGATAGAGAACTGATTGATGTTATTTGGCATCAATCCGGTATGCATTATCAAAGATATCATTCAATCTGACATTGATGTGGGGATGCTACTCCTCTGGGGGAGTAGTTATCCTTGTGTTTCATTGGTTTTATTTTTGCTTTGATAATTTCGTCAGATTTCTGGCATTGATGTCAAAGGGGGAGAGATATTGATGTGAAAAACTTAAAGAGTTGTATACATTAGGGGGAGAGATATATCTAAAAAACATAGCTTTATAGAGATATCATTCATAGGGGGAGTTTGGTCTTTGTTTCAGAACTTCATTGCTATATCTTTATGTGGGAGATTGTTGGATGTCTTCCATTAGAGGATAATTGTTTGGTATTTCTTGGCACTTGGATGTTTTTCACATCTAGTGTTGCCATCAATGCCAAATGGGGAGATTGTTGGCCATTTGGAGGAATTGAGTATGTGTTGCATTGATGTTTTGTCATTGATGTCAACACTAGTTGTTTTGGATGCTTTACCGGTATCCTTCTAGTCCCGACAGGCTGTTTGGTTTTTGGTTGGATTGGATCATGATGATCTGGTATGTTTGGATTATGGAATTGGCTTATTCATGCTACTCAGATTCATGTTCAGTCAGTTGGATTTGAATTTGGTGATTAGATGCTATCCTGTTTACTAGAAAGCTTGGTTTGTTGTTCCGGCAAGGATTTCATCAACAGAGCTTTGATGAAGACCTTTGATGATATGCATAAGTGGTATTGGTGTTTCTTCTGGTGGAGTTTCAAGATGTTGATGGTGATCGTGTTCGAGACTTAGTTGATTGGGATTATTTATTTGGCGTGTATGGACCTATATTAGGTCCCAGTATTATCTAGGTTATGGACCGACTTAATGTAACATGTGGATTGGACCTCTTGGTGTGTTTTCGAGATGTCTTATGAGTTGGATATTATTTGTTTGGTCTAAGACTGACATGTTTTATAATTGTTTTATTGTCTGGTGGCCGACCTTATTGTTTATGGTTGAGGGTTTGTATATATATGATATAAGATCTCATTGTAGATCATATGTGAGGATGTGTATGAGTGAGTAATATAATAATCATTCAGGTAGAGGATTTGGTTGATCATTGGTGATCGAGTTGGGTTTATGTAAGAGGATTTAGTCCTCCAGTATTTATCTTAACCAGAACTATATTCAAGCATAGGAGATGCTATCTTTGTAGTTCATTCCTTCTTTCGGATTGTAGTATGGATTTCTATGTAGTTAGTGAGACTCCTATTGTGATGAGCAGTGTAATTTAGGCTATTGACCTTCCCGCAAGTGGAGGCCCCTCAATTGTAATTCACATACTTACTGGAGAAGTATTATCTGACTGTGGGTAGGCTTCCCACCATGGTTTTTCCCTTTAATGGGTTTTCCACGTACAAATCTTGGTGTCATGTGGATGGTATTTATTCTCTGATTATTATTTATGCTAAATTGGTTTATCTGCTATTTCAGTATTTGGTTTATGCATTCAGGTATTGATCTTTTGGTTTTCGGTATTAAAGTTTTAATTGCTAAAGGTTCTGGTAATCTATGACAACTGATTCACCCCCCCTCTCAGTCGTCTTTCGATTATTTGAACTGTCTAACAACACACAAATTATATGGATGAAGTAGACTTTGAAGGATATTGGTGTAACATTCAACGAACCCATATCTATTATGTGTGATAACACTAGTGCAATAAATATTTTTTAAGAATATGGTACAACATGTAGTACCCCTCCTCGATTAGACTCTTTTTGTATTTATGTTTGACTTCAGTGGAACATTATTGTATATTGATTCAGATTTTATGTGATGTTATTTCATGCTTTATTTGGATTTGTGGTGTATGCTTTCATACAATATCTCAGTGCTTATGATTAATGTTATTTTTATGGATCATTATCATGGACTGACACTTTTACGTTATATGTGTGATGCATTATTTATATGTTCGTGTTTGCAAGTGTATGGGATGCGAGGAGATGATTTTCGTTCACTCACTCTAGTGAGACATGGAACGTCACGATTCTCCTTTATCAGTGTGTGTGTCGTGTATGTTATATATTTGTCTATATGCATGTGTGGTTCTTTGGTGCAGGTACTAGTACTGGGTAGGTATGGGGAATCGACTCCACCTGGTTTCACAGGTCTGAGTGTGCCTTATATGTCCGATGGGAGTGGAGGAGATAGTTGTTGGACCCTAAGTTGACCCATAGTTACACTCATGTGAGTGTTGTCAGTCGGTTGTCTTTCTCATCTGGTCGGTATGCGAGTCATAGTGCTTTGGTTTGGTCATTTGTGAGTCGTCATTTGATCATTCTTTGTTTTGCGTGCTTTCATTTATTTTAATGGTTATTTAATTGATTAAATGATGCTATTTTTATGCTGGTGTAATTAGTTAATTATTATGCTCATAAGTCTATTGATTTAATTAAATAAATGAATTGCTAGAATTAAATGGTTAAAATGACTTATTTTATTGTGAATAGTTGTATTAATATTTTGTGGAAGGAAATAAGTATTTGCCTTCCATTTAAATGTTGAATGCTTATGTTGAAAGAAAGTATCTTGGAAAATAGAAGATTAATAAAATCTTTTTTCCTTTTACCTATCCATTTGACTTTTGTATTCTATTTGTTGGAAAATAATTGTTTATGGGAAAGGTAAATATGATTGTTTTTACTTTTTAAAATAATTTAATCTCATTGGTTGGAAAAACTTTTAACCTAGAAAGTTTAGGTTGAAATTATTTTTCCCATATATTCCTGGGAGTTCACGGGAATGAGGGAGGCAGAATTTTGAAGGAGAAATTTGGAAAACTATTCTGGAAGAGGAGCTGGAATTGGAATTGGTTTGCAAGAATTGGGATTCTTCCATCATTTTGCTTCCTAGTTTGCTGAAGTTTGGATAATCTCTTATTGTTTTGCTATTTAATTTTTGAATGTTTTAGTTGCTTCCTGTGTGTTGAAAATGTAAATATCTTTTTAAATTCTTGTTGAAAGATTGGAATGGAAGAAAGAGTGCATGTCATTGATGATTTTGTGGAATTCATATCAAATGGGTGTATGTTGAAAAGAAATGACTCACCTTTCCATTTGTTGCTTTTTATTTGTTCATGCAAAATCAAATTCTTGAATTACCTCTTCTATTTGGAATAGAAAGGAATGGATTTAGTTTGTTGTGTGTTTTCTAGTATCTAATTGCCCAAGATTTGGGGCTTATGATGGCAAAAATTGGTTGTTTAGCTCTGGATAGATGTAAGGAATTCTTCCTGTGTAATGGAAGTGAGGAAATTTATCATAATCCCCCTCCTATCTTTTAAATTCTTCTTTGGTTGCCTAAAACTTATCTATTGGGCTCTTGTGTGATTTTAATTCACCATTTACCTTATTCGTAAATATCCCTTTGTATTCTGGAGTTTGGCATTGTGTGTGTGTGTGCCCGTGAAATGAACAAGGGATGAATTGATTTCATGTTAAATTGATTTTAAAATGCAAAGGAAGTAGAAATTTATTATTTTATTGTTTAACCTTACCCATGTGGTGGGCTAGCCCCACCACGTGGGACAGTAGTGTTTGGCTACCCACAGATAGTGTCTGGCTACCCGTAGGTAGCAGCACTATCGGTCGGCAGTACTGCTACACGATAGCAGCACTACCGGTTGGTAGGACTGCTACTGGTTGGTAGTAGTACTACCGGTGGTAGCAGGATTACCGACAACAACACTACCGCGGGCAGGCTTTGGCCCCTGCATGCCTTTGTACCCTTCGCAGTACAATTTATTATGTGCCGTTAATTTAATTTTATAAAACGCAATAAATTTTTATGTTGGTTTTAAAGTTAAATTTTAAATGGTAATTTATAAAGTGATTTTATCTTGATTTAATAAATTTATTTATTGAAATCAAGGCTTGAATATTAACTCTAAATTGGTAATTTTGGATGTATTTTGGAAATAGATTATATGTTTATATAATTCATATTGTTATTTGGTTGAAAAATTAATATGAATTTCATTCTATATTGGTGTATTGAATTTGGAAATTAAATAGATGTGAATGTCATATAAGGGTGTTTTATTTAATTTTCAATCAATGAAGTTGCAAGTGCTTATGATGCTGATTTTCTCAAAGATTGTCTAAGTGCAGACTTAGTGAAATTATCTTTCCTTGCAAAGATTATTATTGTGGTTGTTTCTCGTCTATGGTTTAGTTGTCCTGTTGTGGCATATTTGACTATTTTGACCAAGTGATATATGATGACCTCGTTGTCTTAACCATGTAGTGTCTTTGCCTTATGGTTAACCAAGAGTCTGTATGTCCTTGTTTTGACCACTTGTATTTGGATAATGGTGTTATGGTTGTTTGCTTCACCATAGGGTCCTCGTGGAGTGACCATGTTTGTTTAGTGTCCTTTGAGAGAGTGGCTTTCAAGTGGGGGCCGCGCCCAAAGTGGATGGCAGGATAACCCATCGAAAGTCATCTAATAAGTGATAATATAATAAATTGATTAGGAGGTGGGTAGTTTATAACATTATATAAGATATTGTACCTCGTACATGGTTGAGTGCTCGTAAAGGGGTCAAGATGTAGTGGGAAGGCCTGGAATGGCAAACTGACCACCTTGTCTTCATGAAAGGCTAGTAGGGTCCGCATGAGACTTAGTTGGAGTTGGAGGTTCGGGAAAGGTTACCAAGATAACCCAGGATGGGACCTATGGAGGCTTACCATGGTAACCATCATAAGCTATGCGATGACACTCTCTCTTTAGGTTCACTTGTGTATTGTGATGTCGAATCACTTGAGTATTGTGATGTTGAGTCACCTGGAATATTGTGGAGTCATATTGTTCTGTCGACCATGTCATGCTTTTGCTTGCTTGAGGGTCCTCTACTATCTCCTAGCACAGTGGGGTGATTTCTAGTTTGAGATCACATGGTCGGGTGGTAGTTCCACTTCCCATCAGATGTTCTTGTTCGTACCTTCATGCGAGGATTGGCTTTGCAGGTGTTCCTGTGGTTCGTGAATCATGCTTTATCTCATGTTGGAGATTATTATTCTTTGGAGACCTATGTGGTCATTTGTATCATGAACTTATGTAACCTTATATTCGGTTAAGTTGTAACTTTATATGTATATTGAAAGCCATGTATTGGAAGATCAGTGTAATCCTAAGTTTTGGATGTTATTTATCAGCTTTCTATTATGATTTGTGTAAATGCTTATTGAAGAGAAATTATGTTGTATCCTTTCAATCTTTCAATGGTGTAATTGC
The DNA here is from genome assembly GCF_030272615.1 of Cryptomeria japonica. Classification (NCBI taxonomy): domain Eukaryota; kingdom Viridiplantae; phylum Streptophyta; class Pinopsida; order Cupressales; family Cupressaceae; genus Cryptomeria; species Cryptomeria japonica. The sequence continues at coordinate 120,225,137 of NC_081410.1, forward strand.
TATTGCATATGGCTTATTATGTTCTTTGAGTAATTGATGGTTAATTGGATTAATCTTAATTGTGGAATTTAACTTTTGGCTTTACTCTTCGTTGGTAACCCTTTAAGGAATTCTGGTGTAAGTCTTCCACTTGTGTTGTTATAGTGTTATTGTTGTAATTAATGCACTTAATATGATTTATACTTTTAAAAAAAAAAATTGTTTCACTCTTGTTGTGGGTTTTCCTTTGGGGTTCCTGGCGGGGCATTACACAACATTCTAGAACAAACCATATACCTATTTAGTATCACTTCTTGAGGGAAAAGGTGTTGGATAATGAAATAAAGCCTGAGTATATATCTACAAAAGAGAAGATTGAAGATATCTCCATAGAGGCATTGTGTAAATATACTTTTGAGTATCTCCAGCAAAAGTTAGGGGTTTTACCCATCCTTAGTATGAACTAATGTACATTTGATTGTGCATTGGTCTAGTGAACAACTTGCATATTTTTATCTGGAGTGATGCTTGGGTGCTTCCTCATAGGGGGAGCAGAAGTGAGTTTCTTAGGAGGAGTTATGCCCGCCTTTGTCCTTGATGTCAAAGGGGGAGAGATTATGAGGAATTTAGATGAAATTCAAATAGTTGTTGAGTTGATGTAGAGTTGTGCAAAGAGTTTTATATTTTTGTTGTTGATGGATGTTGCCATCGATGACAAAGGGGAAGATTGTTGCAGTTGATGATTATGATTGTTTGTCATTTATATCTTTGATGTTCTTGGTGTTGGTGATCCAAAATATGTGTTCCCGAAATCTTTGATGCTTCAGAAGATGCGTTGATGGATTAGTTGTGTTGATGGCAATCAAGATATTTTTGGTTATTGGATGTGGTATTGATCAATGGTATTCATGTGTATCCTAGTTCCATTCTTATTTTTGTTGTATTGGGCAATGATTTTTGGGTCCAAAATTTGAGGATGTGTAGAGAATTTGGTGTAGCATGCGAGTCATAATTTGGGTCCAAAATTTGTAATGGTTGTAACGTGTTAATTTAACTTTTGATGTGTGTTATGGTATGGTCTACTTCTCATTCCTTCCCACCACCAGAATGTTTAGTGTTGACCTATTTTAGATCTTTGTCTTAGTCAACTTGGAAGATTATGCTTCTCAGAGATAGTATATAATTGAGAATGATCTAGATAAGTGAGCATGAAAAAGTGTAGCATTGTTATTGAATATATTGTCACAACCCTCCTTTATCACCTTTTGATTTAAATACAAAACTCTATTATATTTCTTTGGATAAACTATTGAATGAATATTGTAAGGGAATAAAAATAATAAACCACACACACACATAGAAAATATATATATATTTTTAATTGGTTATTTAATTTCCCTCACCCAAATTAAGGCACATGTTGTAGGAGGAATAAGAAGCTTCTAGAGGCTTCTCCACCACCCTTGCATGTAACTCCTCCCACTAAGCCTAATCAATTTGCATGGAGGCCAAATTGGGAGAGAATCTCTTTTTTTTCAATTAAAAATTAGGTAGTGGGAATTTGAAATTTCTTTTATAAAAGAGGTACAAGTTTCAAAATGAGTGGTTGGCTATTCCATAAGAAATTCTGCAAGTAAAATTTTCCTTGGTAGTCAATTTTCATTTTCAGCTAAGATTTTGTTGGGAGGACTTCTCTTCAAATTTGGAGGATCAAGGAAGACTCTACACCATTTTCAAGCACCCAGGTTCTTTCAAACTTAGTTTCGTGCATCTTATTCTTGTTGTAGATTAGATTTGATTAAATTATTTAGGAAATTAGAATCATTTGATGAGAAGGAGATTCATTTGTTTCAGATTTTGATAAGAATTAGTCTCAGTTTTTGATAAGAAGTAGATTAAATTGTTTGATGAGAATGAGATTCATTGTTTCAGATTTTTGATAAAAATTAGTTTCAGATTTTGATAAGAAGTAGATTAAATTATTGATGAGAATGAGATTCATTTGTTTTAGATTCTTGATAAGAAATTAGTTTCAGTTTTGATAAGAAGTAGATTAAATGGTTTAGGAGAATAGAGTCATTTGATGAAAATTAGATTCATTGTTTTCAGATTATTTTTGATAAAAATTAGATCCATTCATTTCAAAATTTTGATAAGAATTAGATTCATCCAGATTAAATCATTGGAATATCTTATTAAGTTTTAGATTTGAATTGATTTAAAGTCTGAAATGTATTCTTTTCTCTGGTTATTGATTTAAAGTCTGAACTGTGTATTTGAAAGGATCTTGCTGTAATCAATCTCTCTAAAAATTCTCATTTTCTGGTTATCTAAATCCTCTGTAGGAATACGTTTAACATTTTCCCTTTGTGAGAGTTTTTTTCCCTGTGTGCACAAATAAATTATCTCTTTTTTTTTTTTTCTGTGAATAGATCTCCCTGTGTGTGCAAGCAAATTTTCTCTTTTCTCTGTAAATAGATCTCCCTGTGTGTACAAACAATTTTCTCTTTTCTCTATGAACAGATCTCCCTGTGTGTATAAATAAATCATCTCTCTTCTCTGTGAACAGACCTCCCTGTGTAAAGAACAAAAGAAATGAAAGAAAAAGGGAGAAGAAGAACCTCTCTGGTTATTGCTTCATTGTACTTAATATGTGATTATTATTATTATTTCTATCAGACCTGTTATCTACCCCGCTCTGAGTGATTTTCAATAATTTAAAAATGCAATACTCCTGTATAAAATAATAACAATAATAATATTATATATAAGAACATATATATTTATATACATATATATATATAACCAAAAAAAAGAAATCATTTCGAACTTTAAATTTCCCTTGAACTCCGTAACGCACGGCGTTTTACGTAAAAAGGCGGCAGTGTGCATGGACGGTTACATTGTAACTGTCGCAGGGTACGGAGGGGCCCGCGGGTCCCCTCATCTCTGCGGACCTGCGCATGCAGGGCCGCAGGGGTGACGGGACCCGTGGTCCCCACCCCGCACCCTACTCACTACCCAAAGCAAAAAATAAGTTATTTAATTAAAGGTTTTTTTTCCCCTTTCTAATTTGTAATTTGAATTTTTAAATTGGGGTCTTTTTTTTATATATATAAATTAATTACTTAAAATTTTTTTTAGTTTGATAGAAATGGCATTTAGGAAATATTGAATTCTTTTTTTTGTATAAGCTTTAAGATATCGTATTTCGACTTAGAAAAAAAAAATTGGGCTAATATGTAGCAAGTTCATAATTAAATTATCCTTAGTAAGTTTAAAATTGTAGACTATATTCTTTTAAAGTTAAGTTACTCAACCCATTAAGAATCATTGGGATACTTGATTGCTCTTTAGAGATTAACTTACATTAATACAAATGCTTATATTTAATCGTTATTTTGGACTCGTTAAATCTCCTTACATTATGCAAGTTCCTCATAGATTAATTGCCTTCATTGATGGTTCATAACATGCGAATTATTTGTGGAATAATTACATCTTTCATGCATTTACTATTATGCAAGTTTCGTGATGGTCATTATTATGCAAATTACACTTCAAGTAGTTAATTCAATTATTACGCTTTCATTTTTGTTTTCATAGTTAGAAAACTAAACAAAGGAAGTTGGAAAACCAAAACTAGCAGCGTTCGGTATATATGGTGCCTCTGGGTCACGCTTACGGGTAATGCCGTCGTGTTGAACTACTGCACTTAACGCCTAATAAAGCTGCATTAACGATGTCTGTGGCATCGTCCCTATAAATCGTCGGGGAGTAATAAGGGACATTTGGAAGTTAAAATCCAAGGGGCGGGCAATCCCCCTTGGATCGATAATTTAATAAGATAACTTTTAAATGATTTTCACATCCGTTGAGATACACCATAGTAAACCCCTTTTTAAGGATGGTCAAGTTAAATACCCTCATGAAGTTTATTTTCCTTTTTATTTATTTCATCTTGAAGGGATATTGGTGATTTGCAATTGGGTGACGCTCTTGATAAGTATTAGGGTCTAGTTATTTTGTTTAGGCCACAAGCAATAGGCCATCTTGAGCCTTCGCTTAAGTGCTACCATCGTGGGTAGCAACCGCAGAGAAACTGTCTGGGACACTGACCCTAGAAAGGGTTGCGTACCCACAAATCAGTTTACATCAAACCATAGATTAGAAAATAGAACTACATATTTTACGCCTTGATCCCGTGCCGAAGCGGGTATGTAGGCAGTCTTGGGATGGAGTTGTCCCTCGTACTCAGGCGTTCGTGGGTGGGGTCTAGGCTTGGTTGAGTAAGAATCCTAATTGAAAGATAAGATAATCAATTTAATTCAATGCATACTCGGAAGGAATCCCGTATGGATTCGCTTGACTTCCTGAGGCTTTAAGCCAAATTCCGAGGCGGAATTCAAGCTTGTATTATTTTTAATTACTCCTAAGGACGGCGACCTCGGTGCATTCTTGATAGAAGAATGTAGTACTTAGTGAGTGGCTCAGGACCCGAATGGTCCTGATGAGTCTAAGTCTCTGGCCAGAGCATCTCCTATCCCGTTCGGATGGATGCCTATCCTGTATGGGTAGATGCCTATCCCGTATTGGATAGATGGAATATTACGTCCCGTATGGACAATTGCCTAACCCGTATGGTTAGAAGCTCATCTCGAATGGATGAATGCCTAATCCTAATTGGATGGATGCCCAGAGTATGCAATTGAATAAAACATAATGAAAGAAAAAAAAATAAATAATACTCAATTTTTGTTGAATCAATTTTGTTGGGTTATTACAGATATGTGAGATTGGAAAGGAAAGATCTGATTGTTGGAGATATGTGAAAGTGTGCTGGTATTGAGGCACCAGAAGCAATCCGATTTTGCAGATTGTGTTACAGTGGTGGATTCTTTCTTTCTTTCTCTCTTTCTTTGGTAGTGAGCCTTGTTTTGGGCATTGAGCCCTCCTGCAGTGAGCATTTTGGAAGTGAGCCACTATTTGTAAAAATCACCTTAACCGTTGTCACCTTAACCATTGTTTTACATTGAGAACTAACATTCTTCGTGGTTTTTCCCTTCTTGGGTTTTCTACATCATATCTTGTGTTCATTTTGTGATCTGTTGTATGTTTATGTTTTCATGCTATATCTATCTTAATTTATTTTGTTGGTTGCTCTGGATGTGAAAAGGATAAAAGAAATTGATTTAAGTTATCAACTGATTCACCCCCCCCCCCCTCTCAGTTGCCCAGACATTCAATATTTTTAGTATTAAGTGTATTTGTTGGTTACTTGGAAGTTGGAAGAAGCAAGAGATTGCAAACATGTTTTTGTGCATTCATCATTGAGTTGATCAATGCAAGTGGATAGAGTTGATCTAATGGTAGTTGTACCTCTTGCACCACTATGTACAACATTTTTAAGCAGGAGAAGGGGTGTTCTTTCTGAAGTAAGTATTGTCTATAGGGCCTCAAAGTGCATTGTCAATGAATGAATCCATTACACCCCTTTTTACAAGATAATAGTAGATAAGAATCAACGAAGTTAAGGATTTGAAGAGAGAGGACAACACACATGTAGGTGAATTGTATTAGCTGTGAGTTTTTGGAACCGTGTGATAGCGAAACATTGTGAACCATGGTTTGATAAGAAAAAAATACGATGAAGTCATAAATGCACAACCATGAAGGAGTAGTGGTTTGTGAATCTTATGCCAACAAAAGACATGATAACTAATAAAGCAACAATATAATGGTTTGGATAAAAGCCTTGTGTTGATGCCTTTCAAGTAGAAGAAATTGAAATTGAAGTAGAAGAGATTAGTAATACGAGGAACTTTGGTGTTAGAAAAGATGGAGACACCTAAAGGTGATTGAAGAAAATGTATCTAGAACAAGATTCAAGGACAAGTACAAGTCATACATAACAATCATAAATAAAGATCCTACCAGAAATCTAGTAAGTAGAAAAATAGTACACACATTACATTGAATTTAATTGAATTCATTCTCCTCAACCATATAAGGTGGTATCGTCTATAGTTGTGTAAATTTCTATTTTTTTTAATATGATTGTATAATTATTTTGGATTCTATTACAACAATGCAAACTAGACTTGAACAATGTAAAGTATGTTAGTGTTAGTATAAGATCAATGAGAGTGAACATTTTCTTGTTGAAGCTGTGTATTTAGCCAAGTGGCCAAAGTTGTGACTAAAAAATGGACACTGTGAATGAGTAGGCATGTTGAGGTTAGTGCTACTATTTTTTTTCCCAAAAATATATGGTGGACTATGCTTGTGGTTGATGGAAATAAATAATGGTTACAGATGCACATTCAAACTATACACATAACCTGATACAAGGTCTCTAAAAGACTTTAAATATAATTATAGTTATAATTGCTTACTCTGATTGAATTAAAATTATAATACAGTCTAGCAAAAATAAGATGGATGCCATATCAGAGATCCACATGTTCAAATTTTTTCTTCAATAACCTGGAAATTTGGAATTAATATTCATCATCTAAAATGCTATGAAAGGATGCAAGTGTTTGTGGAATTGTTGATTAACATCTTTGCTAGCAAATGGTAGTTTGGTTTAAATCAAGCATAATATCCTTGGTTTTGGCTTGATCTATTGCCACTCGAGGCTAAGGAAATTCTTAGGAATCAACACACTTAAATTATGCCTTTCACTCCCTCCCCCATCTTTGGATAATGTGTCAATAGTGTTTTGGTGAGTGTAACATCAATGCACATAATATACTACCATGTCAAGCATGGTGGGCATTATCGCAACAATATTTCAAAAAAAAAATTGTATTTTGTCTTTTGAATGAATTTGGGGTGTGACAATACTTTTTGTTATGAGATTGCATTTGATTTAGATTTTGGATACTTTAATTTAAATATAGCGAATTGATAATTGTTAAAGGTTTTTGGTTCTTCTATATCTACAATAATAGATTTAGACTTTATTGGTAAGCTCATCAAAATATTTTCTACTATTCTCCTATTTCCCAAAAAACCAAGTGCAAGATCCAGCATAATTAAGTACTATAATAACTTGAGTAAAAAATGAATCTATAGATTCAAAATCATTTATAGTCATAATTGCAAATTTTCTTCTCAACATTTGTAACTTTACAATTTCTAGTTTAAACATTTCTTGATATAGTATTTTGAGGATATCCCAAACTTGCTTTGACTTTGTGCTTCTATGACCCTTGAGAAGATGTTGTCATGCATTCCCTAAAGATGTAAAAGATAGCTTTTGAAAACTTATTCTTGTTATCCATCAACAAATCCTTCTTTGTATAAGTTAATGCAATTAATGTTACTAAATTTGCAAGTTTCACAAAACCATTCTCCACAAAATCTCATATATCTGGAGAGCTAAACAAAGTTTTCATTGTGATGAATAGTCATTATCCTTGCCATTAAATTGAGGAATTTAGTGATTTGTAAGAATTGTATCACAAGATGTTAAAATTATTTATTTTCATATAAAATGAAGGAAAAACAATAGAAAAAAATACAAAAAATAACTCAAAGAATAAATTTAATTGATCAATATAAAACTTCAATTCTTTCCATTACATAATTAAAAAATTAAATTAAAAATAAAATAAAAAAATTTCACATAGGAAAATCAGGATACATATTTTTACTTAATAGGGTTGTTATTCTTATAAAAAAAGAGAATATTCTCCTTTTATTATGCTCTCAACACATAATAGAACAACACTATCTGAAACATTAATTATTTTAGAAATAAAAGCCGGGCATGGGCTCCTACAACATTATTAAATGTGATAAAAGCGAAGTCTTAAAAAGGGAGGTGGAGGAAGACAAAGACAAAGGAGTTGGAAACAAAAGTCTCCATCTATTGAATGAAGCAAGGGTGCATTATTGCTTAGTTGGAGGTGAATAGAGAAGAAAATTAGTCGTTCCCACATGTTTGAAGTTGTCAATAATTCAAAAAAAAAAAAATCACAAAAGGTTGGAAATTTTCCATTTGGGAAATGAAAAAATTCATTAAAATTATTTTATACTCTTTGAACAAATGAAACTTGTTCTACATAATAATTATGCTGAATTATTTTATTTAATTGTAATGAATAAAATTGTACTATTATATTTTGTTTTAAAAAATTGTTTAATTTTTTATAAAATAAAAATTGAATTTATATTTATATTTTTATTTTGGAATCTATGTCATGCAAGGGATCTTCACTCGAAACCTACAAAAGATGGCATTCCTTTAACAGTCCATGTGCTTTGATTATGCCTCCACATTTTGCATTATCTTTGAAATGTGGCAAATTGATTTCCTTCTTTGTCAATATTGATGGATATTTTGGATAATTGAGAGGGGGGGTGAATCAACTGTATATTAAAAATATATTATAAAAATAGATCCGACAACTTAAATCTTAGATTACTTAACCGTGAATGGAGAAGAACATGAAAGAACACAAACATGAAACACTAGATATGACATGGAAAACCCAAGAAGGAAAAAACCATAGAGAATGCTAGTTCTCAATATGAAAACACCTGTTAGGGTGACACCGATTAAGGTGATTTTTACAAATATGACTCATTGCTAGAATTCTCACTATTGGTAGGCTCACTGCCTGGCTAAAACTACCAGAAAAAGGAGGGCTCATTGCTTGAAGGAAAAAAGAAAGAATCCACCACAAAGACACAACTGCCAAATAGCTGTAATGCCGAAGAAAACCTTAGGCTCACTGCCATCGGTACCAAACAACATCGGCAAACAACCACACTAACCAACCACTTTTCATCACCAAAGATAGATCTTCCTTTTACAATCAACTTCCTTATATGAATCCCTCTTGTTTTATATTTCATTACAATACTTCTTAATATATATTGATCTCCAGAATGGATTTTCCAAGTTGGCCAAGGACATAATAAAAAATATTTCAAAATAGGTCTTCACTAAGAATTCTAGTGGTGGAAAGGAATGAGAAGTGAACCACACCACAAAGCAACAACACATTATCCAAATGCTGCAATCATCAGACAAAAAAATAGAGCATTCGGGGTTAACTAGACCAACACAATTTCAGAGCACATCAATGTTGGAAATTGGTGTCTCAACCTTGGATTTACATAAGGTTACTATTTATAGTAATTTTTCATTTGAGCATGAAATGGTAGGAAATTCTCCACAAATCTTCTGGTTGGCTAGATAAGCATGCCGATGAATTTTCGTCTCAAGATCACAACTAGTTTTGAAGATATTAAAGTTTCATTTTGGAAGGGTGCGATGAAAGATTTAAATTTAATTTTGAGGACTTTAGACCCTCTAAAATTCCTTGAAAAGTGGGTGTGAATGGTGTAGTGGTTTACGAGGTGATAGAGCACTTCACTAGCTTTTCGACACTTCAAACGATTTGTTAATCAGACACACGGTTCACAAGTTCTAGCCTCCAAAAGTTTGGACTCCTGAAATAGGATATATAAAATGCATCAGACACATAAAATGAGATGTAAAAGGGAGGGACATGTGTTGATATGTGTTTTAACATGTCATAGAGTATTTAGAATGGAGATAAGGTCAGCTCTACTTTATTGGGTGGTTTTAGCCCATGGTTTTTAATACCATTTGACGGTTTCTTGTATTGTATCTCCTATATATGCGGTGCGTGAGATAGAGGTTATGTGAAAGAGTCTTATGGCTATTGAGTTACCTCTAAATCTCTAATTAGTGGTACTCCTGTGAAGAGATTTCTCTACAAGTATATTGTAATCTATAATTTATTGTTGAATAATATATTGGGCGACTTTTGGAGCGTGGGTTTTTTCTCCTGAAAGGATTTTCCCCACGTAAATCATTGTGTTGTGGTATGAATGTTATGATGTTTATTTATGTAAAAGTTTCTACATCACCCTCCTCTCAAGGTTAGTGTAGGAAGTTGTTTTGCTACTTAACTTCCTTACAATCAACATGTGCTGAATTACAATAACAAAGATACATGCATGAGAGGCATAAATCAAGAAACACATCTAGAGAACTGAAAATGCGGAGCTCTGCAAACTCTTCCAGACAATTATCATCATCACTACATAGACTTCCAGAGTATGACTTACAAAACACCAAAACATGAGAGTATTATCCAACAACATGCCAACACATCATGAAAATATCTACAATAAGTCAGAACATCCAGAACAAAAACCAAACACTGAAACAAAATTAGTACGTTGATATCAATGACAACCATACTGAAACATCAATCAACTTCACATTTGCAACAATCTCTCCCTTTGTCATTGATGACAACATTCATCAACGACAAATAATTTCTCCAATATCTCACTCAGAAAAACTCTCCCCCAAAAAATTACATTTCTCCCCCTAAGAGGAAGCTCCAAACATTAGCCCAGAAGGAAATATGCATGAAATATCCTAGACTAATGCATTGCTAAATGCACTTATTTAAAACTGGGAAGGGGTATGAACCCCAACATTTATCGGAGATACTCAAAAGTATCTTTGTACAATGCCTTCGTAAAGATATCTGCAACTTGCTCTTTGGTAGGTACATATTCAAGTATTACTTCATTGTCCAAATTTTCTCTCTCAAGAAATGATACTGAATAGAAATATGATTTGTTCTGGAATGTAAAACCATGTTCTTAGAGATATTCATTGCACTTGTATTATCACACATGATTGAGATAGGTTCATCAAATAGTATGCCAATATCCTTCAATATTTATTTCATCCAAAGCACCTGAGTGCAACATGAAGCAACTACAATGTACTCAATTTCTGTGGTTGATAAAGATATAGAATCCTGCTTCTTACTTAACCAAAAAACTAACTAGGAGCCAAGGAAAAATGCTCCACCACTTGTACTCTTCCTGTCATCAACACTTCCTGCCCAATCTGCATCAGTATAAGATTTCAAAGTAAAGTCTAATCCTCTGGGATACCACAACTTCCAAAATCTTATGTTCCTTTCAAGTATCTGAATATCCTTTTCACTGCAGCAACATGCGATTCTTTTGGTTCTTGTTGAAATCTGACCACAAGACAGACAACATACATGATATCTAGTCTTGTAGCAGTTAGGTATAACAATCCTCCAATCATTGATTTATATTTTCTTGCATTAGTCTTAGAAGATTTATCATCATTAGTCAGCTTGCATTCTTTAGTCATAGGAGTACATACCAATTCAGAATTCTCCAATCCAGAGTTGTTCAACAATTCTCTAACATACTTTAACTGAGAAATAAAAATGCTTTTACTATTTTGATTCACTTGCAATCTAAGAAATAAATTTAACTCACCAATCATGGACATTTCAAATTCCTTCTCCATTTTACTATCAAACATCTCACACCTATCATCATTGCCTCCAAAACTTATGTCATCCAAATGTACAACAACAATTAAGATCTTACTTGATTCAACTTTGAAGTAAAGATTTCTCTGTTAACATACCCTTTTTGAAAACCTCGATTCAGTAGATACTTATCTAACCTTCCATACCAAGCTCTAGCTTGTTTCAATCCATACAATGCCTTCCTCAATATGCGAACAACATCTAGATCATTTGATAACTTCAATCCATTCAGTTGTTCAATGTAGACTTATTCTTTCAATTCTTCATTCAAAAATGCTAACATCACATCCATTTGATAGACCTTAAAATCCTTATAAACTGCAAAAGCCAAAAACATCCTAATAGCCTCCATTCTAGCAACAAAAGCCTAAGTTTCTTCAAAATCAATGCCTTCAACCCGTGTGTAACCTTTGCATACCAATCTTTCTTTACTTCTTACAACCTGACAATCTTCATCTAGCTTATTCCGGAACACCCACTTTGTTCCAATAACATTCTTATCTGCTAGTCTAGGTACTAATTCCCAATTCTCATTTTTCTCAATCTAATCCATCTCTTCCTTCATTTCTTTCATCCAATTTTGATCTTTGCAAGCTTCTTCAACTGTCTTGGGTCTAGACTCAAAGATTAAATACAAAAGAACTTGTTCTTCAACAACTTTGCTTCTTGTAATGACTCCTTTGTTTTTGTCTCCTATAATTTGATTCTTAGAATAATTTTTCTGCACATACCTTGGGATTTTTGATATAGTTGTTGGAGCAACTTGAATTTATTTCTGCTTGTTTTCATCTCTATTCTTCTCTACTTCATCAGATTCATACCCTACTTGAATACTTGTTTCTTTTGAAATGTCCTCATCAACCTTCACATTTACACTTTCAACGATTTTATTCAACCTTTTGTTATAACATCTATAAGATTTTCTCTTTGTGGAATAACCCATAAATATGTTTTCATCTGCTTTCCTATCAAACTTTCCAAGATTTCCTTCATCTCTCTGGATATATCATGTGCTTCCAAAGACTTTAAAGTACTTCATAGATGGGATCCTTTCATACCTAAATTCATATGATGTCTTCCCAAGCTTCTTCTTGAATAGAAATTTATTAAGGGTATACACAGCTATGTGTATATCTTCTCTCCAGTAAATTTAGGGTAGATTTTCTTCTTTGATCATAGTTCTTGCCGCCCCTTGAATAGTCTTGTTCATTCTTTCAACTACGTCATTCTGCTGGGGTATCCTAGGAGCTGATAAATGTCTTCTAATTCCATACTTCTCATAAAAAGTATCAAATTCATCAGAAATAAATTCTCCTTCTCTATAAGATCTTAGACATTGGATCCTTCTATCAACTTCAATCTCAACTCTAGCTTTAAATATCTTAAATTTTTTTAATGCTTCTGACTTCTCTCTTAAAAATGTAACCCAAGTCATTCTAGAATGATCATCAATTAAGAGCATGAAATACCTCTCACCTTGCAAACTCCTTGTTCTGGTCGGACCACATAGGTCTATGTGTATCAGATCCAATAATCTGGTAGACAATTGTTCCTTTCATCTAAATGTTCCTTTTGTCTTCTTTCCCACTTGTCACTCTTTGAAAATATTGTTATCTGGTTTAGTCAATCTTGGTAAATCTCTGATAACTTTTATAATTCTAATCTTCACCAAATTTTCAAAATTGATATGACACATCCTCTAGTGCCATAACCAACTCTCACTAATCTGTGATAATAAGTAATGTCTTGTAGCAACTTCCAATTGATACATGTTTCCACCTGTCTTTTTCCCCGCAACAATAACAGTTCCAGATATCTTCCAAATCTCACAACCACCATCCTGAAAGACAAAATTGTAACCATTTTCACACATTTATCCAACACTCAAGAAATTATGATGTAATCATTTCACATAGTAAACATTGTTAGTGTTATTCTTTCCATCAAAGGTAATAGAACCAATTCCAACAATTTGAGTAGTTTGATAATATCTAAATCTAACAAAACCACCATCATATTTTTCAAGCTTTACAAACTTACTTTTGTCACCAGTCATATGATTTTAACATCGACTATCAATCAACCATTCATTTATATCTCTCCTAACATGCAATACTGAAGCAATAGTCTTAACAATCTTAGAATTATTAGGTTTAGGTCCATCTTTTTCTACCATGAATATACAATCACCATCCTCATAATCTAACTCATCATCTGAAATACCAACATCATCTCTAACATAGTAGGCTTTCTTATTCAATTTTCTGTTGCTTTCGTTAATTGATCCTCTTTTTGGACATCTAGATGCATAATGACCAATCTTTTCACATTTTAAACATTTAAGGGGTAACATACCTTTATACTCATTGGTTCCTCTCTTCATCTTTCTCACAAAGTTTTCTTCCATCTCATCTAGGCTCTCCTCATCATCTGAATCTTTATCTACAACTTTTGATTCTTTACAGGTTGTTTCTGATTTTTCTTTGTCTCTGCTAAACTTTCTCATCTTAAATATAGTCAAGGTGCCAAACAACTGTTCTCCAATGAATTTTGATGGATCATAGGTTTCCTCAATAGTTGAAATCTTGTCACTGTAACTCTCCGGTAAAGTTCTCTTGATCTTTTGTATTACATCCTTCTCATTTGGAAGATACCACTAAGATCTCTAATCTCATTTACAACACTATCAACCTTTTGAAAATAGCTTGTTACTCCACTTTCTTCCATTCTTGAATTCTCATATGTGCCCTTAGCAGTCTGCATCTTAGATAGCTTGACTCTTTCATTTCTTTCATAGATATTTTTCAGTCTTTCCCAAAGTTCATAAGTAGTATCTAAAGAAACAAATTTCACCAATTTAGTTTTAGATAAAGCACTAAAGATAACACACCTTTCTCGCTCATTTTCTTCATAGGCTTCAATCTCATCATGTGTAGTAGGTCCATTTGCCGGTGGTAAATACTTAGTCTCCATAACTTTCCATGTTTTGTGACTCAAAGAAATCAAATATCCTCGCATCTTTACTTTCCAAAAATTATAGCCGCATCCTTCAAAGGTAGGAATGGTCAATTTACATGCCATCGAATCTCCTTGAGCAGTTAGTCTCACTTTCTAGAAACCAAAGCTTTGATACCAATTGAGAGGGGAGGTGAATCAGTTGTATATTTAAAATCTATTACAGAAACAAATCTTCCAACTTAAATCTTAGATTACTTAACCATGAATGTAAATAAGAACATGAAATAAAACACACATGAAATATCAAATATGATGTGAAAATTCCAAGAAGGGAAAAACCAAAGAAAATGTTAGTTCTCAATATGAAAACACCTATTAGGGTGACATCATTAAGGTGATTTTTACAAAGATGGCTCATTGCCAAAATGCTCACTATAGGTGGGCTCACTGCTCGGCTAAAACGGCTAGAAAAAGGAGGGTTCACTACCTGGAGGAAGATAGAAAGAATCCACCACAAAGGCACAACTGCCAAATATCTACAATGTTGAAAGAAACCTTAGGCTCACTACCACCGATACCAAACAACATCAGCAAACAACCATACTGATCAATCACTTCACATCACCAAAGATAGATCTTCCTTTTACAATCAACTTCCTTATATGAATCCCTCTTGTTTTATATTTCATTACATTCATTCTTTATATATGTTAATCTCTAGAATGTATTTTCCAAGTCAGCCAAGGAGATAATAAAACATATTTCAAAATAAGTCTTCACTAAGAATTCCTACGGTAGAAAGGAATGAGAAGTGGACCACACCACAAAGCAACAACATGTATTCCAAATGCCACAATCAATGGACCAAAAGATAGAGCATCCAGGGTTAATCGGACTAGGAAAGAGCATGGCTAAAAATATAATTCCGAAGCACATCAACATGTGTCGAATTAGAATAACAAAGATACATGCATGAGAAGCATAAATCCGAAAATACAACAAGAGAACTGAAAATGTGGAGTAATACGGAGCTCTGCAAACTCTACTAGATAATCATCATCATCACTACATAGACTTGTAGAGCACAAATTCCAGACCACCAAAACACGAGAGTACCATCTCAAAGAAATATCCAACAACATGCCAACACATCATGAAAATATCTACGATAAGTCAAAACATCCGAAACAAAAACCAAACACTGAAACAAAAACAGTACGTTGACATCAATGACAACCATACTGAAAAATCAATCAATTTCACATTTGCAATGAATATAGAAGCAAAATATGAGACAAATCGAAATAAAATTGCATGAGCTTTAGCTTAGAACAATCAAACATCTGATATTTCACCAATTAATCTACTAATCTGACTATCACTAGCTGAATTTTCCACATAAAGGCATGGTTCAGTTTTTTCCTACTTCTATGTAAAAGCTTCTTCCACCATTGTACATGAATGAACAAATTAGTTGGATACCTATACATATTAGTACTTTACTAAACACAAAATTAGATTTTTCATAGATAGGCTCTAAATTCAACAATGCAAGCTCATTTTTTCAAGCATCGAATTAAGTGATTAGAATAAGTTATAATTAATGTGTGAAATCCTCATTTCAAGAACCACTTCAATGAAAAAATTACCATAGATGAAAATATACTATTGCAAACTAGAGGATCTATTGTTCAGTCATTACTACAAACAACAAGATTTAAGGCCACTAAATTTAATAAGGTGGCTCATTTTGGGCAACTTCACCATGAATGTCACACTTTGGCTTTGTACTGACATATAATGGAAAACAAACCGGTTTCTCTTGTACCCAATAGATTTTGTGCTGACAACAATGGTGAATGGCAGTACTCTTGACTTTTGCTTTTGCATGCTTTTGATGATAAGGGTAAATGAGTTGGGAAGCAATTATTTTCAATTACCTCCATATGTTTTCAAACACAAGTAGCTTCGGTACAATGTCGATGGGAGATGTAGAATTCTTGGTGTTTTTGCTGAAATTTGAAAAGACGCTAAATTTTGTTGATTCTTTTGTCTTTGGATTATCTATGGAGGTGAGATCATTGAGCTTTTAATACAATATCCTTAAGTTCCTGCTTTTTGAGGGGTCTAAATTCTAATTTTGTTGATTGTTATAGATTTCAATTCCAATCCTTTTTTAGTTTTGTTTTCCAATCTTGGTGATTGTTCTCATCTTGAATATTTATCTTTTTGATTGTTCTAGTCTTAAACTCTCATTTTTTTTCGCTGTTATGGCCCCAATTCAAATATCTAGAGGATAGATTGTTGATGTTACGTTGAATTATTAATTTTAAGAAGCTTATTTATTGTAGATGCTAGTGTGCACATATAATGAAATAAAGAGCTTACAAAACACATGAATGAAGAGGATGATGTGCTTGGGACATTGCCTGTACCCTGTTCTTGAAGTCATTAGATAGCACACCCGTATATCATATAAATTGAATCATTTTTCCTTGCAAAGTTGTTTTTTGGTTTATTTATTGTCAAACTAGTTTTGTTTGAAAATCATGCATGTGGCTAAATTTGATACATCATTGACAAAGAAATATGCACAAAACAACGATAAAATCACTTTTGACTATTCCAACATTTTAATTACAGTCATTCTATGCTATTCTGGAATCGACTGTATATGTGAAATTATGTCTAATATTTGGGGTTTCCTTATTCATGATTTATATTCTTTTGGAATCAACTATGCATCGGAATTTGATATTGTAGACATATCTAATATTTTAGTCATATTCTTCTGAAATCAATTATGTACATGAATTCATGCCCCATGTTTCGGGTTTGGCTACTAAATGTTGGCAAGAGACACTGTTCCAGTGATTCCAGTGGAAATTGGTGCATGATAGATGTTTAGGGGTTGTCATTGATGGCAACTCAATTCGTAGATCACATCTGGTGTACATAGAATTGGTTTACTAGAAGTCAATTTGTTCATAAGGCATAAATATGGAAGGTGGAACACAGTTACCGGTAGAGCATGAGATCATGGTGTATATCTTGATTTCAATGATGTATTTTGGGTTGCGGTGATCAAGGCAGTTGATTTGAGGTTCGAGATAGATTATCTCGTGATCCTAATATCTGGTGTTGAATTGTGTGCTAGTTTAAAGCTCTGGTATCCGGTATTTCAATTAGGGCAGAGATATTTTGGAGTAACATGTGTTGCGGATTTGTTGGGATAATTTCGATGATCAGTTTCGTGTTTGAGGAGTTTGAGATGACTTATGGGAAGTATTTTATCATCTTGTTTTGGTCTGCATTTGGATCTATGATCAGATTGAGCCGACTTGGTGGAGCACGTTTCATGTTGCGCATTATGCGGTTTTTGGAAGCCGACTCAGTAAATGATTCATTTTTATGATGTAGATATATAAGATTAGTTTGGTTAATCATTTTGGTGTGTGTGATGAGAAAAGGAAGTTTGTGTGAGCGATTTTGTAAGTTTAGTGAAGATTTTGTTGCTCTGGTATGTGACAGAGCAGTGTTTCAAAGCAGATTGACAGATCAGTTGCAGGAGACAATCATAGCCTAATCGGAATTGTATCTTGGCATAGTTAGATGTTATTCTTTATTTCATTCTTCATTGTAATCATTTTGTAATAGCATGTAAGGTAGTGAGCCTTCCTCTAGGTTGTAGCCCTTTTGTAATTGAACAATGAGCTCTAGGTAGTGAGCCTGAATGCAAGTGTGTTCCATTTTTGTAATATTGTTCTACTATTGGCCATAATATAATAATATTGTGGGTACTCAATCTCACTATGGTTTTTCCCTTTCCGGGTTTCCATGTAAAAATCTTGGTGTTATGGTTGTGTGGTTGCTCTTTTAATGTTTCTGCACTTTTATTACTTTCTCATACATCTAATGGTTTAAGAATCAACTTGATAAGTTTGCTAATTATAAAACACTGATTCACCCCCCCCCTCTCAGTGTTCATTGATTCCAAAACTAAACCCATCACCAGAGAAGGTAAGATTGAAGCTTGTAACAATTACAGTTAATAAAGCCATCCACTGTAAATCTCAATCTCAATTTCACAACATTATGTAGAGCAGGTCTACTGAAGGAAGCACTACACATTTTGTTTACTACCCAAAACCCTCATGTAGAGCCTTCTATATATATATATTCAACTACTACAGACCTGTATTGCAAAGGATGCACTTTGATATGGTAAACGAATTCTCTCTCTCATCTCTTACATGGGATTTGAGTTTACTAAAAACCCAAATTTTCAAAATAAGCTTATCAACATGTATGTCCATAATTTAGGGTTGAAAAAAGCATGAAAGCTTTGGATTTTTGATTAGCTATTGCAACTCTGTCATTTTTTATTTTTAGCAATTAAAAGAGTTCAAGTTTCTTTATAACATCTAAATTCAATCATTTATCACTACAAAGTTGTTTTTTGGTTCATTTATTGTCTAATTGGTTTTTTCTAGAAATCATGCAGGTGGCTCAAATTTTGGAGAATAGCTTGCGAGAAAAAAACATATGACATTTTTTATTTTCTGATCTCAACTTGTGATGCATGATTCAATACCAAAATTTAGGGTTGAAAAAAACATTAAAGCTTGGGATTTTTTATTGACTGTTGCGACTCTGTTAGTTTTTATTTTTAGCAATTAAAAGAGTTCCAATTTTATCTATTAATCTAATTTTTTTCATGAAAAATAATTTTATTTTATATTATGTATTCAAATTTATTTAATTTCATATTATGTATTCAAAGTTTAAGTTCTCAAATTGAATCTCCACAATGATCCTCAAATTAGAGGTGAAATGGGAGCAATTCGAATTGGGGTTCGTTCAGAGTTTTGTCTCCGATTGACACTGGGGACAATGCAACTGGGTAGTTACCAAAGTTGACTTTTTTATGCAACAAAACTTGGGTTTTGTTGTGAGGAATTAAATTTGAACAACTATGATGTCATTAGTAGAAACATGACTTTTAACAAAAAAATTGATTTTTTTTACTAGCAAAAACAGGGGAAACAAAAAATGTAGAATTTTTTACTAGCAAAAATAGAGAAATAATGGTAGGTTTTTGCAACTAGATCCAATAATTATTGACTAATTTGAATACATAAGTGAAGATAAACTAGAAAGGTAACAATATATACCAAATTACAAACCATACCTGGATTTATATCGTCTACTTTTAAAACTCTTGGCAAAGAAAATGTTTTGCCTTCTTAAATCTTCCACCCTTGCCGAACGAGAATGCAACGAAATTGCATAAGCAATGAATGCACAATGGGGTTTTCTTTAATTAATGACACAACTATTAAAACTACAACTAGCATTTATGAAGGACAAATTAAGTTATTAAAAAACCCGTGCAAATACCAATGTTCACACATCGAGAAACCATAAATATTTTTGCAAAAACTAAAATAAAATAAATTGAATTCCAACAAAAAAAAAAACATCCAATGATAAATAAAAAATTAATAAATTTTAAAACAGTTTAATAAAAACAAAAATAGAACTTTGATATAACCTTAAATTTTTCATCTTACACGATTATCAAAACATATTAATACTTTTTTTTAAGAAAACATTAATTCCTTACTTAAAAAGGTACTAATAATAACAAGACCTATTTAACATTTATCTCTTTTTTAAAATTCACTAATGTATGATAAATATTATTATTATTTTTAATAACTGAAATAGAATTCCAAAACTCACTCACTAACTTTTAAACCATTAACTCATAAAAGATACTAATACTCATTAAAATTTTACTATAAAAATACACTATATTAATTTAACTATATAATTTGAACCCACTTACAATGGAGGCAAGAAAAAAAAATTAAATTCACAAATAATTACATGTTAGAACATTTCATCTCCACCTTGGATGACATGAATGAGAGCCCTTAGATTTAGGGCTCGAAGGAACCTAAGGATTTTAATAATAGCTAACTTTCTCATTTGTTATTTTTTTTATTGAAAAAAAAAATTATGATGGAGAAGGCTCATTTAGACATGGAGAAAGTGAGATAATTTTTCCTGGCATATGCTAAACATAGATCTTATTTATTTATATCTCTCTTTCATATCTTGTTGTTTTGTTATGAAATCCTATGCGTAAGGGTTTCTACCATAAATGTATGTTTTGCTACAAATTTGAAATAACAATGATGAAACAAAAGAATTATATATTATTTATTTATTTATTTTTAAATACTATGATTTTTTTCCCCCTTACACGACTCCTTTTCTTATTGGCAGCCAAGGGAAGAGATGCAACCCCCTCAATGGAAGTTGCAGTCTCCACATAGCTTGCACACTCCATTGAGGGAGGTTGTAGTCCCCTTTGGGATTGCGCCCTCTATGGAAAGGCCATGACCTCTTTCATGGTGGCCTCTGCAATTTTTTTGTTTATTTTATTTTATATTTTTTTAAATATATAAATTTTTTTAATTTTAGAAATTTAATTTATAAGTATGGAAATATAAAGTCAAATTATATATATATATATATTTTTTGTATATATGAGATCCCAAATAAACTCCCTTTAGAAAAAAATTGCTAGCCCTTAGTCTACAACAACGAAAATTAAATATACTCAGATAAATAACAAGATACTAACTAGATACTAATTTCTTATGTTAATAAATATTTTTATTTTTCTACATATCTACATAGAAATGTCTTAATTTCAAAAATAAATCATTTGTATATAAGTTTAAATAACTAAGAATAAAATATACACAAGTTGTATAAGGAATAAGAATTATGACAACATTAACAGATCAAAAAAAAAAAGAATTATGACAACATTAATCCTTTCTAATAAATCTTAAAATAATATAGATTTGTAAAAGAAAATTTTCATTTCTGTTTTAAAATAAACTTTATGAGCTTACAAATTCAAATTTTTTTTAAGCTGGAATGGAAGATAGCTTTGCAGATATATTCATTTTAAAATAAGTTCTACCAAATTTATTTACTTTGCCTTTATATTCAAATATAAACTACATTTTTAAATATACCTTTCTAACTTCTCAGACCTAACTTTTTCCTAGAATTGAAATGGTAAACACACAACAAATAACTTAAACCTATGGAAACATATTCAAAGACAATTTAGATTTACAAATATTTGACAAAACATTGATTAACTAACCAAATAGAAATGTGATATATATATTATAGTAGCATGTTTATCATATATAGAAATTATAGAAATGATTCTAATGAACATAATTAATGACTCTTGTCAAGAACATTAAATGACACTTCCTAAATCAATCCACCAAGCTTTTTTCAAGGAGCAACTCAACTTTTAACTTCTTCAATTGTCCATAAAGAACCTGCACATGGTCAAGTAATACTTCTTTCTTGCCAATGAGGAGTTCAAGATCTCAACCCAACCAAAAATGGCATCATCAAGCCATTACAAGGCTCTAGGCATCCCTCGAGTAGGGGGACTCATCAAAACCTCAAGCTCATAAAACTTATAACAACACAAAGCTAATATTGCTCAAATATCACGCATCCATTGAAAGTTCACAAATATTTATCAAAGCCCCAAAAGCTCAAGAAATCCATAAAGCTCAAACACTTTCTCCAAACAATTACTATGGAGAATCAATGATTATAAATTCAAGATTCACAATTTTTCCACAAAGAAACTATCAATTAAAGGCAATACAAAAATATATAACAATAACAAGTTAGAATTTGGGAAGGCTAACCTTTCTACATCAATTGTAGGTGTAAGCCTCTCCTTCCATGGTGAATTTACTTGTTTTCTTATCTCCTCTTCTCCCTTTCTCCATAGATCTC